>NC_142194.1:3250000-3565000 GCF_026936395.1 Plectropomus leopardus
TTTGGCCGTGAAGTTGTTGCAGTTGGACGGCACCTCCCACAGAGGCGGCGGCTCATTGACAATCTGACAAACACACGACAGGAAACGAGAGAAAACTTCAGTGCAGTTCTTTCAACTTCAGGGTCAAAATATCACATTTTCCAATAAAGATAAAGAGGGCTGTCACCTGGAGACACAGTGGATGGGAGTAGTAGCGGATCCATGGGTGGCATCCGTTGAGCATGTGCAGTAACATGCAGCAGCTGCTCCAAACGTCCGCCTTGGCACACAGTCGATCCCCTCGCGCCACCTCAGGGGCCATGTGGGTCTCTGTGCCGGGGAAGGCAGCTCCTACAGCACCAACACAGGAAATTAACCGCCAACTCTCCGTCTTTTAAATCTCATTCACCTGTTCTTTATGATCACATGCACTTTGATATTATTCACACTTTTCTGTAGCTGTAGACACACATTGTTATATGTTGTTTGTTGAGCTCAGATAAATAGTTGGCTTCTTATTTCTCTCAGAAAAAATAAATGGAGTAAAAATCAATAAATGGTAAATGAATAAATGGCTTCAGCAACTCTTTCTCCTTTCAATGTATTTAAGTTTATTTGTGTAACAAAATCCAGTAATGTGATTGATAAATATCAATCCCTAAAAGGTAAGCGGTCATGCAGGTTTACCATAGCAAACAAGTTTACAAAATGTATTTTTCACGAATAAACTTAAATTATATAAAATAAAAGAAAAAGGGGGAGGAAAAAGAAAAAAGAAAAGCAAGACAAGAAGTCAAAATAAAAAATAAATGAAATAAAAATAAGTTAAAAAGGAGAAAGAGAAAACTTAATATGATATTAATTTAAATAGTAATTTGCAATGTTGTCTGTATATACATATATACACACACAAGATGATTACGTTTCCACGTTTTCTCGCTGACGTTTGCGACCTCACTCACCCCTGAAAGCGTTGGTGCTCTGTCCACTGTCATCTAAAGTCTCTGAGAGCCCAAAGTCACAGAGGAATGTGTCTCTGCAGTCTGCAGACAGCAGCACATTGTCAACTGGAATAAAATCAACACGCGGGATTCAGTGGGACAGCTTGTTTTCATTCGCTGCTCATTATGAAACAGTTGAGTGAGAAATCAGGAGGCTGTCACAGTGACGGGTTCACGGGGGGCCGCGGCCGTCTGAAGGGAGCACAGAGTAGCATCTTCACAAGTAAAAGCACATTTTTACCTCCGCTGTATGGAGATGTGATGGGATGAGACTGGTTAATTTCATGTTTGTTGGCTGAGTGAACACAAAGGGCGACGCAGGGGCCTAATTTGAGCGAGCCCCTTCCTCTCCAATCCTCTCAGAGGGGATTACTGAGGGTTTAGGGTCGAGGTGTCAGTTTAGGATTAGGTACCAACACTGGAGATGCCATCTGACAGTAGAACCAGCAGCTAGAGGCTTTACTGGGCTCCCTTGCTCTCTGTTATATCAAACGCTGATTATATCAAATCCACTTCTGTGGGGCCCCACCACAAACCAGGCCCGGGTCTAGACTGTTTTGAATGGGGGGCAGTGAGAGATGCTGGTGGGTAATATGAGTTCATCTATAGGTGCACATGCTGAACTGTTTCATGTTTTTATTCAAAGATTTTTTATCAACAAGCTCAATTTTGTGTCTTTTTAAGCACTATGGCAGTGAAACTCAACTTATGGCACATGGGCCAAATATGGACCCCCCACCGGGGGCCAGGTTTTAATTCACAGTAAAATAAAGTGATTCACACTGGGAATTATTTTTGTACTTTAAATATATATAGGGAGACAGAGTGCATAAATGAGCATTAAAATAGAGCTTGTTTATCAAAAAATGCCAGTGGGGCCCCTTTAGTGTCCTAAAATCCTGGAAATGTCCTAAAATCCAAGAAATGTCATAAAGTCTGAGAAATGTCTTAAAATTTGAGAAATGTCCTTAAATTCTGGAAATGTCCTAAAAAACAAGAAATGCCCCCAAATCTGAGAAATGTCCTAAAATCCTAAAAATATCCTAAAATGCTAAGAATTCCCTCAAATCCTAAAAATGTCTTAAACTTGGAGAAATGTCTTTAAATCTGAGAAATGTCTTTCAATCTGAGAAATGTCTTAAAATCTGAGAAATGTCCTAAAATCCAAGAAATGTCTTTAAATCTGAGAAATGTCCTAAAATCCTAAAAATATCCTAAAATCCTAAGAATTTCCTCAAATCCTAGAAATGTCTTAAACTTGGAGAAATGTCCAAAAATCTCACAAATTTTGCCTTTAACGTGTAAACAGTTTAGTGTTATAGCTGCTTGAGACGGAGCTAATTTCAAGTATTTGACATGTTTTTCGATGGTTAAATGTGCAGCACAACATCAGAGTTTATAAACTCATCACATGTTTTAGCGAATTAATACCCAGAACGGTCATGAGGTCTGAAACAACAACACACCTTTGACATCCAGGTGAAGGACCTTTCTGCTGTGCAGGTGCTCCAGCGCCCCCAGTGACTGAAGCAGGTAGTGCAGAGCCAAATCCTCAGGTAGACAGTTCATTTCTTTTAGAAGCTGAGCCAAACACGCTGCAAGACAAATATTTACTGTTAATACTGCAATTCATCAGCTGTAAGTGGGGGATTTTACTGCATTAAAATCAGAGTATTTGTGTTATTAACTGCTAAGATTAAAAAAAAAGTTTACCTGGCTTCAAGTCCATGAAGAGCACGATGTTGAGTCCCTCCCTGACGGCCCCAAAGAGCTCGACGACACGAGGAGAGTTGAGAGCGCTCCACGTGCTCACCTCCTCGCTGCTGAAGTGACTCAGAGGAATCTGAGGTCAGAGGACGACAACGTGCTGAATAACATCTCGATCAGTTTTGAACTCGTCAGCAGCTCAGAGTTTAAGGAGCGGGAGACTTTGGGGTGGTGCAAATCAAAATGACTCACTCTTTCTTGGCTTACCCTCTTGGCAGCGCACTGGAATCCAGTCCTTTTGTCCCGCACACAGAACACATCGCCGTACGAGCCGTTCTGGATGTGGCGGACGATGCAGTACTCCTCTCCCTCCCTGTACTGACAAGTGTCCGGCTGAAGTTGCTTTAAGGATACAAAAGTACACAGTGACAGAGTAAATGACAAACAAGCTCAGACATTAAAGGGTAAATCAACACAATCAGAAAGTCTGTTGCACTTTGGCCAAACTCTGATCAGTTTTCTGTGTGTAGTCAAAGCACTTTTACTAACCTCAGTATAATGCTGAGGTGCTTTTACTTTAATTAAAGCTGCTCTAATCAAAACTGTAAATGAAAAGATGACCAAATGATGTGTAATGTGAAAAAGGTTGTTCATTATGCCAAAAACACAGATGATTATCAAGTAAATGTCTTCCATAGTGTAAAAAACAGGCACGTTAATGTCTTACATAATGTAAAAAAGTGGAGATTAATGCGTCATATGGTGTAAAAAAGTGGACGTTAATGTTTTCTTTCATTCATTCATTCATTCATTGTCTGTAACTGCTTCACACCTACGAGCAATTTAGAGTCACCAATTAACCTGCGTGTATCTGGAATCTGGAGAAAACAAACGATGTTTTATGTAGTGTTAAAAAGTCGATGTAAATAGCTTGCGTAATGTAAAAAAGTAGGCTTTACATAGTGTAAAAAAATGGATGGAAATGTCTTATATAGTGTAAAAAGTACTTATATAATGTGAAAAAGTGAATGCAAATGTTTAAAATAGGGTACAAAAAGTACATCTTACATAATGTTAAAAGTGGAAGTTAATGTCTGACAGTGTAAAAAAATAGACCTTATATAGTATTTAAAATATGGACATATATGTTTTAAATAGTGTAAAAAATGCATCATACCTTGTGGAAAAAAACAGTTCTTACAGTTTAAAAACATGAATGTAAATGTCTTACATAATGTAAAAGAAAAAAGTTTCACATAGTGTAAAAAAGTAGGTCTTACACAATGAAAAAAACTGACGTAAATGTCTTATATAGTGTAAAAAGTCGTGTGAAAAAGTGGAGGTTAATGTCTTACATGATGAAAAATGAGCCCTTCGTTGACAGGCGTGCTCGTCTTCCAGCCTTTCACAGTCTGTTTGAACAAATCTGTAAAGAAAGGCGTCACAAAAAGTTTCGGCGTGCGTGTGACTCTTCCTCTCAGGCCGTCCAAAACGGTCTCAATGTCACTCATGAAATCTAAACTGAAGACGAGTGTATTTACAGCGCCGGGGCTGCAGGTGGAGTCTGAAACTCCCAGCAGGCTTTGCACGCGCCCTGTAGAGTCAGAATCCCACTCAGCTCGGGAGGTAAAACCAGACACCTGCATGAGGTCAAAGGTCAAATTTGACACCCTGGCTCCTTGCGCGCCGTCCTCTGCAGCGCAGGATGAGTCCGACTCGCTCTCGTGAGTGTGAACAGACTCAGAGTTGAGGCCGCCGTCAGAGTCAGAGCCTCCTCTGTCGTCAGAGGAGTCGTCGTCTGATCTCAGCGGCTCCTCGGACGGAGACTCCGACCCTCCGACACACGCATCTGCGCAGCCGCCGCAGGAGTCTCCGCAGCTGCAGGGGTGTGACGCCAAGTCAGTGAACTGAGGCGGCGGCGGGATGATCTCAGCTGATGACGTCATCTCTCTGCTTACAGATTTCAGCCAGTCGATCTCCTGCACCCACAGGCCGCGGATGATCGGCGGTTCCTCTCCGTCCTCTTGGCTTTGTCTCCGGCTTTTCCTGCGCTGTTTCCTCTGGAGGTGGTGGAGCGGAAGTTTGGCGGCCGCAGGGAAGTCCTCGACCTCCGTGTCGCTCAGGAGGGCCGTTCCCACGCTGAGAGACCTGCAAGTTAGACGATATATGTTGTGTTCAGGGAACTAACTGAAGCTCTGATTTAAGGACCAAAATGTTACTTAACCCTTTGAGATCTGGGCAAATCGGCTTGATATTCTTTAAAAATCATGGGAAAAAGGCAGAGCAGCTTACAAAGAAATGACCCAAATATGAACTAGAAATGAAAAAAAAGTACCTGAAAAAAGAAACAAAACAAAAAAAACATGGAAAAGTAAAAAGAACAAACAAAAGAAAAACAAGGAACTGACTTTAAAAAAAGTGCTCAAAATTTTAAATAATTGTTATTATAATTTTAATTTAAATATGTAATTATGTTTATTAAAAATGACCCAAAAATAAGCAATCATTTAAAAAAAAAAAAACCTGAAAATTAACCAAAAACAAACAACAAAACAAAAGAAACAAACAAAACATGGGGAAGTGAAAACAACAAACAAAAGAAAAACAAGGAACTGACAATAAAAAGTGCTCAAAATTTTTATTCTAATTTTAATTTAGATGTGTAATTATGTTATTTAGAAATTACCCAAAAATAAGCAATAACTTTTAAAAAAGTACCTGAAAATGAAAACAACAAAAAACAAAAGCAAAACAAGGAACTGACCTGAAAAAGGGCTCAAAAATGTTAAATAATTCTTATTATAATTTTAATATTCTAATTTAAATGTGTAATTATGTTAATTAGAAACATAGTTTTCACTGACAGGCTCAGATCGTTGTTCTACGTGTCTGACAACATTATGGAGAGGATCGCTGCAGAGATAAACCTTTTTCTTAGAGAGTAATAAGCTTTTTTAAAAACACGTTAGCGGATGTTATTGACGGTGCAAACATGCCCCTAATTGTTACATTGCATCCTGACTCTTAATACTGGACAATTTTAGAAAATGTTGCTCCCGTTAGTGACTTAGACATGAACTGTCAAAATCTCCAGGTTGAAAAATACTAAAGTTACCCTTCAGAGCCCGTATGTTTAGTTTTTTTTAAATAAATTAAAACATTCAGAGCGTGTATGAAAATGTGAAAAGTGTTACAGTCTGTGTTATTTTCAGCTCTTCGCTCTCGGTCACCTCGTCTTTAAAATCCTACTCAAAATGTTTGTGTCCTCACTGCTGTAGGATTTTTCTTTTTAGACATACTGGTACAAAAACTGGATGTTGATGGTGAAGTACCTGTGTTTTTTGAGCAGCTGAGACCTGGAGTACGGGCAGTGTGTGTTGGTGGGGCTGAACTCCTGAAAGTCTTCTCCTAAAACAGAGAAATGTTAACAATTTAGAGATACAGAGCAGTCACAGAAACTGCTATTCAAACACATAAATACATTCAAAAGTGGAGTACAGCCTTAGATGAGAAGACTGATAATATATCTCACGTCTGTCCCCTAAACATAAAACTACATTTGACAGTTTGCACCAACAACTTTCCGCTTTTTACGAGGGATTATGAGCCAACGAGGAAAACATCCAGGCCAAGAAATGATCGGGCACATAACCCCTGTGAAATGATGAAATGTTGTTTTTATGTGCACACTGTTTTTGTAGAGATTAACCCTTTGATTTCTTTTATTTCTTTTGAAAACTTGGGAAAAAGCTAGATTTTTTTTTAAATAGGAAAAAAATGTAAAAATGTCCACAAACCTTTATTTATAATTCTTTTAATTATCTATTTAAAATTATGTTAATTATAAATATTTACTCAATTTCTTGCAACTTTTCGCCTAATTTCTTGCAAATTTTCAGCCATTTTTTGTTATGTTGCTTGTTGCCTCCTTCCTGTGTTTTTGAAAGAAATAAAGTTTAATGTGGGTCATTTTTATTGTACTTAAGGTTTTGCACATTGTGCAACATTAAAATGTTAGCAGTGCATGTTTAAAGTAGAAATTTAAAGGTTTTCACCAAGTATGCAACGTTCACGCGTCCACATTTCTTACTTTCTGCCTGTGCGACGATGGAGACGCAGGGGTTCTCCTCCCGCCCCTCGGTGACCACGTGTTTGGCGGTGCCGTGCTGCATCACCCGGCTCAGGTGAGGAGCGATGGCCTGGACCAGCGAGTCCTTCTCCTCCTCGCAGACTCGGCTGTCGTCCTCTTTGCCCAGAAACGAGAGCTCGGACCCTCCGGTCATGATGATGAACGGCGTGTTGGAGTTGAACATGCGGGGAATGGCCATTTCTCTGTCGCTGTGCATCTACGCTGTGACAACTGAGGAAGAGGAGGAACAAAACACATAAATATTACAGGACAAAGGTCATATGTGGCATGAATTTGTGTCCTCAGTTATTAGACAAACTTTACACAGAACTGAGAGACAAGAAAGTTTTCAGCAGTTGGTTTTTGCCTTCACCTGAGGGTGATATAGCATTTACATTATATACTGACAGGTAACCACCTGGGTGTGACAGTCTCAATGATATACCATAAAACTTCAATTAAACCCCCCGACTATCACTAACTTAAATCACTGAACTCAACACGCTTATATTTGGGACAGGCGGCTATGTGAGACGGGCTTTTAATTCCTTTTACACAAAAAATGCTCAGCAAAGATGGAAATACGATCAAATTATATATTATTAATTATTGTCTTTATTTTATTTAAACACATATGGAGAATAAATGACCAAGAGGTTAGCAAGAAATCTGTAAAAGTTGCAAGAAAATTACTGGAAAATCTGCCAAAAAAAAAAAGAAAAAGTAGAAAGATTGATTTAATTTAACTTGTCATTTTTAAGTTGCAAAAACTTAAAAATTAAGTAAATATCACTAAATATTAAGTAAACTTAAAAATCAGATATGAAGTATAAAAATTAGGAGTAATAGTTATTTTGACATGCATTTTTAAGTTCTATTTCCAATTTATTTTAGTAAAATCAGTTTAATTTTACATTACATTGACCACTACGCATGTACAGTAAACATCCTCCTCCAATTATGATATATTTATCAATTTGTCTCATCATGGCCACGATTTTAGATACAACTATTATTGTCTGTAAAATGTAAAAAAAAAAAGACTTGCCTTAAGAGGCAGCATCACACCCACACCTCAGGATGTTTCAGCTGTGGTTGTCAGTAAGGTCAAAGTGTCGATTGATAATATTAAAGTCTTCTTCTACACATTGATGGAATGGCAGAAACAGCATATTTGTAATTGTCACTCATTTTTAATGCGGTGGCATTTGCCGCGGCCGGGCGTGAATGAACAGACACCAGTAGTGATCCTGGCAAGGTGAGTATAAATAGCACACAGAGATTTGGCACGCAGGGAAGCGGCCGCATGCCTTCCACTGCGCCCGGGCCAGCTGTCGGAGTCTCTCTTCCTCAAACACTCGCCATGTTGACAGCGAATACTGGAGGGGATCAAAACACACACGCTGCCCACACATAAAGACAGTCCTCCAGTCCTCACACACAGCCTGGAGCTGGAGGAGATATCACATCTTTTGCTGGTGCTTTTGTTTGATAGTGCCAGGACGTGAAACTGAGAAACCAAAGCTGCTCTATGATGGTGAAGTTTACAAAGCTGAGGCTAAAAAAGTGTTTAGGAGGTAAAATGCGGACAGTAAAAAACTGAGATAATATAAGATTTTTCAGCAGCACAAGCACAGAAACAAAGATAAATAGAGTAAAATACAAAAATAGAGAGGAATATAACACTAAACTAATTATAGACTACAAAAATATTTTTCTTTATTTTTTTATTTTTTTTTATTATTATTTTTCAGTATTTTTTTCAGAATTTTTAATTTATGTTTTCAGTATTTTTAACGTTTTTCCAGTATTTTTTGTTTTTACTTATTTTTAATTTTTCCTGATTTTTAAACTATTCTTTATGATATTTCAGTAATTTTTACTCATGTCTCTTTGTGATTTCCTTATTTTTCTTTTTTCCTTCATTTCTTTTTGTATTTTTCCCTTATTTTTCAGTATTTTCCCATATTTTTTCCAGTATTTTTCCTCATTTTAAAAGTTTTTACCTTATTTTTATTTTTTTTTCTCAGTGTCTTTCCTTTTTTTCTGGTATTTTTTCATATTTGTTATAACATTATTCTATATCTATGTTTCTTGATTTTCACAATACTTGCTCGTATATTTAATTTCATTTTCTCTTACCATATTAATGTTATGTTATATTCATGTTGCACTAATACACTAAATCAAATTCCTTGTATATGAAAACTTACTTTGTAATAAACCAGACTTAAATTCTGGAAATAGAAGTATTTGCTATATGCACTTGGAGACAGAAATTAGAAGGTAAATTAAGCAACACTCTATTTAAGACTCAGTCTTCCAGGACATGCAGGATCAACATCCAAAACACGGCTACCAAACATGACCAACTCTTCCCATGGTGCACTGCTAACTTCCTGTCGGCCACACTGCTCTCCTCCCTCTGTGACCCGGCAGCCAGACTCCCTCCGATAAAACAAAAGTCAGACAGGTGGTGTAAAGTTTCCAGCAGGTGAAACTGTGCACCAGCGGAGCACATTACCTCAGAGAGTGACGGTCAGCCTCAGGTTCAGGTGAGATCGCTGCAGCAGATCTGGAGAAACACAGAAGAAGAAGAAGGTTTCCTGACTCTCTGCTCGCCCTGTGTGTTAATATCCAAGTGTAACCTACCGGCTTTCTGCCCCCGCAGGCTCAGCTGATTGGTTGACCATGTGTGTGAGTTACGAGCTCTCACACCTCGGTCACCCCGGCCCGCTGCCCCCCCAAACACACCCACCACCCACACACACACCCACACACACACACACACACAGCAGCCTGCAAACACACCACATACATTCTGCGGATGCCCTCCGTGACATTTGGATACCTTCTGACAAACTCTTTGTGTCTTTAAAATCAGAGAGAGAAAGAACAAAACTTATTAAGAAAATTAACATTATTTAAACGTAAAGATTCAAGCATGAATAAAAGTCTTCGTCATCACAGCATGATGTTCATTCTCTTAATTCTGGTCATATTTACAGTAAAATAGGCCATAAAGCAGGGCACACTTTTGGGTCTGGCTACCTTGTGATTGACAAGTCGCTATCACAGCAGCCCATAGCAGCACAAGGACAAAAAACAGACAAAGAAATTAAGTAAAATAAATAAGTAATAGTAGGGATATACAACTGAGCTAAGAATAAAATACAAAACTATTTTTTCCTTTTTTTAGTATTTTTTCTTTATTTTTCCCCCAGTATTTTGTCTTTTTTTTTTCAATATTATACCTTATATTTCCAGTATTTTTATCTTTTTTCTCATATTTTTGTTCAGTATTTATTTCCTTATTTTTTCAATATTTTTCTTTTTTTCACTGTCTTTGTTTATATTTTTCATTATTTTCCTTTTTTCCTCGCTATCGTTATCAGAGCAACCCATATTGATCAAGACAAGGCGTAGCAATGCATAAAGAGACCTAAATACATCGAGGTGGGGCCCCATTCATATCAGAAAGTTGCTCAGTGGCCCATGAAGTCAAACTTGCACTGTTTTCATGGTATGAAATTACCCACCGCATTATTGGGCCCATACAGCAATCGCACCAGAGACTTATTACTGCATACAGCGAACTTCTGTCAGCCAAATGTTCAAATTCCAGTTTAACACTCTGCTAACTTCAATTTAGATAAAAATAATTATATCCTGCAGCTTCTCTAGAGTTCCTAAATGTTGTCGGACTGAATGGATCAAATCCCGATAGTAAAACTAGTCATTTTGCGATGGTTGGACACTCAAAAAAAAAATATCCACTGATATACAGATGTCTCTTTCTCAATGTAAGTCAATGGGAAAAAGTATTTCGGGGTCCCTTCATGAGATGGTGTAATTCCACTTTTGGTCACTAGGAAAGTTGGCTTCAAAGGTCAAAATATGATCAGTTTTGGCTGATGGCGATGACGATGACGTTAAATTTTTGTTGGAAATGAAAATCAGGTTGAGGATATTTTAAATGGTGAACGAGGTTAGATTTCATATTGTGTGGATGTTAACATTTTGCAGACCTTGAGTCTTGTTTATTAATATTATATTAATATATGATTATTATTGTAACACATTTAGTACGCACTATAGAACAACTAAAATGTAAATTAGAAAAGTGCAGTATATTTAAAATTCACCACAGTACACACTGTCAGATTTGGTTTTTGGTTCGAATGAAGTGCAGCAGGAGAAAAAAAACAATAACATCTGCTAACTTTGCTGCTGTTTGGTTTCCTCTCCGCCGACACATTTGCTGTCCCACATACAGATGACTTGAATCTATACATTCCTGCGGGAATTAACAAAATACCAGAGCAGGGAGTGTGTGTGTGTGTGTGTGTGTGTGTGTGCATGTGTGTGTGTGTGTGTGTGTGTTTTATGGGTGAGGGTCGCTCTCCCTGGCAACATCTGAATGGGATCAGCGGCTGACCAATAGTGAGGCTGAGCAGAAAGTTTGCTCACACGTCAAAGGTTTTTGTCACTTTAGTCCTCTCTGCTGTTGGTGGGTCAAATCTGCTAAACATAGAACTGAAAAGCCTCTTGGAGGTTATACACAGCTCCTTACTCAACTTATTTACCCACAAAAACTGATTTAATAATAAACAGAAGTTAGATTCACTGATAAATTAATGCTGATGAAGATCTCCGAAAGCTTAAAGTGGTCTAATGCAACCTAAACTTTTATAAAACTACTTTTTTACTGTTGCTTTTCTGTGCTTTTTACTTATGTTTTTTGACTTTTTCATTAATCGTACCCTGTATTTACTGTGTGCCTACTGTTTGGCGTGTTTTGTTTTTAATGTAAAAGCACTTTATAACTTTGAAAGGTGCTAAATCATTATTATTATTACTAATATCATTATATTTAAACGCAACTCTTCTCTTACTGTTTGGCATTTTGGGAAATTCATGCAGACAGTTAACATACATTCCTTAAAATGAAGCTACGACGCGAGAAGTCTGTTAGCTTAGCTTAGCTTAGCTTAGCTTAGCGTAAACTATAAAAATGGGGCAGAAATAGCCCTCATTGAAACATGTAGCTTCCAACAAAAAACATAAATTGTTGTCTTAATATTTAAATTTTTGTACAAATAAAATAAATGTTAAATAATAAGCCTTTGAGAAGCTGGCAGACAAATTTCGTTACCTTTGTCCTGAAGCAGGCTAGTTAGCCGTTTCCCTCTGCCTCCAGTCTTTATGCTAGCGGCTGTTAGCCTCCACCAACATCTTTAAGTGACAAGAGGGACATTTTTTAAGAAAAAAACAACCAACCAACAAAAAAACAACAACAATAACAACAAAACCCCCCTCAGACATCATTTTTGACATATATTTTCCATGTAGATATCTGAATTGGTCAGTCTTACATCAGGCTAACTCTTCTTGAAGTAGCTATGTGTTAGCAAGCTAACTATATATACACTCTATAAGGTAATATGTCCATGAAGATTATGACAGTGTATATATATATATATATATATATATATATATATATATATATATATATATATATATATATATATATATATATATATATATATATATATATATATATTTATCACAACTCTGCAAAAACAACAAAACATAACCACAGTTATACTGAGTTATTACAGTTGGCAAGTATCTCATAAATTCTCAGACATATTTATATATATTATAATAAATAGTATGCTTAAACTTGTCTTTAAAAAACATAAATTACACTACTGAATCACTCTAAACCAAAAACTACTCAAGATTTATTTTTATTTATTTATTTTATAGGAATTATATACAATTTAATATTAATAATAAATCATACTATTTATTTATTCATATTATTTAATTATTTTTCATTTCATTTTTCAAATACTTTATCATTAACATCTACATTTTGAGGACACTGTCCCGCAGGACTTCTGTGTACATAAACTTTGTATTAGGGCGAAAGATGGGACTTGTATGAAAACATAGTAATTTTATCTTGAACTCTTTGAATGAACTCAATTTGAAAACAGCCACCTCTTTATTATCACTTCACTCTATAGAGACATCAGTTTGTGTTAAAGCGCTTTCACATAAGAAACCGTCCTGCATGTCTGAAACAATGAGGCCTCACAGGAGCCGAGTATTTGACCTCATTTAGGGCTCAAACACCGTGTGTCGCCCATTGTTTTCAACTCGAGCTGAAGAGCCACCGTGTTTGTTTCTGACCACCAGAGGGCAGAGGATCAAATAAAGCTGCAGCAAACTGGCACACACACACACACACACGCACGCACGCACGCACGCACACACACACACACAGACTCGTCTATCTTGTATTTACTCGTCGTCACAACAACTTTCTGATGAGTCGGAGGATGGAGACGGGGGCGGGGGTAAGAGGATACGGAGAGAAAAGGCCAGAGGAAGTGTGTGGGCTTGTGTGTGTGTGTGTGTGCGTGTGTGTGTACATCCTGCCACCTGATTAAACCTGAAGGATGACCTCAGCGTGCTTAATTATCACATCAACCAGAGGGATATTTTGAAGAACTTTATTTCAATCTTTAACCCCTCCTCTCTCTGAAAATCTTCCTCGAAAGGCAAAAAAATGTAAAAATCACAGCAGGATAAAACAAGTATCTAAAAGTAACAATGGTGTGTATGTGTTTTGGCTATTTGTTTCCAATCTGGGTCCAGTTTGTATTCACAAAGAAGTGGATTTGATTACATTATAATTTCCCCATGACCTTGAAACTCCAATTACATAATTTACAGAGCAGTATTTCTACAATTTTACAATGTTTAGAACATGAATCTAAAGCTGCTTTAATGAAAATGGCAGTTCAAACTCAAAAAACCTTCATCTTTATAATAAAAAAAGAGTTTTTATTGTCTGCTGATGGAGTGAGCCCTGGATTGTTTCTCTTAATAATTTATACATGCTTGGTTCTTATTTCTTGGCTGCGTTTACAGAAATCTACACATAATTGTCCAAAAATTACTTTATTCATAACCCTTTAAAACTTGAGCAAAGTGGTTTGACTTCTTTCTAAAATGTGGAGGAGAACAGAAATGAACAATTTAACAAGAAATAACCCGAAAATTAGCAAGAAGTTAATAAAAAGTTGCAAAACTGTTTTATGGGGAAAAAAAAAATAATGATAGAAAAAAAAGAATAGTAAAAAAAAGTAAATGACCTGAAGAAAATATTCTAAAAATATGAAAAATATATAGTCTGTAACGTCATTTTAAATATATATGATAATTATAGCTTTTTTAATTTAGTGATGTCTTTCAATTCCAGAACATTTCTTGCAAAGTTGCTCATTGTCTTTTTCCCATGTTTTCAAAAGAAATCAAATCGATCTAAAAGGTGTTTAAACGCAGCACAAAAAAGTGATGTCAATCCGGGTTTCAAAGGGTTAATAACACTGTGATCGACGCTACTTTTCCCGTGAAATCACAGTAGCCATTTGTCCGCTCAGTCAGTCAGAGCGAAGCAGTCATTGTGATTTAATTCAACATACAGCAAAAAATACTAAAGCTGAAAATTTTAAGAAACTATCACGTTAAATCATTTGTCACTGTTGATCCTCAGCCGTTCAATAAATCAGACAAAATAAAGATTAAACTAAATCGACTAATTCAAGTCAACAACTTGTGCCCGTAAAGAAACAAACAAAGAAACACTGCTTTCTCACCCAGCGGGGCTGATAAAGAGTCAAATAATCATTCTTAAAAACACCGTCAGTCAAAGACGAGCTGGTTTTAGCAATTTCTGCCCATTTTAAGGCAGAAATTTCTCGTTTTGATAGAGAAATTGCGCAGGACAGTCAAAAATAACGGAGCGGGTTTAACGGATAAATCTGATGATATTCCAGATTTTTCTTACTGTCAACAAACTCCATAAAAAAAACAAAACAGAGAATTAATTTATTTATGAAAAAAAACAATTAGCAACTATTTTGATAATGCAAAAGCATTTTAGTAATTTTTTAACACAAAAAGTCAAATATTTGCTGGTTTCTTGCTTCTTAAATGTGAGAATTTAATGTTATTTTGTAATGCATGATAATAAAATGAATAAGTTGATTTTTGGACTTTAGGTAAAACATACCATTTGAAGACGTCACCTTGGGCACAGCAGGGCATGTTTCACCCTCTCCTGTCATTTTACTGACTAAATGATCAATCGAGACATTAAAGGGTCGATTAATCAATAAAAAAATAGTCATAAATTGCATTTTTAAAGATCTATTTTTCAGTGAGTTTGGGATTAAGTCAGAAAATATTAAGAGACAGATTAACAAACTGCTGGTTTTGATGTCTTCATGAGATTTGTTGACAATAAGAAAACTAGGGGACACAGTGAGTCACTGAGCGTCTCGTGTTAGTATCTCCTGCATGTTGAAATGAGCGTGATGATGAAATTTTCTGCCTGATGCAGATCATGAAAACACTCCTGCACGCCGTTTTGAAGGTAACACACATCGAAATAAAAACAGTGAATGAGAGGCTGCGACGTCACCTGATGAGCTTCCTACCAAAGTGCTTCTACTTCATTACTTCGCTGCCACCTCGTCTCCTCCACACATTAACGCGACGACACTCACACACCTGCCGAAAACACCTCCGTGAACGACACAGCAAACAGGAAGTGTTGTCCACAGACAACGTGAGCTGTAGATGGATGTTAAAAGGATGGAAGAAGATCAGTGCACCTGTGTGAAGGGATTAGAGTCCATGTCGGACAAAGTCTTTCTTTCTGTCCCCGGTCAAAGTGTCCCAGGTGAGCTGGGCGTGGCGGGTGCAGCCTCCAGCCTGCAGGTCACAGGAGAATCCTGCAGGACAGCAGCGCTTCGAGTCAGAGCAGCAGACCGCCTGGCAGGAAAAAACGTAACTCCAGTTAGATTAACATGCTGATAAATTTGATTCCTGCTGGTTTACATAAAGACGTGAAAGTGCACTTGATATTTTTTTCCTCCGTCACACCTTCAAGTCCAAAGGAGCTTCTCCAATCTGCAGACTTCTGATTAATTACTGAGATTTATTTAGTATAAGGTCACATTAATCCTTTGAAGCCTGGATCGACATCACTTTTTTTGGGCTGTCTGCAGATTTCTTTCTCAAGCATTTAAACATTTGGACCCGAAGCAACCTGGTTTGATTTCTTTCGAAAACATGGGAAAAACAAGGCAACGTGATTGAGATTTTCACTGCACAATGTACATGTGACAATATAGAACTCCTCTTCTTCTATTTTTTAATTTAATTTTTTTTATTTGTATATTATTCTATTTTTCCTTTTTTCCCCAAAAAGCTGGAGAAAAATGACCAGAATACTATATATATAATTATCATAATCACATATTTAAAGTTATTGTCAGAATCATTACAATTTTTAATGACTTTTTTTCAGGTTATTTCCTTATCTGTTTTTTTTTAAACTTTCCTTTATTTTGTGATAATTTTCAAATAATTTTCTTGTACTACTTACTAATGTCTTGCTAATTTTTGGGGTAATTTCTTCTTCAGTTGCTCATTGCCTTCTATTTTATAATTTTTTCTATTTTCTTTTTCAAAAGCTAAAGAAAAATGTCCAGAAAACTGTATTTATAATTGTCATAATCACATATTCAAAGTTACACTTTAGCACTTTTTTCAGGTAATTTCCTGGTCTTTTTTCTTTTACTTTTCTTTCTTTATTTTTCTGTTTTGCAATAATTTTCAAGTAATTTTCTTGTGCTTCTCACTAATTTCTTGCAAATTTTGGGGGGGTTATTTCTTCAGTGTGGCTGAAAACAGGGACGCTGCAGAGTCCCTTTGGATCATGTGACACAATGATCACATTATTCACATTCCTGTGGACGGAGCTGGAGGAAGTCTCACTATAAAACATGAAAGAAAACAAACATTCGTGTGAATAAAGTGTGGACGTACCCTGGGCGAGGGGCAGCAGGCCCACTCTGACGCTGAGACCTGACAGCACGTGTCCTGCTTGGGGCAGCGAAAGTCCCCCGTGCCGTCACATGGTACGTCTGTGTCGTCCTCTGTGTCTCTCGGCTCGGACTGTACCACTTTGGTCTGAGGGAGGGTGAGGATGTGTGCGTCGCCGCTCTTCTTCTCGCATGTTCCCGTCTGCATGTTGCAGGTGTAGCCCTGAGGACAGCAGTGCTCGTGATCTGCACAGCAAACCGCCTGCAGAGGAGACGCAACAAGAGTCTAAAACCTGATGTGAACATTTAAAGACCTGCATTTACCCATAGAATAAAGATTATTAGTAATAAATAATGATAATTAACTTTATTTATAGAGCACTTTTCATACAAGGAATGCAGCTCAAGGTGCTTTACAGTACAGTATTAAATAATAATTTCAAGAATTACACTAAAAGCCAGACTGAATCTAAAAGATACTGAGAGCCAGTGGCGTGTAGCTAAAATCCAGGATAATATGCTCCCTCTGTTTTGGTTAAAAGTCCAGCTGCGCAATTCTGAATAAGCTGAAGTTTCTCTGTTGACGGTTTCGGGAGGCCAGTTAAAAGAGCGTTGCAGTAATCTAATCGATTTATCGAGTATGGATATGTTTTTTGACACCTTGGTAGGATTGGAAGGGCCAATTCTTCTTTATCTTAAATGAAAAATATCTAAAAGAAGTATTTCACTGCTGGAGAGGTGCACTTTTCATAAAACTGTCTATGCAGTAAAAAGACACAAATACTTTGGAAATTAGTGCTAAATGATGACAGAAAACAGAGAAAAAGGGCTGCGCATTTGCTTTGGCTCAAGAGGCTGAAATCCTACAACTCCCAGAATGCACTGTGCCGCACCACTGACGTACAGACCTTGACCAGCGGGCAGCAGCCCCACTCTCCCGTCGGCAGTTTACAGCAGGTCGTCCCTGTAGCGCAGCTGCTCTTGTCGTCACATTTAACGTCGGTCACGGCGCCCTGCTCGGTCACAGCGCTCAGCTTTGTGAACCACGGTATGACATCATGGGGGCCCTTTGAGCAAGAGGAGCGGTGAGGCTCGCAGGTGTGACCGCTGGGGCAGCAGTGGTTTCCATCTTCACAACAGACCGCCTGAAAAACAGCAAACATGACTCTGGCCCTACAGCTGGACGATATATTGCAGCTTAAAAATAACACTGGCGCAGACTGTCGGACATGTCCGCGCTGGAGCGTGACATTTTATCTACAGTTTCACATGAATTGTTAGCAAAAGAAAGTTAAACTGTTACGGCCGTGCCGTAAATGTAAACATTTATTCACTGTAAACTGGACACAAACTAACAGCTCTCCAGTTCATGCATTCATAATATTTTCAAATCACACTGGTTGCCACCACTACTCTAAATAATCAATAAAATCACAGTAAATTAACTTTTTTACTGATTCTGTCTAAATCATCATCTTCGTACCTTCGGCAGAGGGCAGCAGCCCCATTTCTGGGTCTTGTCCATGAAGCAGCAGGTCGTATCTCTGGGACAGCTGGTTTGGGCGTCACACATGTTCCTGGCTGGCGGAGTTGGACCCGAAACGGCCCGGCTGGTCTCCTCCATCTGCAGGGCCGGGATCTTGTGCAGCCAGGGCAGGCTGAGTTCACCAGGCTTGTCACATGTCTGTTCAGCCACGTTGCATTTGTAGCCTTTAGGGCAGCAGTGCTCACGATCGCTGCAGCACACGGCCTGAAAGCAAAAAAAATAAAATAAAATGGATCGTTAACGCCGCAAAATCCCTGTAAATGTCACTTTCTTAGTTCTACAGATGGAAGAGATTTCACGCAACACAAAGAGTTTTTAAACTACAACACAGTCAGCAGCGTTTTCACAGGTTTCTGTTATAGTTCATTCACTCATACTTAATAAAAACCCATTCAACACTTCTTTCTCATAACACTTTTACACAATACATGAACAAAAAGGAGCAGGAAGAAGATCTTATAATACCTGCCCATTTCTTACTAATGACAGGAGCTGCAATAAAAACAGGAACAACTTTTCTTTATCTACCGTTCTTTTTCATAAATTAAGTTTAGCATTAACAAACAGTGGTTTAACAGTGCTTCACTACACCAGAGTACAGTGGACGTATCATGCATTTTAAAGTAAAACATATTGGTGTGGATGCAGTCTAAGACAGTTGTTTATTTTTTTGGTTCTCATGATTTAACCAGGAGAGTTTCAAGACTATCTGAGGCGTAAAACTGCTCCTGCTGTGAGTTATCAGACCGGACTTTAAGCCTGTAAGAACTCCTCTATTACAGCCGACACTTCAGCAGAACAAACACACCCTCGGCCATCTGTACTTCCAAACACACACACCGTCATCTGACCTGCAGAGGCTTCACACACTGAACACACTGGAGGAGGAGCTGCTGACCTGAGGCAGGGGGCAGCAGGCCCACTGCCCAGAGTCCCCCTTACAGCAGGTGGTGCCTCCCGGACACATCGTCTGCTTGTCGCATTTCTCGTCCTCCACCTCCGAGGTCAGAGCCGACTCCTTCTGCAGCCAGCCGACGGAGGGAAGGAAACCCGACGGGTCGTCACAGGTTTCGGCCTCCAGGTTGCAGACGGTGCCGTGAGGGCAGCAGTGGACGTGGTCATCGCAGCACACGGCCTGACAGAAACACAGAATACAGGATGTTTTTACAGTTTCATGAAGCTCTGCAGCATGAAACCAAACCCTGTGAAGTACCAGAATACCTACTTTCAGCTTTGTTTTTCATGCTTCTAAAAAAAAAAACAAGTTAAAGTTGTGTTTACTCTGATATAAGTATCAGTGGAATTTAAGGCATTAAAAGTTTGAAAAGCACTGTGTTAAATTAAAACGTGTTATTCACAAATCAAAACATGAGGATGCATGTACACCAACTTTATATGTATCTTAAACCTAAAGTGGTGCGATTATTTATACTTTCAATTATTTTACATGTTTTTTAAATCAGTTTTAGTGTGAGTTTACAATTGACATAAAACAGCCTGTGTTTTGATTCTATTGTGAATTTCAGTCCAAAAACTATAACTACTTATAATTTAAACAATTAAAAAGCATTAATTAGAATCCAACATCATATAGTGCATTTATCTGTGAAAGATGGATAAATATTATTTTATAATAACAATAATAATAATTTTATTATTATTATTATTATTATTATTATTATTATTATTATTATTATATTTTTTATTTTATTTATTTATTTTTATTTTTTTAAATATGGAATATTAAAATGTTGCATATTTTTGTCATTCTAAAAGGTACAAAGTCTTTTCTGAGTCTCTTTGTGTCATTGAACACATGCATAAAAACTAAAAACTTCCCACAAACTGAAGAAAACTCTGCCGGTCTGAACAGCGTCATCTCCCAGGTGTCAGGTGTACCTGAGGCAGAGGACAGCAGGCCCAGCCTCCACTCGCCGTCTTGCAGCAGGTGGATTTTCCAGGACACGACGTAGATTTGTCACACTTGCTGTTTCCCGTCAGCGAGGGGAAGGCGGGCACTTTGCTGAGCCAGGGCATCACGCTGATGCCTGACGGCTCGTCACACGTGGAGGCCGCCAGGTTACAAATGGTGCCGTGGGGACAGCAGTGCACGTGGTCCTCACAGCACACGGCCTGCAGCGAGCAGAAACAAACACGCTGTAGTATGTGCGTTATGCATTTATCATCTAAGAGCTACTATAATGTGAGTCAGTGCAGGAAAACTCCTCCAAGCTGACGTCCATTGATAAACTATGAAACTGGAAGACGTGCCAAGACTGAAATACAGTTTGCATTAATCATATTGACTCGTATTTCTACACACAAGTGTCGCAACAAAACACATTTCTGAGATTAGAAAGTCCATCCGTCGACGTCACCGACAGATACAAATCAAAACTGTGCAGACGCCAGATGAATCCTGATCTCAGGAATCGTGCGTTGAGTAACTCGGTGCAGCTGGACAGTCAGCGTGAGTGACTCACACTCATCAGTATGTCGGTACCTTAGGCAGCGGACAACAGGCCCATTCTCCCTGTGACGATTTGCAGCAGGTGTTTTCGTCAGCGCAGGCCACAGAGTCGTTACAGGGAACAGCGCCGACTGAAAGACAAACGTTATTATCAGTGAACACGTGAGAAAACTTCATTTAAAGCAGCACTGCATTCCTGTGAGATTATTTAGGAGAAGAAGAGATATCCTTTTTATTAAATTCATTCTTTATCACTAAAACCTGATGTCTACATTGCCAGGGTCCATTCAGCGTAAGGTAGGTTAGATTTAAGACATTTTTAATGCTGGTCTGAATTAAATTTAGGACTAATTTAACAATAACCAAAATTTGAACTGAATGTTTAACATAAACTATGACATTTTTGTTTCGTTTTAGTTAAAAATTTGACGATCTACTTCAAATCCTGGAAATAAAGAAAGTTCTTATATCCTTATTGCCTTGAGAGACATGTAAATTATTTAAAAAAATAGATATTATTAAGGTTTTTTTTTGTGTGACAGGTCCGCCTTGAATTGTTGATAAGAAATGATTTTTTCCTAAAGCCTGTGTATTTTAAAAATGTTTTGCCATTGATGCACTGCGTATTTACTTTATATAAACAAATAAAAAAAATTAAAAATAAAAATTAAGGTGAATTTAAAACTTTTTTTAAAAAATTTAATAATAAATTTAAAATTTACTTACTTAACTTGGCTTTTGGTCTCTAGCTCTCTTTTTCTTCTGAATGTATATTTATTTCTTTATTTTATTTGAATATTTTTTTAAACTCTTATTTACTTGCAGTTGGTTTTCATTTTTTATTATTAAATCTTTATTTTAATTTTATTGTTTTATTTTGTCATTATTATTTACTTATAATAATTCCTTATAATTATTCATTTAATTATAATTGATTGCAATTAATATGACCAGATGAGGTTAATCTTTTGTTGTATATATGACTTTGTTACTTGCTTTTGAAAAGTGCTATATAAATCAAGATATTATTATTTACTCCTTTTTTCAGGAAAAATAAAACAGCATCATGTCTTAAAACAACATAACTGTTTAAAATAAAATCCCTGGAGAGACTGTGACTAATCATAAACATGCACTGACCTTAATTTATCCCCCTTTAAGGTCTATAATTCAAAATCTGAGTGTAACTTTCCCTTAAAACAAAAGAAAAATCCCTAAATTTCTCCCTTAAACATAGACGACGTTCAGCTCCTGCTCCACATTACATCAGCGTGCTAAAAATTATTCCGTATCATTAAAATATTAACGATAAAAAAATTCAAATCAAACACAAATTCTGCTCTAAGATAAATTTCCCCCCAATGGTGACGCCGTTCACGCTGACCTTTGCTCTGCACCGCCACCAGCTCCGTCACAGCGGCGGGGATCTTCATGGTCATGGCGGTCTCTCCGTGGGTGGACACACAGGCGCTGTGGGAGAGGTCACACTGTGTCCCTGCAGGACAACAGTGGACGTGATCTGAGCAGCAGACGGCCTGGAGGGAAAGAAGAGGGCGACTTAATCAAGGCTGAATTATTGGCTCAGAAAGTTTGTAGGTTTGTGTCAGTGCTTCAGTCTTTATAAAGTTAATTCAAGTATGTAAGTATTGACCAAAAAAACAAAAATAAAATAAAAATGAAAGAAATCATAATGAACTGCACCGCTGTTATCATCCTTCTGATGTTTTGTGGTGATTATTATAAATGTTGGGACCCTGTCGAAAACAAGAAATCTCAAGGTTTTTTTTTCTGATAATAATCACCTTTGGAGAAAAAATGAGTAGTTTCACTCCTGATATAAACTGGCTGACACTTTCTAACGACCAATTAAAGCACTACTTTGAAATGAATATAACTTGTAACAGTTTAAATCAATCTGATATTCAAAGCTGCTGTGATTTCAAGATTTATAAGAGAAATAAGATAAATTTATGAGAGAGCCTTCAAGTTTGACAGTTTGAGTAGACACTGTTGATTGATGCAGAACTGTTTTTTTTCATTGTTTTTACTTTTTAAAATATATTTCATTTGCTTATTTTTGCTTTTGTTTTTCTCTCTTTGCAGTTGTTTTTTATATTAATATTAATATTTTATTTTAATTTTATTGTTTTATTTAATCAACATTATTTACTTATAAAAAATCTTCATGGTTATTTATTTCAACTACTTCTATCAAATTCATAAAAGTTCAAATATTTAAAAAATAATAGACATTTAAAATTTCCTTTTATCGTGGTGACATCTTCCATTTTTCCAACAGTTTTTCACAACAACTTCTACACAACATTCACTTGGATCAAGTGAACTCCTGCAAATAACCCGACAAAACGAGTGAGAGGTGAAGACTGTGTGTTGCAGGTTCTGGTTTGGTTTGGCGAGTTACGTCTGCTCTTTTTTTACAGGTTAGTTTCAGGTTACTCACATCGGGCATCGGACAGCAGCCGTATGAGCTGTTATTCATCTGGCAGCAGGTGGTCTGATCAGGACACGCTGCCTTTTTATCTGGACACACAACTGACGAGACGAGGAGTCAGAACAGACACAGAAAACACAGATCAGCACTTTGTGTTTGCACACAGTTTAATCTGTTTTTGGTGATAAGTTCTTACCGTCATTGGGCACAGCAGCGATCTTCTTCAGCAGCGACACGCTCGTCTCACCAGACCTGCAGACGCCATGCTCCAGGTCACATATGGTGTTGCTAGGGCAACAGTGGAGGTGATCGCTGCAGCACGTGGCCTGCACAAAAACCAAAAATCAAATACAGAGTGAGTAAAAGAGTGAAAACTTGCCATTTTAGCTAGGGGTTGACAAATTTTTTTTCAGGGCTGATACTGGTTATAAGTAGTTAATGAGACTGATAATCTTTTTTTAAAAATATGTGTTTAATTATTATTTCTTTTAATGTTTTTCATTGTTATTTTTTTTGCAGTTGTTTTTTTTTTATTATCATCAAATTTTAATTTTATTATTTGATTTTATCAATACCATTATTTCCCTGTACCATTATACAGGGAAATATTTGGCATGACTTAAACGACTAAGTATCAAAACTTTCTGCGTTCAATTTTCTGTGGATGAACAAATCAGATAATCTACAAATCGTCTATTATATTTGCAACAGAATCATTTTGTACCTCTGGGTAAGGGCAGCAGCCGTAGTCTCCGCTGGATAGCAGGCAACATGTATAACTATCTGGACAGCTGCTTTGTCCACCAGGACATGTCACTGAATTAGCTGTAAGAGCTACACAAACATGAAGAAAGAAACCGTATTAGTGTCAAGTTATTAGTACAGTATCATCAGCATATAAAGAAACACACAGAAACATTATTAGTGTTTAGTTATTAGTACAGTATCATCAGCATATACAGAAACATCATTAGTCATTATCCAGGATCATTGGCATATATTGTAGTATGAAAGATAGATCTGAATGACTTTTTAAAATGTTTTTGCCATTTCAAATACTTCTTTTTCACACTGGTTTTTCAAGTGGACCTTTGGCCTGATTTGAGTCCGTGAGCATCTACATGAGGAATTCCCCACCTGCGTTATCCTCCCTCCTCCTGGCGGGCAGTTTCTGCAGCATGGGGAAAGACTCGAGCGATGCAGACACACACTTTGAGTGAGCCAGATCACACTTTGTTCCCTCGGGGCAACAGTGGAGTTTATCTTCACAGCACACCGCCTGCAGAAGGAGACGAAAATCATTTCAGACAGTCAGGAGCGCTCATCAGTTTCCTGCAGTTGATGGAAACGTACAGATGATCTGCCTGAGTGCTGACAGTGGGAGAGGATTTCAAATGCATGACGAGCAAAACCGTGACTCAGAAAAGGAATAACCAGATATTAAACTGTAGAAATTGGAAATAAACCCATTTAATATTAAATAAAACACTTCTCTTCAGCATGAAAACAAATTAAATCTAAAACAGTTAAAACCTGAAAAAAAGAGAACCACAGAATTGGTCTTAGATGATAAAACGGTTTGTTATCCAGCAGAGCAGCTGGCAGCCTGAAGCGGTGACCAGCAGAGCGTGAAAGTAACGTGTCTCTGGGTGTGAAGTGTTTTTTGTGTTTTTGTATGTGAGGGTGAGTTCATGTGTATCACCTTAGCTAATGGACAGCAGCCCCAGGAGCCGTCCCGAAGCTGGCAGCAAGTGGTTTCGTCAGGACACTCGGACTCCTGGTCCGGACAAATGACTGCTTTTACCGTCTCCGCGAGCTGCAGCCGTCACACATCACAGCCCACGCATACCAATGACACGAAAAAACGAAAACACAACATGTCAGAGGCAGGACTGCAAATGTGTTTACCGTGGAAACAGATTTTAGCTTTCTTTCCTACAGTGATAATTAGTGTAAAATCAGTCATTACGTCAAAATTCACTTGATTTTCCAGAAAAAACAACATGTTTGTTTTCTTGGTTCTTTCTGCAGATTTTTCCGTCTTACTTCTGAAGTTCTTTACTGATATGTCCATGTGTTGTCTTATTTGCACTTTGTACCAATATTTTCACGTGTTAAGGTCTAAAAGTACACTTCAATAAAAGAGAGCTTATTGTGTATTTTTGTATTGAAAAAAAGCTACGAGAGATAAGAATAAAAGTGCAAATGCAGCAGATCTAACAGTGTTTTTCTCAAGGAACATTTGCATGTCTGCAGGAAGTCGAGGAACAATGACTTCATGCCCCATAGACTGAAGGTCGACACATTTCCTGCTAATCAAACTTCTAATGAGCTCTGAGGAGGCGCAAACAAAGATAAGACACATCTTTGAGACGAAATACTTCACACAAATACACCTAAATACTTCAAGAGTTTTTTCTCTGGGCAAAGCAGACTTTAATGCAGGAAATACCTTATTAATTGTATTTTTTTTAATTTATTATCTGTAATCTTATTTTATTATCTTACTTACTTTGTATTATTTATTTATTTAATTTAATCATTTATTTTCCTTAACATGTAGTTGTATGTGTTTTTGGGTCTATGTGTGCTTATATGTATATGTATGTACATGTGGGTAAACATATGTATGCACGTGTATTTGTACACATGTAGGAGTGTACGTATGTATATAAATATACAAAGATTTTATCTTATGTTACTTTATATTATTTTATTGGCTCTTCTAAATATATTTTATGGTTTAAAAAAAGGAAAAAACAACAACGAAAAGAGGAGTATTGACAAAATGCTGGTTTAAAAATGCTGGTTGTTTCAGCGTATCAAAATTGTATTACTACATTTTTTTAAAGCAGCAGGAAAACACTGGAAATGTCGTGATTGTACGCAATACTCTGAAAAAAAAAAGACATGTCTTTGACTTGAAGGAGACCGACCTGAGGGACGAGCAGGACCTGTTTGGTGGGAACTCGTCTCATCCAGGGCAGCGAAACTGTCTTATTGACACATTTGGCGTGGACGAGATCGCAGACCGTCCCCTCGTAGCAGCAGTGGAGGTGGTCTGAACAACACTCAGCCTGCAGGAGGATTAAAAAAGTGATGATGAGGGACGACGAAAGTTACTGAAGCGCGCTGCAAACACCGAGCAGCAGAAAATGACGTGTAGGATGAGCTCAGAGTTCACTGTGAACGCTCCTTAAGTTCTCTGTTTGACACTTAAACTGCTGTAAAAGCTGGTATAGAGTCAATGTAATCACCAAAACAACAAGTTCACTGTCTATTTTTGCTGACAAACAAACGGCGAGTGTAAAAAATACGCAAGCCACCGTTTTTTTGGATGTGCCGCGGCAGACACGAAGCTGAGACGCACGTGACAAGTGCTGCTCAGGCGGGAACGGAAGAAAAACGTTGATAATGTCCAGAGGGAGTGAAACAGGCCGTCACAGACACAACAGACTGAGCAGGGACGCCAGACTGTGTCCACTCTGTCATCAGAGACGTGTCCAGACTGAGTCTCACTTCCTGCTACACTGTGACGATTTATGAGAACATTTCTTTGAAAAAATAAAAGACATATATCCTGAGTTTATCCATTTTCCAGATCTTCAGAAACTGCCTCATATACGTACGGAGAAAAGTCGGCGTGCAGTTTTAGCTGCAAAATATGTTGAATGTTGTCATAAACTAAGAGAAACAAGCTCTACGCTAAATGTTTCCATGTAACTAAAACAGTACGTATATAGTACGTATATGTATTTCTGTCATTTATTTCTTCATTTAAAATTGTTTTGCTTTGGCAACAATGTGACGTAAACATTCATGCCAATAAAGCCGATTTGAATTTGAATGCTCTAACTTGTTGACATGGGCGCCGAAAAAAACCCCAACACGTTTGGCGCTGCTCACACGCTGCTGACGTGTGTTGTGTGAAACGGACCTCGTTCACGCTGTTAGCACTTTTTGCTGCAAGCTGCTGGTTTATCCACCTCTATGCAGGGAACCATATGCAGACAAAATTAATCTTAAATCATAGATTTGCTCTGAATGGATTCAAGACTTTCACTTATAATGGAAGAGCAGTATTGCTACTTTTTGGTAAAGACTAAAATACTTGTACTCTGAACCTGGCAACAAGAACATTGCTGAGCAGCTGCCAACAGTTAATTTAATTATTTTACATTAGTAAATAAGTAAAATCACTGTAAAAAGAGGTAAATTAAAGGATAAAAGCACAAAGTAAAACATAATAAAATGATAAAGAAAGTACTAAAACTGTAAAACAAACTAAAATATGCAAATAAAATTAATAAATAAATACAATTCAATTAAAAGCCAAATTAATCAGGCAGTTTGATTTGTGCAGTTAGCACTGTTTGTTGCAAGCTGCTGATATAACCGCCTATATTTTGAGAACTGTGTGCAGACAATAGGAATCTTAAATCATAGATATGCTGAATAAATTTAAGACTTTTCCTTGTAATGGAGTGTTTTTGCATGGTGGCATTGGTACATTTTGGTGAAGATCATAGTACTTATTCTCTGAACCTGTTTAAATGGCAGAGAGACATTTAACTGCATCAGCAACAAGAACATTACTGAGCAGCTACCGACACTTTAAATTAAATAACTGGCTCCCGTGTCAGAACCGTGACTCACGTGCGGCAGCGGACAGCATCCGTATCCTCCCTCGGTGTTCTTGCAACAGGTGTTTTTGTCCTCACACATGCCGCCATCAGGACACACCAGCGCTGAGCTCAGGCCCAGCAGAGCCACAAACAAGATCCCCATCTGCAGTGTCTGAACACAGGAGAGCGAAGAGAAATGAGGCGCTGTCAGCAGTGAAGCATGAAGCAACAAAGATCTCTAACTATTGTCAACAAATTCTATCTAATCTACACAGTTTCTGAGTTTCTTTCCGGCTGTGAACACCTTACTAACAAAGGTTCGTACGTACAGAAACTCAGCAGGAATTCCTGCTGATAAACTGATTTCAACACTAAACAAACCCACATTCCTGCTGTAAAGTTCATGTCCCTTTTTTAATGTATGGCACTCAAATCTTCTGCATTTCATCTCATAAAAAACCCTAAAAACACTGTCAATACATGCAAGAGTTTATTTATACATGGGTACTTTTATTTTAGCTATTCCCATTTTATGCCACTTAATATTTCCACTTTTATTCCACTTTTTAAACAGGAAAATATGATCCATTGTTAGAGATTTAACCACCAAAAGTATGACGTAGTTTAAATTAGCTCTATCTTGATAAAGGACACCATTAAAGTACCACTTGCACATTACTTTTAATATTTAATGTACATTTTAGTGCTTATTACTGATTTGACTTTAAGTGAATTTTGCATGCATGACTTGGTAATGGAGTATTTCTCCATGACAGAAATGCTTAAAAAGAGAGAGCTAGAGAGTGTGCAGAAGTATTTTTTAAAACTATTATTTAAACAATTGTGTGCAAAAATTACAGCAAAATTAAGTTTGTACTGTATTTACACAGTACCTAAAGGGTTAGAAATTTTACTCTTGTGGTTAAAAAAAACAACCATTAATATCTATTCATTTATTTATTTATTTTATTATACATTGATAGCTTCTAATTTTTCTCCTAGGATCAATCAAGTCCTATTTACACCTATAATTATATATTATATCTACTTATTGAATATAATTTATATTATTCATCTAAATTTGGAAAGTAATTTTAAGAAATCGTTTTTTTTAAGTACAAATATTTCCCTCTAATTGCAGTGCAGTAGAAGTATAAAGTATATAATATTATACATATATTTTGTACTATATAATTTAATTTGGTATGGTCTTTTATGTTACGTTTACTATTTAATTGTAGAGTTGTAAAAAGTTATTTAAGTTATCAAATAAATGTAATGCAGTTCCCTGCTGAATTGCAGTGCAGAAGAGGTATATAACATAATATAATATAATATAATATAATATCACTAAACATGTATTTTATACTTTATTACTTATAGTACTGTTACAGTCTCTGGTTTTAAGTTTTAATAATTTGATTACATTATTTTTTATCCCTGGTGTTTAGTTTATCTTAATATACTGATTTATATATATTTTTTATTTTGTATTGTTGTGATTTTTAGTGTTGTAAAATTACATTCAATATTGTTTATTTTTTGTACTTATAATGCCATTAGTTAGCAAATAAATAAAAAAATTACAATATTTTTCCTTTGAATTATAGAGCAGTCATAGTATAAAACAGACAAATAGCCAATATTTAACTGCTAAAGTGTCTTAAAATTGAACTTCAGTGCAGTACTTGAGTAAATGTACTTATTTACTTTCGACCACGGACGTTAATTAGTGAATAATGACAGAATAAAGAGACTTTACCATAATTATCAGATGACTGTAGACAGGCAGGATGAGTTCAGCTGTTTTTAACACTCAGCTCTGAGCTGCATACTCCTCTTACAACCTTAAAAAACAACAAAAAACACAATTATTCACCATAAAACTGTGTACAAACACTCAGCGGCACTATAGTAAATAAAGTACTTGATGTATAAAAACCTGACACGGCTAACTTTTCTCCAAAATCACCGAGCTAACGTCAGAGGAGCAGTTTGTTTTCCTCAAAACAAGTTAGCTTAGCATGCTAGGTGGCTAACAATAAAGCTAGCCGGTTTGAATGACTTTTACCGGAAACGTTTTCTTCTTCGCGGTAAAAACAAACGTGTTTTCCTCACCTGGCAGGTGTGACGCGACGAGTCCGACCTGTAAACATAAATGTGGCGAGTTCACGGCGCTTCGCAAACATTCAGTGACAAAGAAGACTGTGAGAAGCTGTTTTTGACTCTCAATTCAATCGATCACATGACACCGTCACACGTGACTCTGCAGCGTGCTCTTAAAGGGACACTACACCGAATCTGACAGTCTGAACGTATATTTTATTTATTTTCAACATTATATTATATTATATTATATTATATTATATTATATTATATTATATTATATTATATTATATTATATTATATTATATTATATTATATTATATTATATTATATATTATATTATATTATATTATTCATTAAATAAGTAATAAAATAATCATTCAAGATAAAAAAAAAAACCCAAACAAAGAAAAAACAACAAATGATTCAAATTTAAAACCTCAGACTATTACATTACTTCAGATTAAAAAATACAATATATATTATATTATATTGCTTATTTGATAAGTAAGTAATAGAATTTTACAACATTAAAAATCACAAAAATAACATTTTAAAAAGTAAATACATAATTATAGGTCAATAGAATAACATAATCACCCAGGATAAAAATAATTAATTTACTTATTCCTAACTTTTTTTTGTCTTTGCCACTTTTTGTCTTGCAAAATGTTAATAATTGTTGTTGTTTTTTTTGTCGAATTCATTTTTGTTAAAAGGTGCCATACACTGTGGTACTATTGAATTATTTTATTAATATATTTTACTCCTGAAATTGCACTTAGGTCTTGCATGCTCTGTTTTTGTTTTTAAATTCAACCATTACTTTTTAAATTTCTCCTGTGTGTGTTTTTCTTTTTTTGTGCGTGTGTTATTATTTTTTTCCTTATTGTGTTGATAAATGCTATATAAATGAATGCTTTAATTATTATTATTTCTATGTCTTTTTATTGACTAACTTTAGACAGTTTATTGTCTAACTTCAAGCTCTCTTTCAAAATAAAAATCATACACGCCCCGACTGACCGTGGGAACAAATTTATTTCTATTTTGTCTCATGTACAGAAAGAATCAATTTACAGTTTACAAACAACTGACCAGGTTTTATGAAGCAGATGATTTACGGCACAGGATGAAGGCCTACAGTCCAATCCTCCTCACCCTCGCGCTTTTCTCCTCAAATCCAACAAACGGCTTTAATAACGTGTCCTCTCGGGGGATTCAGTTCTTGTGTAAATCTCAGTCCGAAACACAAGTTCACAACAGGTTTTCTCATGTAAAACAAAAACAAGCAAGGAAAGCCACGATTGCACAACTCATAATAATAAGAATAATAATAATTCAATATCTGATCCCCAAAATAAGGTACATTTACAGCAGTGGACACAACAGTTCAGCAGGAGTCGTCTCATGGTTTTTTTCTTCAGACTTTGAGTTACATCACATTTTCAGCTTGTACTGTAGGACACAGGCGTATGAACAGCAAGCAAATGGTGAAAAGGACCTTTATACAGCCTTCACGTCATCATCGAAACTCTGCTACAAAACAAACAAAATAAACATCTTCAAGTTTTAAACTGGTGAGCTTCTTTTATCTGCGGGATGACAGAATTGAGTTCACAGTTGCTGATGCGTCGTAGGCAGTGGCGATGCTCGGAGCGTGTTGGTCAGTATGTTATCGTTGTAAACATTTACGACCGGAAGTCAATTTTGTTGTTTTTTTAAGGGATAATTCAGTTTTTTTTTAAATTTGGGGTTGTTTGAGATACTTATCCATTGTAAGTGTATCACATACAGTAGATGTCGGTCGGCACAGTCCCAGTTTGGAGAAGCAGACAGTAGTACAGACACAGAAGCAATGCATTGCTCCTAATGGCGGCCAAAAATAAAACGTGTTTTAGCCAAATTAAACAAATCAGTATCACTGAGTATTTTCATTGCTGTACATTCGGACAGTGATTTCCAACTGAAAAATGAAGCTGTTTTACTGCCGCACAGTAATGATTACACACATATTTTAATAAAGTTGATTTTTTAAATTTTTTAATTTATTTTAAATAATCTTTTAATGTCTGTACTTTTACTATTTTTTGATTTTTATTTTTTAAAAATAATTTTGTAATAATTAATTAACATTACTTTTTATATCTTATCTCTTTACTCCTTTATTGTAAATATGTACCTTTATTATGTTTTATATTTTATTGCTCTGTAAAGCACTTTGAATTGCAGTGTTGTATAAAATGTGCTATACAAATAAAGCCTTGACAATCTTTAAAACTAAACTCCATTGACAAAAACAGTCATTTTAACATGCAGACCACAGGAGCTGCTGGTTTACCACTGCCTCCATCAGTTTGTTTTTAGCAGGTTTAGCAGTGCACTGCACTGCTAAACCTGCTAAAAATAGGGTATGGACCCACTGGCTGTAGATCAGAGCTGTGTACATGGCTTGGAAAAAAAGCTACAGGAGAATATCTAGGGGGGAAAAATGTTAGGGAAAAAAATATATTTCTAATTATCATAATTGCATATTTAAAATCATGTAACAAAATTATTATTTTTTAGCACTTTTTTTCCTGGACATTTCCATGTTTTTTGTGCTTATTTTTAATTTATTTATTTATTTATTAATAAATAAATTTATTATTGAAATCTATTTCATTTCATAATAAATACATAAATATATTTACTAATATAAATAAATTTATTTATTAATAAACAAAAACATTCATTTATTTCTGCTGATTTTTAGGTAATTTTCTTTTAACTAACTAACTAACTAACTTATAACTAATTGTTTTGCTAATTTCAGGGGTAATTTCGTCATTTGTTGCTCATTATCTTCTTTCCATATTTTGATCGGTATTGATTTTGATTTTTAGGTGGAACATTCTGGGTGGCTAAAAGATGTTTTATTGCTGAACCCCCATTCACAAAAGTGCATCGCTTAGCTTAAGTGTCTGACTGCAGTCTGCTTCTCCAAAGTGGAGGCATCTGCTGTATGAAACACACTGACTATGAACCTCATATAACCCCACTTCAAAAAACCCAAATTATCCCTTTACGGGAAAAGTCAGTGTCTTTTAACGGAGTTCATTTTGGCAACATGATTCAATGTGCATCACTTTTTTGTGTGTGCCAAACATCCTGGATCAATTCCAAAAAAGGATTTCATTAAAAACACCCTATTCTACACGTTACATGCACGTCGTATACACATAAAATCTCATATCATAGCATTTACAAGTTTGGTGAAAAAGAGGATAGATACAAGAAATTAGGATATTAAAGGACGTAAAAGCCGCAAGAAAAGTTGTCAGTTTTGGCAGGCATGCTCCCCAGAGTGACACGTGTTGTTGTTGTTGTTGTTGTTGTTACCACAATGCAGTGTGCTTATCAGTGGTGACGATGGACTGCATTTTAAAAAGGGACCTGCATGCCTATCACTGGATCCTATGTGAAAGAAGGCACTTACAGGAGAGAAGTGGTACAGGCCCTGTCTACAAACAACCCCTGTGGATCTCAGCAGAATACTAAACAGGTTCAAGTAAAGTGGTGTCTTTGCGGTTTAGGATCACCACATTTCTTGGCGATTTGGGGTTGTCTTCGCAGGAGCCCGGAGAGCTGTGGGGGGCTTTTGGTGCCTTCTGATTATTTCATACATTCATATGCATGCAACCTTTCTAAACCTTCCAAATGTCTGGGAGTTTATTTACACAGCAGGAATCTTAGAAAGACGTCTCTGTCGACCAAACGACGTCAGGAGAAAGGCAGAGATTTTGGCAATAAATCAGTGACGGAGAGGATGGCGGGAAGATGATGCTCAACATTTCAAATCTGGATAAGTAATTTGAACACATGAACACAGCACAGGAGGAGGAGGAAATCAAGTACATCCCTGAAGGAGCAAAATGCAAGTCGCACGTTGGACTTTAGAGATTGCATTATCCGTTCACAGGGGTTCGAGAAAAAAAAATCAGTACAACTGATCGGTTCTCTACAGATTCAAGCTTTGGGAAGATGTTTCCTTTAAAGAAAACTTATCATAGTTACAGTTCAGGGCAAAGGCGGGATCAAGTCATTGTTTTACAAGTCACAAGTCAAGTCCAACCACAAAAGTTCGAGTTCTGAGTCCTCAAAAAGTCCACTAGAACAAACACCCAACAGTCGTGAGACTCTGCAAACCAGTCAAGTCGAAGCTACAGTTACGATCACGTCTGTGAAAAGGTGGATGCCTCACACACAGAAGATCTATAAAATCGGCATAGTGTCAAGTTTGTGTCACCAATTCGATATCTGACCGAACGTCTCCCCGTCTGTTCCTACAATAAAGGCCAGTGAAAAATGTTTTTTTTTGCAAAATATGACGATGTCAAAGTGAAGTAGATCTTTTGTCCTAAATATCAATACTTCATCCTATTGCCGTATTGGACATTTGTGTAAAATTTGGTCATAATTAGCATAAATTCTTCAGTAATGGCCAAAAACATGTTTTGCGAAGTCAACCATCAAACTTTAATCAGTACATTCTGAAATCTAAATGGACATTTGTGCCAAATTTTGGGATATTCCTTGAGGGCCTTCTTGAGATATTAAGTTCAAGAGAAATAAGCAGGACTCAAGGTCACAGTGACCGCTGACCACCAAATTCTAATTCAATTCATCCTTGACTCAAAGTCGACGTTTGCACCAAATTTTAAGAAATTCCCTCAAGGTGTTTTCAAGATATCACGTTCGCAATACTGACGCAAGGTTAAAGTGACCTTTACCTTTGACCTATGACCACCCAATTTTAATCGGTTGATTGTTACGTCCAAGTGAATGTTTGTGCATAATCAGAGAAAGTTCCCTCAAGGCGCTCTCAAGATATTCAAAACAAGGTCACAGTGACCTTCGACTACCAAAACCTAATCAGTTCATTGTTGACTCCTAATGGACGTTTGTGCCAAATTTGAAGAAATTCCCTCAAGATGTTCTGAGATATTGCTTTCACAAAAACAGGATGTCTGTATGGACGGACGGACTGCTATCACAGGTGCAGAGGCTTAATAGAACAAATTTCAAAACAACACTTTTACAAAAGTCATGAATACTTTTTAAAATCTACTTCTTTTCTTTTTCATCTATTTCTTAAAACAAGTTTGTTAAAAAAGTATTTAATTGTTAAGCTGATGCCAGCTCTCTTTGTTAATATTAGCTCCAACTTCCCTGTTTTTTTTCTTCGCATCTCCAAATGTCAAACAAAGTTGGGAGTTGTGCACAGTTGTCTGTAATTTTATCACATTTTTTTAAGATATTATGGGTCAACAGATTATTCGGGCCAATATTTGGCATTTTGCTGATTATCTGTATCCGTGTTTTGTTTATTACTACTTGCATCCAATTAAATTTATTCATTAAAAATTTCAAAGAAAGTGTGAGTGTAGGAGGAACTTTTACTTTGAAAAACCTTAAGGAGCAATTTTTTTAATTTGTTTTTTATTTGATTTATTTTCTAAATTCTATTTTATTTTTCTATTTATTTTTTTTCACTTAACTTTATGAAAAAATGGTTGGGAACTTGCTGTATATGACGTTGAAAGTTTCAGTTTTGATTAAACATTTGCTAAAGACATTTATTTTGTGCCGGTGTTTGTTGTATTCCAAATTCTAATATTTTCATTTTTATTGTTAATGCATATCAGATCCAAATATCACTTATCAGTCTCATTAACTACTAATAATCGGTATCGGTATCGGCCCTAAAAAAACAATATCAGTCGACCCCTAGAAGGTATTTTCAAGTCACAGGTGTTAAAGGTCGAGTTGCAAGTTGTTTTCTTTCCTCAAGTCGTGTCCAAAGTCATCAAATTTGTGACCCAAGTCTAAGTCGTGACTCAAGTCCACACCTCTACATCAGCATTTAAAGAAACACAGGCACACATCTTCTATCATCAATATGAGCCTTTGTACATTATAAATCCAAAGAGGGAAATCTAATTCACCTAAACACCCATAAATCTCATAAAAAATCCACTTCCAAATACTTGTCAAGTATCAATCAATCAATTATCAAATCATTAGTAAGTGCTTTACTCTTATATTTTGCTCTATAAAATGGCTATTTCCACAGTCAGTATGCGATGGCTCAGACGATGGTTCAGTGACGTGATAGGTGACAGAATTCACAATAAACTGGATACGTTTCAGTGTACGACAGATCGCCGCGGTGAGATTAACTGACGGCGAGACGACGAGAGGCATCGGGAAAGTGCAAAAAGCACCTCACCAGGAACACAAAGGTCAAACGACAACCTGGAGATGGACCAGTGAAGCGTGGTTGTGCTTATTGTGATCTCTCTCGGTGAAAACTCGAAAGATTCCCCCCTTTCTCTCGAAAAAAGATTGTTCAGTAAGTTCGGCTCACTTCCTGGGGTGGAAGACCATGAGCGGCCTGTCTTCGATCTTCTGCCAGGGGCTCTTCTTGTTCTCGTCTTTGTCGTCGGGGTCGTCCTCGGGGCTGGTCATGGAGTCGCGGCGGTTCTCGCTGTTGCTGCTGCGACTGCTGTTCACGCGACTGCGACCTCTCCTCGGGATGGTGGATCCTCGGGAGGACGGACCTTCATCAAGTAGAGGGGTGAGGGAGTTCTCCTCGGGTGACACCGGGCGTCCCTCGCTGCTGCTCGGCTCGCTGTGGTCCGGGTACGCCAGCTTGGAGTAACACTTCCCGCCGCTGCTGCTCACACCGTGGCCTTTGCGTCCTCCAGTCCCCCAACGCTCGTCTTTTCCCTTCCGGTTCATTCCCGCTTTGCGTTCTTGGGACTCCAGAGGCGGCTCCAAGTTGACATCTCGGGCAGCACTGCTCGGACCACCTAAGAATCCACCGCCGCCGCCGCCACTGAGGTCATTCCCAGCATCTATGTAAGAGTGACGCACATGAGCGTTGTTACGTCCGTCCAGGGAGATGAACCACGCCCTCGGGTGCTGTTTGACCCCCAACTCCAGCAGCTTCTTCTCGGTCAGAGCTTGCAATTCACCGTTCATCTGCGCCATGGTCGAGTCATTGAAGAGCACAGGGATGGTCACGGGTCCGCCAGAGGAATCGGACGCCCAGCTCGGATCCTCTGAGTCGTCGCCTTGGGATCCGCCTTGCTGCTGCTGCTGGGATTTGTTCTGGGAGTGGTGGTGATGGTGCTGCTGGCCTCCTCCCATCTGTGCACCATCTTTGTCCTGGTCCTTCTGGTCTTTGCCGTCTTTGGAAAACTCGGAGGGGAGGCGCATGTAGTGAGCCGGGATGACGAGGGTCGGCACCATGCTGCGGTACATGTTCTCCTTCATCTGGTCGATGGAGCTGCAGAAGATGATCTGACCCGGCTGGGTGTTGAGGGAGGTGGGTCTGGCGAGGCTGTCCGCAGCTGCTGCCGAGTATTCGGGCGGTTTGTCGCTCTGGCTAGGCACGTACCCTTGGAAGCGAGGAGGTGATGGCGGATCGGAGGAGTACCCTCGATTGTCGTTGGCGTTGTGGTGTCTGTGATATTCGGACTCTTTACCCTCCATGGGGCTGTAGCTCCGGTTGTAGTCGTCGTGCAGCAAAGGGTTGTCCAGGTTGTTGGTCTCGGTGGCACGCGTCACCTTCATGGGGAAACTTTCACCTCGTTGGGGACCAGAGGCGTTTTTTCCCTTTGCGTGCCGCAGCATGTGCGCAGGAACATGTTTGGTTAAGTCCTCTCTTGAGCTCTGGTAGTCTCGAGACGGGGACATCTCAGATTTGTCATTGGACGGGTCAGACTCAACGTGGCCTCCACAGATCAGATTTAGGCGTGATGTGGATGTACCCTGGTCTCTCTTCGCACCATTCAGATTGGCCGCGTGGGGTTTCCCTTGCTGGCGACGAGGTTTTAAACACTTTCGCCTGAAAGGTAAAGAGACACAGAAGGTCAGAAATCAAAGTCACACTTGTAATCTACTGGGAGAAATTCAACCCGCATTCAGTTATGCCTGGTTCAGACTACACGACATGTTGGTCCTTCTTCAGTCTCAATGTCAAATTAGGCGACTTTGGAGTCACAAAATCTTGCCGTGACTTGACTGACACGGATGATGTCATGAAGTCTGGACCCGGCATTAGTTATTCCCAGTTATAGCTACCAAAGCCAGTGTAATTTTTGCTATGAATAAAAACCTAAGTGTGAGACCTGCGCCTACGCTCCCCACACCTGCAGTAGTAGAGCAGCACGCAGAGCAGGATGAGCACCAGCAGGGCCAGCGAGCCCAGGATGGAGAGCAGGAACAGGGTGTGGTAGGTGGTGATGTCCCTCAAGCCTGGGTGAGACAGACCCAACCCTGCAAGACAAGTCAGCACAGAAAGACATTCAAGAATCAGTCTCAAAGTCGATGTATAGGAACAGAGGAGCATTTTACAACATAAGTGGCCTCGTAATGCTATTAAAAAAAACAACAAAAATCCCCGAAGTGCCTTATTTAAACAATATGTTTTAAAGATAAATCGACTTAAAAATTGCTGATTTTGTCAAAACAGCAGTCCAAAGGCTTTTCTAACTTTACTATCATAAATGACAAAAAAAGGCTGCAAATTCTTCCATTTCTCTCATCATATCTGTGACGCCTCTATCACAATAGCTCTATGAATAAAAACCTAAATACTTCTCTTTAAATATTTCAATACGCTGTTGTAGACTAGACTTCTGCTGCTGTAAAACACCTGGCCTTCAGCTCCAAACACAACATTTCATTTCAGTCTGAGCTTCCCGTTTGTCTCCCAGGAGACGCGCGGGAATATCTGCCGGCACAGCAGCAACGCTGACGGTGAAAAACAGCAGAGCGGAGGCTGCAGATGAGTTACGGTACCTGACGATGAAGGGAAGGCGGCTAACCAGTATCCCATCTGAGGAACCACCACGTTCCACACAAACTGCGGGCCGTCCTTTTTGATGTAACCCGTCCCGTTACGAACCCACAGACCTGCAGAAATGAGAATTAATGTCACTGTCATTACATTTACTGCAGACAGTTTTAAACAGACGAGCACAATAACGGGAACGTCCTTACCCGTCTTAGGCTGATACAACCAAGCAGGCACACTGGTCGCCATCCTGTTACGAGTGTCGGACGGCAACGGCACGGAGACGTGGATCGGATCTGAGACCTGGATCGCACGGCCATCTCTGTCAAAGAGCTGAATGCTGACGACGGCCAAAGCGGTCAGGTCTGTCCACCCTGTTTCTGCACCTGAATAAAAATTTTAAAAATTAATGTTGTGTCAAATCATGTTTGTACAGTATTTTATGTTGTTGTTGAATTTATGTGTATTTATTTTTAAAGGCCCATCAAGCATTTCAAATTAGCTTAGGCTATAAATGTTGTAGTATGTGGCATCAGTTTCATGCTATATACTAGTCCCTATACAAATAAACAATAAATAAATAAATAAATATTATTATTATTATTAATAATAAAAATTATTATTATTATTATTATTATTATTATTATTATTATTTTGGGACTAATATAAGATTATGTCATGTCATTATCATGTTATGTCATTTTGATGTTATGTCCGTTACGTTATTTGATGTTGTTATGTTATGTTGCGTTATGTTATTTAATGTTACATTATGTTATTTTATCTTACGTTACGTTATGTTATGTTATTTAATCTTCTGTTATTTTTTATCTTATCTTATCTTATCATGTTTAAATAAGAAAGCAACTTCCCTGAACTGTTGCATCAGAGCTTAAAGCTCACTATTGTCTAAAATATAATTATATGCTGCTACATTAGTGAGAGTGAAAGTTCTTGATCAGACCAGAAAAAACAGCCCCAGAAAATAAAACAATATCGTAGATCATTCTTCACGCTGACCTGAGCTGTTGGTTTCTTGTCCCAGCAGAAACGGGAAACCACCGATTTCATACTGAGTCCTGGCGGTGGTCAGCGCAGCAGAGAGCGCCGTGTAGTTGGAGTTGGACGGCAGCTGGAGCGACTTCCTCTGGAGCTGCACCAGCGGCTGATTTCGAGCTCCTGCAGAGAGACACGCCACAACGTCAGGTCTTCATACTTCGTTAACTACGAATTACACAAAAACACTGCAAAAACAATTTTATGACTTTAATGATTTTGATTTTATGATTCTTGGTACGCTAATATTGAGCTATCAAACTGTATTTTTAAATGTTCATTTAAACCGAATTGTGTTATTGGCCTGTTATAATTACAATCATCATCATCATAAATTTACCTAGTTTTTTTTTTTTTTAAATTGAGGATGTAAATTGTACAAAGTCAGATAACCTAGATTATATATTTTGGGTTAAGATTACATTACTTTCTGTAAATATGTTAATCTGGACAGCACTTTGTTTGAAAAGTAAATAAAATTATAAAATAAAATGAAAATTGATTAATCATATTAAATTTAAGAAATTTAAATTAAATTGAATAAAAAAGAGACATCATTTTAAAATGATGTATTATGGTAAAAAAAGTTTTCTTATTATTTACAGGCTCCACTAAAGACAATAGGTTTCTGAATATTCACACTTTTATTCTGTAAACCTTTCAGTCCTGACAAAATTACTGAAATTAAATTAAATTAGAAATTTAAAAAAATCATTTCATCTTAAGGTCCTTATTAGAAAATTAAATTAGATTAATAAAATAAAATAAAACGTATATCATTTAAAAAAGAGACAGCATTTTAAAATTATGTATCATGGTAAATACAGTTTTCTAGTTATTTAAAAGTAAATGTAATAAAATAAAAAAAAACAAAAAAAGTGGAGATGACTTGGCAAATTCAAATCATCTTCATATCTCTTAAAATGTTACTGGTATTTTAGATATTCAAGGAGGCAGACGTGACTGCTGTATTTATAAAAAACTGGGGGAAAAATACTCTGCTGCAGCTGTTGCCATGGCAACAGCAGCAGCAAATAACACAGGGTCATCTAAATGTTAAATCTATGGAGGCCTGAACAGACACAAGGGGGGAGCAGAGGGGCGTGAACCTGTCTTCACTCGCTGCTGGAGACTCACTAATTTAAGATGTGACGACAGACTCGCTGTTGAAGGGTCAAACTGACTTTTCCCAAGACCCCGAAATAACACAGCGCTGTTCCCAAACACGTCTGAATCTTGCAAAATCGTCCCCTGTGATTCATAATTTTTAATAAAACTCCCTGGAGCGACATAATAATCCCTCATTAAGTTCAAGGTCTGACAGGATAAGTGAGCATGCACGATTGATCAAATATTCCTGTTTTTTTTTTTAGAGATTAATGTGTTTTTTTCTTTACCTGGTGACCCGGACAGCACCTGCAGGACGTCATCGTACAGGATAAGTGTTCCCGGCCTCTGGACCAGCAGGTACAGACTCACTGATGCATACACTGAGAAAGTAAAGAAATAAATAAAGAGACGCTAAAATTAAATACAGCAGATTTCCAGGTGTAGCAACAACGCTGAGACAGAGTTTCTGCAGAGAGCAGCAACACTTTTTACACAACAACGAATGACAGTTTACATTTAGTTAAAAAAAAAGACAAATGAAATGAAAATGAAATGAAAATGAAATGAAAATGAAATGAAAATGAAATGAAAATGAAATGAAAATGAAACTGTTTTTGCACCTTTTTTATTATCAAACATTTTAATATTTTTATATTTTTAATCATTTTTTTTACTCTTGTATTGTTCTTCGCTGCTTTTTTTACTGTACCTCATAGCTGCTGTAACACTGTGAATTTCTCCACTGTGGGACGTATAAAGGATATTTTATCTTATTATTATTATTATTTTATCTTAAGATTAAACAATAGGAAAATAAAAATGGGGTTTACGTAGGTTTATTAAATAGAATTTTTTTTTAGAATAAAACAATTCTAAAAAAAAAAAGAGTATTTTAAAATTATGTATTATGGTAAAAAAAAATTTACAAGTTCTGATAATTATTCACAAGTTCCAACAGAGGCAGTAGGTTTCTGAATTTTTACATTTTTATTCTGTAAATATTTTAATCTTGACAACACTTTGTTTTAAAGCTTGAAAAGTAAAAAAAGCATTAATATTATTAAACTTTAACATTAATATTTAATATTAATATTTTAATATTAAACATTGCTATTGAGTATTTTAATTTTCTTTTTTTTTATTGTGAGCGATCTAGTTTCATTGTATTGGAAAACTATTCACTACGATTTTCGGGTGATTTTCGTCCTTCCTGGCTGACTTACGGGGGATGCGGCTGGAGTGCCAGGGCACGGAGTTGGTGACGTAGTCTTGTTTGGAGGCCGTGATGATGACCCATGTCCCCGTGCGGTACAGGAAGCTGACCCTCAGGACGCCATCGCTGCCCGCCCTGCTGGACGCCAAGATGGTCTGGTTGCCGTGGACTTCCACCTGAGCGTCGGCCAGCGGTGAGAGGTCGCTGTTGTCGAACACCTGGACTTTGATTTGCACCTCTGTGAAAACATGACGGGAGAGGAGTCCTGTGATTCTACATCGATTTAAAACAAACCTGAGAAAAATGATTTCATTTCTCTGTAAAACGTGGAGGAAAAAAATAATGAAATGAAATGTACAACAACAACAAAAACAAAAAGGAACACGTGACAACTGAAATTACCTAATAAATTATTTTATAATTATTTTTAATTATGAATTATAATTATTTTAGGAATATTTTGAAATTATCATAAAAAACAGGGAAAATGTCCAGAAAACTATGTTGATATTTAGAATATTTTTTTTATTTAAAATTATGTCACAAATCATAATGATAAAATATGTTTCTTACTTTTTTTTGCTTATTAACAAATAATTTTTTTAAATTTTTTTTGTATTTTTTTGGGCCATGTCTGGTCAAGTTGTTCATTGCATTCTCCCGATTTTTTTTTTAATTTTGAAAATTTGCTGAAGTTTCAGATTGTTACCCTATAAGATGAACAGGAAATTAATGATCAATTAATATTTAAAATAATAAAGAAATAAAGCCTTACTGCAAATTGTCGAATTTAAGATGACTGAACAAGTGAATGGTTGGCATTTTTGCCTCAAAAATTACTTAAATGCTTATCAAAATGATTTTTTGTTTTTGATCTGTAAGTAATGAACTGTTTTTGTTTAGGTGATAAAAAACAGACTGAATATGTTTCCCTGGGAACAGTATTCATCATTCTGTCACAGATTTTTTATCTTTTTATTTGACACAATCATGGTTTATTAGTCTTGTGTTGTCAGATTATCCTGGAGTATAAAAGCAGTAATTTTACATGAATATGCCTCAATTTATCAAGTCACCCTTGGCTGTCTTACAAGGACGACATCATTATGCAGCAGCGTGATGATGTCGTCTAAAATGACCTTCAAAGTGAGCCGAATTCAGCATTAAACAGCCAGCAGACTGGCGCACATTTAGCCAATAATATGATTTAGATTTTTGGCAAATTGGCACAAATCAAGTAATCATGAGTACAGCAGCCCGATATGCAGATTTAACCCTTCAACACACACTTTAAGAAATGCCTTAGAAAACATTACACAACACTATAGACCATAGAATATGTTAACAAAATGCATCAGTTTATTAATAAAAAACCTACTATTATGCCTGTAAAAAAATCTGAAGTCAATGTAATATAACAGATATCTGAAAATGAAAGTAACTTCATACAATAAACAAATAAAAATAAACTAAATTAAACAGATACAAATTTTAAAGGAAAATCTGTATAAAAATATTTGGTAAAAAACAAATTGTCAGTGTTATAGAAATATGAAAATGAAAGTAACATCATAAAATAAACAAATAAAATACATATATTAAAAAAATAAATAAATAAAAAACTAAAAGAAATAAAAAATAATAAATCTAGTAAGAAAATCTGTTTAAAATGCATGGTAAAAAAAGTCAATGTGAAGCAAGTCAATCGCAAAAACTATGCAAAAACTAAAGCAAAATGAATTTTTTCTTACAAAATATAAAACATTACTACATCTGACTTTCAAAACCACCATATGAATTTAATTTTTGAGGATTTCTCTCGACACAAATGTACGTTTTCACGTAGTTTGGGAGGGTTTACACTAAACTAAAGTCTTCTTCAGGCTCTTTGAGCGGCTGAAAACTGCTGAAAACTCTTGATGCGACTCTGTGACTGTGAGTGTTTCTGTCAATGGAGCCGCTCTGAGCCCAGATTGAGGAAATCCTCTCAAAACACACACACAAGGGAGCCTTTATTTCACCAATTATGGTAATGTATGACAGCATCTACACACACACAAAGGACACACACACACACACACACACACACACACACACACACGCGCTGTTTATGATGTAAACGCAGCCATTAGTGAGCGAGCACGGAGGGGTTCGTCAGTCGAGGCCCGGAGGGTTTTAGAGCACGACAGGGTCTGAGCCGAGCGAGGAGGCAACAACAACAAGCCGGCTTTTTGGAGAGTCAGTGTGTATCCATGGAAACACCCCCCCCCACCACCACCACCACCAAGCGTGACCCACATCCACGCCGTCCAAGAAGCAAGATGAGAAACAAAATGTTCTGGGGCTGAAAAAACATGTGAGGATGAAGGACGGAAACAGCCACGCCACGGATTTATGATGGGTGTGTCTGTGATGACTACACGCAGCATCATCATCATCATCATCATCATCATCATCGTCATCATCATAATCCGCCGCTACTGGAAATGATTAGTCTCTAATTGACTCAGAGAGATTTGAGGCAAAGATACGGCGTCGTGTCCGTCGGTCCTAAATTCAATCTTATAAATATAAAGTCTCAAAAGTCATTAAAAAGTCTTAAATTTGAATTTATGAGGTCTTAACCCTTAAAAACTTGTGTAAAGTGGCTCTGGGGAAAACTTTACTTATTTCTAATTATCAGAATTATCATATTTTATTTTATTATATCATGTTTTTTAAAGAAATCTAGTTAATTTGCTCAGGTTTCAAAGGGTTAAATCATTAAATAGTCTTAAATCTGAATTTGTGAGGTCTTAACTCTATGAAAAATGACAAGAGTGGCCTGAGAAAAAGAGAATAAGTACCTTAAGATTTTTTATTAAATGTCAAGAAATTGGTAAATAGTTACCAAAAAATGAGCTAAAAATAGAGAAAAAAAAAGAAAATTAAAAAAGCAACACAAATGAGGAAACAATCTGAAAATAAATATGACATTAAGAAGAAATGACTAATAACTTAACACTAAATTAGTATATAGTGATTTAAAAAAATACCTGAAAATTAGAAAAAATAAAAAAGAAGAAAATTAAAAAACTTAAACTAACTAAACTGAAAATGACCTGAAAAAAGTGCTTGTAAATAATAATGAATTTAAAAAAGAAAAGTAAAAAAACTAAAACATGTATATATTTGTGTTTATTTTCTACATTGTATTATTGTTATTGCTGTTGTTATATACGTCCTTCTTTCCTGACAGACTTGGTTGTAATTTATGTTTTTATTTTCTGCATTTTATTATTTTTGCTGCTGTTGTTGTTGTATTGCTCTACAGACTAATATTTTTTAAAAAATCACCTCTACAGGACAGGAAGTTGTGAATATTTGGCTTTACTGGTTAAGAAAATGACTTAAACAAATATTAGCTGATTGATTCTCTGTGAATTCACTGATCAATTAACAGTTACTGCTTTTCAAAACTGCAGATTTCTCCAGACGATAATTGTTTCACAGCATCTTGTGGACTGTGGCGGCTCAAAACACACCCGAGGTATCAATTATTGACGATTCACTCAGTGAACCAGCAGCTGAGGAGCAAATCTATTCCAGTTTAATCCAAATTAACTTCTAACAGACAAAGGACAGAAAAGTGTGGAGTTTTTCCCGTAGAAGTACGAGACTTAAAACACCAATCGAGTAAAAGCGATGAGGTATTAGTAGCTAAATTTTATTCAAATATCAAAAGTAAAAGTACTGATGCTGATAAATGAACCCTGTTATCATCACGTTAGATATCAGCAGATTATTGTCGTGCAGCCGACACGTGGAGCTAATTTTAGGAACAGTGGAGTTTGTGTTTTAATCTGTAAACACTCAGTGTGTAGGATTTAGGGGAATATTTTGGCAGAAATGGATTATAATGTATTGAACGTATTCACGTCGGCCGCTGTAGTTAGAAGCTCCTTCATGACAAGCATCGCTGGAAAAACACTTCTTTTTTTTAAAAATAAAACTGCTTTATTCTGTGTTTTCGCCGGTTTAAATCGGCAGGTTTTTGTTTTGGAAAGGAGACGTCTGCGGATAATTCAGCTCCCAGTAAAAATACTGAGGGAATTCTGACCAGGAGAAGTTTCAGCTGGTTGTAATCTTCACCATTCGAAAAAAATCTGCTTAAATCTTAAAAGAAAAAAAAGGGTAGAACCTGAAAAAAGTGCTTCAATATTAATAATAATAATAATAATAATAATAATAATAATAATAATAATAATAATGATAATAATAACAATAATAATAGTAATTCTGTGATATGACTGTAAGTATAAAGCCTAATTAGGGTAGTTTTACCCTAGTTTTTCTTTTAAAATAATTTTCTAATTTTGCAGGACATTTCTTGCCAAATTTCTCAACACTAGAAACACTATAGTACAAGTACTGCAATACTACACAACACTAAACAACTACTACTAGAACTACTTCATTCGGGTAGTTTAACCCCTTAAAAAAGGTTAAATAAAGAAAAGCAGAAACAAACATGGAAATGACCTGAAAAAGTGCTTCAGCAATAATTACAATCATTATACATTCAGTTTTCTTTTTTCCTAAATCTACTGATTATTATTATTACTATTATTTTGTCAGATTTCTCCAATTTCTGATTATATTTCGGTTTTTGAAGGAATTAAAATGAATTTTCTCATGTTCAAAGGTCAAAGACTGGTTTATCTAATAATGCATTATTTCATTATTTGATGATATATTTTATATGCAAAATGCTCACCTGCAAAGTAACATAAAATAAAGTATGAGTACCTCCAAACTGTACTTGAGTAAATGTGCTTTACAGTCCAGCAGTGTCTGTGAGCATCCATGCAGCTTTAAATAGCTTGAAGCATGAATAATGCAAAGTAATTACATAATGCCCTTCAAAATGTACACCACAATATAAACAGTGGTGCTTTAAATGCGGCTGCATCACGTTTTCATCCATGCATGTGTGTATTTTGGGCTTTTTTATACATAAATGGGTAAAAAATGCCATGCAGGCCTGCAGCAGGTGAGGCCTGATATTACAGCAGACTATAAAAGGCCTCACACAGATCTCACAACACACATCTGTACAGTATGAGAGCACACACACCGCTGTGGCCCTCTGTGGGACATCAGCTCGCGGATATAAATGATTATACACAATCAAACTGACGTTATCGAGCGGACACGATCAGAAAATCACCGCCTGCAGCTCGTCTCCTCCCCGGCTGCGTGATATCAGAGCGCATCGGTGCAAAAAAAACGACGGTTTGCCGACAAAAGCCATAAAAATGCAACCACTCCCATCTCCTCATTGTGCTGCATCCCGAGTATGGCGAGCTTACCAAACGCTCCCTGCTCTGGAAGAGATTTGGCCAGCGCCTCCCGAAGCGCAAAGATCCACACGCAGAGGAGCAAGCGAGAGACGGAGCTGGCTGGCATCCTTGCAACTACATCTCTAGTCCCAGCTCGGCGGCCATGTGTCCATATTTGTCCCAAGCAGCGGCTCGTCAGTCCTCAGACGTTCAGCTCTGAGATGCTGCTGCCGTCTGCGCGTGAGGGCTTCGCCTTGTTTTTATTGTCTGAGCTCGAGAGGAAGCGCGCGCGACGTTTCCCTCTGCTGATCTTAAGTGGAACAGCGACTGCTGCACGAGAGCTTCAGCCCGAGACTGTGCACAGCATGAGAGGGTGCATGGGGAATTCATTTAAATAAAATAAAATAAAAATGATAAAGAAAGGAAGAAAAATAAAAAAAGTTAGTTAAGGTTTTAATTTCAAATAAAAAAAAAAATCATTAAATAATAATAATTAATAAAAAATAAAAATTTAATAATTTAATGATTATAGAAAGCACTTATCATAGAATAGAAAATACAACAAAATAAAAATAATAAAGAAAGGAAGAAAAATAAAAAGAGGTTTCAATTTAAAATAAAAAAATAATTATAAAAATAAGTTTTAAAAATACTTATAGAAAGCATTTAACATAGAATTAAAAAAATACAATAAAATAAAAATAATAAAAAAGGAATAAAAAATAGGTTTCAATTAAAAAAGTCTATATATATAATTATAGAATAGAATAGAATAGAATAGAATAGAATAGAATAGAATAGAATAGAATAGAATAGAATAGAATAGAATAACAGAATAGAAATACTTTATTAATACCGTGAGGGAAATCGTTTTGTTACAGCAGCAAATAAGAGAGCAGAAACTGAATAAAATATTCATTAAAAAGGCAAAATAATGCATATATATATATATATATATAGAAAGGAAGACATTAACATAGAATACATGAAATAAAATAAAATAAAATGAAATAAAATAAAATAAAATATATAACAAACAAATCTGCCAGGAGGGGAGGATGTATAACAACAAAAACAACAACAAAAACAACAACAACAAAAACAACAACAACAACAACAACAACAACAACAACAGTGATTTAAAAAAAATCTAGAAAACAAAACAAATCCAAATTTATATCAAAGTCTGCCATCTCATTTATCTTACAGCTTTAGGTACAGCTGTAAGCAAGTACAACTTTAAAGTACTATTTTCATTTCAATCTGCTCAAAAAGTAAAAGTAGCAGTATAAAACGCTCCTTTTTCATTCAAAATGAAGTTAAAGTATAGAAGTACTACCAGGAACATGTACCTAAAGTAAAGGCCAATAATATAATATATTGTTGGATTATTATTGACAGTGTGACAGAAACACGTGGAGCAGTGGGTACTTTATAGGCCAGTCGCAGTATTTTTAAACCCAAAATATTTCAACTTGACTACTGTTAAATCAGAAAACACATAAATAAACGTAGCGTTTCCTTAACTGTTTTTTTCCTGGCAGTGTGGAACTTTAATTGAAACAACATTTGGACCGTCATGTGTGGAGATAAATTTTAAAAACAGTTAAATGTAAAATTAAATCGGAGAATTCGGATTCTTTGTGTCTGACGTTTGGTGGAGACACATTCATCCGTTTGTTTGCTTTAAACGTCTCAGGGCCGGCCGTGATGGCTGGGACTGGATCTGTTTTCAGAATGCTATTTCTCAAGAACGCCTGAAGGGAATTTCTTCAATTTTGGCACAAACATCCAGCTTTTGGTAAGGATGCACTGATGCGGATTTAAGGGTCAAAGGTCAAGGTCACTGTTAGTGCATCCATGCCATTCTTGTGAACATGAGATATTAAGCATGCCTTTAGGGAATCTGTTAGACTTGTCACTTATATCCACTTGGACTCAACAATGAACTAATTCAATGTTGGTGGTCAAAGGTAAAGATCACCTTGACCTTATATCTGTTGCTACTATACTTCTATACTTGATAATATCTCAGGAAAACCTGAGATATTTTTTCAAATTTGGCACAAACATCCAGTTTTTGGTAAGAATGTACTGATAATATTTTAAGAGTCAAAGGTCAAGGCCACTGTGACATCGTGTCCATCTCATTCTTGTGAATGTGATAGCTTAAGAACACCTTGAGGGAAGTTTTTCAAATTTGTCACAAATATCCACTTGGACTCAGCGTTGAACTGATACACTTTTGATGGTGAAAGGTCAAGATCACCATGACCTTGGATGCATTTCATTGTCATGAAAGAGATATTTTGAACAACTTGAAGGAAAGTCTTTAAATTTGGCACAAACATCCAATTTGAGTCGAGGACGCACTGATCGATTTTGGTGGTCAAAGGTCAAGATCACCATGATCTTGCACCCACCTCAGTCTAGTTCACATAATATCTCAAGAAAAGCTTGAAGGAATTTCTCAAAATTTGACTCAAACATCCATTTTGGGAAATTATTGGTCAAAGGTCAAGGTCACAGTGACCTTTTCCTTCTCTGACAAATAATCAAATAAAGTATAAGTATCTCTATTCATTCAATGTAACACAATGTAAAATCAATGCAGGACTAGTATTTCTAATCATGGTAGTGCTACTTTTAAAATATATTTAATACGAAATCTTAGTAAAGTTGAATATGAACGCTTTCAAAATATGTGTTTTTTGTTTATGCAGCCAAATGTTCCTTGTTGTTGTTTGGCGTTATGAAGTGAAGCCGTCAGAGTTCATCGTAGATCAAACTTCCCTCTGCGGTCTGTTAATCACATCAGAGCTGAAACTGAGGGAGGAGATGAGTTCTGGAAGCTTCCAGGTTTCTTTCTGCCTACTTTCACCCCCCGACGGCAGCAGCTGGTACTCATATTTATCATTTTTAGTATTTAATTAAAAAGTCATACTCCACAAGTATTTGATTCCTGGCAATATGGAGAGGCGTTTTCAGATTTATCGCTCGGTGCTCGCTGGTATTTGATATTCATCGCAGAGATTCACTTTTCCTGCATGTGAGGCTGAAACGGCTTCTCAGACTGAGTCTACTGAGGGTCAGGAGTAACGTCTGAGAACGTGTTGCTGAACGAAAACATAAAACATTATCTGGCAACACTTTAAACACACTTATTTAGCACATAGCAAAAAATAAATGATTATTTTTATAATAAAGTTATAATCACATTTAGGGTTTATAACTGGTGGGTTGCAGGTCTAATCTGAATGAGCCACTCGTGACTCCGTGTCAAAACAAACAAACAAACAAACAAAGAAAAAACACTATATTTAAAGTACGTTTGCAGCACGTGGCTTGTATTTTTAAGTGTGGTTTCCTCCTGTAGAGTGAGAGTTTTTTTTTTTTGAGAACAACTATTTCATTGCCCTATTTTTGGTATTATGTGGCCTGTTTATTTTATTTATTTATTTTTCAAAAATAAGCATAGGCCTAAGGGACAGTTCTCTATCAGAGGAGGGGGTGGCTGTTTTTTCCTTTAATACCCTCCCCAAAGCTACAAATATGTTTTCTCGAGCTTCCCTGAGTGACTTGGGGAAATGAAGTGTTTGTCCCACATGATGTATTCAGGGACCGTCAGAAATTATAAAAACCAACAATGGTTTATATTTTGACAGTTTCTGTTTGTGGTAAATGGTATCATCTTTGGTGACTTTTATTTTGGCGGGCCCATGGATGCGGAAGGCATGTTTTCAAAAATAAAAATAAAATCGCAAAGCAAAAAAAAAAACAAGAATGTTATAAAGAAAAAAAGTCATAAATAAATAAATTAATAAATTAAAAAAACACTTTATATATATTATGTACATAATACCTATTTTTAATACCTTTTCTCCATGGCGTCCTTATCTTTTTAATGAGTTTTTAATGGCTTCATAAAGAAAATTAATTTTGGACATAAACCAGCCTGGAACATATTAAATTAGATTAAACTCTGCAGCTGACAGCTTTACATAGACATGAGGATAAATGTATAGACTCTTTGAAAATCAAACCCTAGATTAAACGGCTGTATGACATTCCTCAGCGCTCAGATCAGGAGGAAAACAGCAGGAGAGCACGGACATTTTGGGAACTCCCTCCTCGGACAATAAAGTGTTGTTCTCCTGGAGGCCGCCTCTCACGACTGTTACTGCTTTAGTTTATAAATGTACTCATGTAATGATCCAAAAATCTCCTGGTGTTGAGCAACGAGCAGCAGAGACACGGCATTGGATTGAAGACTGCAAACATCTCGTGGAAAGAAACGATCGGAGGTCAAATGTCGTGTAAGGAAAGAGTTTACTCTGAAATTTTAAGTAATGTCAGATAAAGAATAGAATTCATCAAAAGCAGATGGTCGAGCTAATATAAAGGCTGCTTCAGAAGAAGCTTTACTTTGACATGCTGGTTATGGAGGCAAAAGAATGCCAAAATAATTATAATTTATTAAAGCAATTTATTTAATGTTGACATTTCAACCCAGTTTCACTCCCAGTTTGTATAAAAACTGACGCAAAAGCACCCGGTATGAGTATGAGATGCACCAGAAAGCGTCTTTTTTTTTTTTTTTTTTTTTACATTTAAACTACCATATCATAAAGAGCAAAAAAAAAAGAGGTGTACTTATTTTGAGCTAAGTCATTTTTTTAAAAATCATTTTTTTAACCTGTTTTTTAACACATGCAACAACATTTTGTTCAAACGCCTTCACTAACATTAAAACCTCTGAAATCTGAGTAAATTGATTTCTTTCAAAAACACAAGAAAAACATAATGAACAACTTGGCAGGAAATGTTCCATAAACTGCAAAAAAAAGAAAGTTAAAGGTGACAAAAATAAACTGAAAATTATCTACAGGGTTTTATTAGATACGATCAAAAAAATGAAGGAAAAATGTCCAGAAAAATACATTTATAATTCTCTTAATATTATGTTTGAAATAATGTTACAGAAAAAAAGAAAAATTTAGTTTTTTTTAACTTTTCTCTTGTATTTTCTTGCTTGCTTGTTTATGTTCAGGTAATTTTCTTGTAACTTTCCACTAATTTCTTGATAATTTTTGGGCCATTTCTTGTTATGTTGTTCATTGCCCTAATTATATTATATTTTTCCCATTTTTTTGATACCATCTAATAATCCCTCCAAGTTAATATTCATACAATTTCCTTGTTACCTTTCACTGTTTTATTTATTTATTTATTTATTTATTGCAGTTTGCAGGATATTTCTTGCCAAGTTGTTCATTACGGGTGTTGAAGGGTTGACTCGTAAAAGTTCTAATTAATATAATTTTTGGTTGCCTCTGTTTTGTTTAAACAGCACTTCTGATTGCTAAGAATGTGCACCAGCAGCCATAAATGTGAATAATATTTTTACTTTATAAAATATCGCTGCCTGGAGTTCAGACGGTGCTCTGAGTCAAACGTGATTACGTTGCATCACTGCGGCTCTCCCTTCAGACTCAGTGTTTTTTTTATTATTTATTTTTTTATGAAACTTGCAGGGTCAGGCGTTCTGTCGAGTTCAGCGAACACGACTGTCTCCTCTCAGGTTCAATCAAACGTCTGCAGAGTGAGAGCCGAGGCCCCTGAGGCCAGATGTTTGACTGTCTTCAGCACATTAATCATGAGGCCGAGTGCCCGAAATCGACAGTAAGGAAACAAAATGAACCATGTAAGGAGACACTCTGCAGGACAAATTTGTGGTCATTAAAATGTTGAAAAAAATCATCCTGTAGCATGTTGAAAAACATCATACTATAGCATGTGGATAAAATGGTCGAAAAATTCATCCTTTCAAATCTCAGGAAAAAGAAAGGCTCCGCAGAGGGAACATTACAGGTGTTGAAGGATCTTTCCTGTCTCTCTGTTTAACTGCCCAATGCTCCAAAAAATCTTTAAAAAAAAAACTTTATAGTTTATTATGTCAACAAACTCCATACTATAACGTGTGGAAAAAATGGTTGAAAATGTCATTGTTTCAGATGTCAATAAAACTCAGTGTATAGCATTTTGAAGAGATGATAGAGCAGAATGTCAAAAGAACAGTCCAAAAAGTTAACATTTGAAATGCTGAAAAATGGCTAACGATCGCAGGTTTAGGGTTTGGGATCAGGATCAGGATCAGGGTTAGGGATTCATTGTTCTAAATGTCAGAAAAAGTCATAGTGCAGCATTTTGAAGTTTTTGGTGTAGAATTTCAAAAGAATAGTCCGAAAAGTCAACATTTAAAAAAAGAAGAAAAAAGTCATATGCCATAGTATAGCATGTGGTAAAAACAGTCAAAAAAGTCATCATTTTATTATTATAGTATTTATATCTATATTAGTTATTATATTTATAATATTATTATTTTAACAACTAGTATGTAAGTTAAAAAATAAGAACATAAATATGTGTGCAAAGCTACAATAAAAATAAATACATAAGAAAGAATAGCAATAAGAATCTATACAAATATACAGTGATTATGTTACAGTTTGTGACGTCACTTTCTGGCTTTTTTAAATCTCATTACAGATGTTTCTGTGAAAGTTAACTTTCTGACCCTTTGACTCAGACTACAGTAACACCCAAAGTCATAATCTGACTTTGATGACTTTTTTTAATGTTTGAGGGATGAGAGAGAAAAATCGTAACTGTCTGTCTTCCTCGGGTGTCAACGCAGAAATTAATGAGATCATTACGGGAGATTAATATCTAAGTCTCTGCTGCATAACAAACATGCACCTGAATAACAGATGAAGAGGGAGCTGCACAGCTGCACAGCTGCATCATACATACTTTCAAAAATAAGAACAGGTCAAAGGGACTGTTCTTTATTCATCAGGGGATTATTTTTAAACCCCTCTTAAAGCTATAAATATTTTCCCCCGGGCTTCCTGAGTGGCTCAAGCAAAATGCATGAAGTGTTTGTCCCTCATGATGTGTTCAAGTACTGTCAGAAATGTAAAAATCCAATGATAATTTCTGTTTTTACAATGTATGGCTTTAATTTAAAAAAACAAATAAATTATATATATATATATATATATATATATATATATATATATATATATATATATATATATATATAAATTTATTTTGGCTGTCCCACAGATTTAGGAGACATATGCTCTTAAAATCACCAAAAACTTTTAAAAGAAAGCCAAAATGAGCCAAAATGTCAAAAACTTTTAAGGAGAAGAAAAATCATCAGAAGTTAATAAATAAAGGACACACGTTTTTAAACATTTTAAAAGACGAAAAAAGTCTGTAAAAGAAAAATAAATTGCCAAGATTAAAAAAAAGGTAAAATAAGTAAAAGCGCACATTTAATGTTCCATATGCCAAAATAAAAAGCAGCACCCCTGCCCTCTCATAAATAACGAACAGTCCCTAATAATGATGAAAAAGCTCAGGATCTAATAATCTGTAATAACTTCACTAGACATAGTTAAATTTTGCCACTTTTAACAAAACAACAATCTATTTTGCTAACTCTGATCAATACATTTTTAAAGATTTATTCATTTATTTGTTTGTTTGTTTGTTTGTTTGTTTGTTTGTTTGTTTGTTTGTTTGTTTGTTTGACGTGGACATACAGTAACACTGGTGCCGTAACATTCAGACATGCTCCAGTCCCAGATGCACTCCTTTGAGTGTTTATAGCAAAATGCTAATTTGCAATACCTGTCGATGAGAGGCTTTTGGAAATTACAATTTAAAGTACAGAGAAAGAAGAAGAAGAAAATAAAAATAAAAGAAATACAGGTCATTACAAATAAAATATAATTATAAGCAGTAGATCAAATACAGATATAAAAAGGCCGTGTGAGGAGACTAAACATGATTCACCTGATCCTGTTTTAAGTGTGTGTGACGTCACACCTTTGTTTAAAGCAATAAAACTGATTATTAACTAAAATTAACAAAAAGAGCAAATAAGGTGCCAGAGTGCATCAAAAGGTTATTTTTATTTAATTAAATTTATTTACTGAATGCATATGAAGGACATTGCTGAGGCCTCTGCAGGTGCTGCCGTGTTGTGACTGTATGCGGGCCGAGCGAGCAGCAGGGGGCAGAGGAGAGCTGGAGCTCACACTTCCTGTTGACGGTGACCTTTGTCATAGTGCACTTGTCACTGCGATGGCACACTTGTTGAGTTCATGTCGTGTTTGAGCGCCTCGTGAGATTAGATATGACGGGAGGCGCACCTCTTTCACTATCAACACCTTTAATTCTGACGGGGGCCGTGGTTATCACAGTGGGACTTTGTTGAAAGCTATGAAGGGCGACATGATCGACTCCGAGCTTTGAATTTTAAAACCTCCTGCTGCGTGTGTGTGTGTGTGTGTGTGTGTGTGTGTTTGGGACACACATGTTCAAACTCACCTGCTGCTATTCACTGATCTGCCACATGATTAATAATAGTGCGAGCCTGAGGAATTCTTAGCACTTAAAACACAAATCAAACTACAAAGCAGTTCACTGAGGAGTTTAGCGACAAAGTTCATTTTTTATTCATCAAACTGCAAAAAGGGGCATTTTGTGCTTTTACTTAACACTTACACACTGCTGCACCTCTTTAAAATATTGCATTTTCTTTAATTCTATGCATTTTATGCACTATTTTTTAGCCTATTTTTAATCAGTGTTTTCTCACTGGGTTTTATTTTCGATCTTATGTTATGCATTCTGTGTATTCTCTATTTTTATCTTACTTTTAATACTATTATTGAGTGGTTTTTATCCATGTGAAGATGTATCTTTGTTTTCTATTTCTCCTTTTGTCATGATCTACCCTGATCTCCTCTTGAAGTCAAATTTTTCCTTTTTAATTCTATTTTTCATTAACATCTTTTGTTTTATTTTGTCACTCATGTCTCGTCTTGTTTCAGATCACTTCACTTCCTGCCCTTGAGTTTTTCAAGTTTTGGAAAAGTTTTGATTGTCTGCCCTGATTAGTTTCACCTGACCCTCATCATTCCTGCACTCAGCTCAGTTACTGTTTGACGACTTTTACCTGCCTGCTTGTTCTTTGTCAGTCCGTCTTCATTTTTGGTTTGGAGTTCTGTTTTTTTGTCTGATTTTGCAAATTAATTTTTAAAAAATCTTTAAATTCCTGCTGCCGCTGCTTCCTGTTCTGCAAGACTTGACAACTTTTATCACCACTGAAAACACCTGAGAGTTATTTGCATTCACTTTACATCTTCACGTCTGCACCTTTAAATGTGGAACTAAATTCTTCCTAAATGCTCCTTATTTCTGTCCTCTTTTTTCGGGGGGTTCCATTTCAGACAATTTCTGCCCCTTTATTAATCAATCCCTATTTAATATTCTGGATTTATTAAAATGTCTGGGAATTAAACTCAAGAATACTCAAAGGGCCGGCTTCGGGGTAAAAAATAAGTTTCTCAAAATGAAGAACAAGACACATTTACCCGTCCTACTTACTGAAGTTCTGTAACCTTAATAGCTGGTCCCGAGTGATCAGAGAGAAACAACTTATCAGACACGAGGATCAAACCTGCCTCCGCCCCAGTCTGCGCTCTTCAAAAAACTCGTTCTTAGATGTGTCCCTTCTCCAAAAGCCAGTTTGATTTTTAAGAGGGAAATCTTGCAGAAAAATGACATATACCTTCAATATGAAACAGAAATTGGACAAAAGTTTTTTTCTTTTCAAAAAGATGCAGTCATGCAGCACCGGGGTACATCTGCAGAGAGGTCATGTGATTCAGAAAAGTGTCACGACACATGCATGTATGAAACACAACAGCAGCAACTGTGCACTTACTGCTGGTGCACAATTTAATATGTGCAGTGCAAAAACTGGCACACAACGGCTGAGCATGACCAACAGTGAGTAAAGACGCACGAAAATACGCACAGATCAACACAACAGCCTGACCTGTAGCTCTGTGAAAAAGCGCAGAAACAACAAAATAAACTACTGAGCAGCATGACCAGTGGCACTGCGTAAAGGTGCAGAAATATGCTTTTTTTTGGGTTTCTCACCTCGCTGTATCGTTTTTATTGTATAGCTTGTATTTGCAGTTTGTGTAGCACTGTAGCCTAAGACAAATTTATCTTTGGGGACAATAAAGTTTATCTCGATGCCAGAGTTGGTTGCCATGTGCTTTTGTTGCCAAAACATAACCAGGTGCTTTTGTAGTGTAAAACCACCATGAGATTTTGTTGACATCATGGTAGCAACATCTTGTAACATCAAGAGCGGACGAAAAAAGGACTCCTCGAGTGTATTATACAGACGCAGAAATCCTCTGACAAAGCGACAATATGTGACAGCTTGGGATGAGAACATGCTGGAAATATGCACCAATTAACAGCTGACCAGCATGACCAGTAGCAGCGGCATGACCAAAAGCATCGCTTAAAGCAGCTGTTCCCAACTGGTGGGCTTTGGAAAACAAAACGAAACCAAAAAAAACCCTGTTTTGGAGTAGAGTGAATCTCAAGGACAGTGCTTTTATTTTGAAGTACCGTCTCTGTGTATTCTTGCAATATGTTTGATTTCTTTGTGCTCTAAGTCAACATGTTGTCATCATTTTGTGGGATAAAATTGACTATGTGATAATTTATCTAATTTGTGATCTTGAATTAATTACAAAGGGAGTAACCACTTGCTCAAAGGCACATAAACGCACATCAGTAACTACCATGACAACAGCTTTGTTAGGGAGCAACACTAATGCAGCCAGCTAACCACAGCAAACACATACACACAAACACCACAATAATCTACAGCAAAGACCAGCAGACACGATACATGAAGACGTCAAACCAAATCAACACCGGCCGAGCTTTTCTCTCCGAGGAATGCAAATTTAAAAAAGTGGTGTAAGTTCACATCCACTCAGAAGTGTGCTGGAGAGCAACCAAATTGCTTTATTTTGAATTCTACGCGTTGCTTCAAACTTCATTGCATAGTAATTGCAAACCACATCTGAGAAGGTGTTTCACCTCTTGGGGACGTGATGAGTTTACTCTAACAGCAAATTAAAAAAACAGAAAACAGAGCGACCTTCCTAAAGTTAAAAACAAGACCAGCTCTGTGACCAGATCCAGTATTCAGTAATGACTGGATCTTATTATAGTCGAAACTTTGTAGCACGAAGCAATTACAGCGAGTCACTAGCAAAGGCCAGTGTGACATGACTCATGTCGAACTAATGCAATTAGTGCGGAAGGTCATGAGCTTGATGCACCGACTCTTTTCAGCCGAGTTACGACATGTTTACTGATCAAGAACTGAATTAAAACCACAGAAAAGTCGTGCTTACATCGAGATAAAAGTGAGATGCAGATGCCATCAGATATCAGCTGTTTGAGTGGACAAATACTGCAAAAGATACTGAAAACATTTTTAATTTTTGTCATAATTTGGGTAAACTGACCCTTTAACCCTTTAAACACCTGGGCTGTCATCGTTTTTTTTGTGTTGCATTTAGATGCCTTTTGCAAGCTTTTAAACACCTGAAACTTGAGAAAATTGGTTTAATTTCTTTCAAAATTTACATAAACAGCAAAAAAAAAGTGACATGGAATTGGAAATAATGTGAAATTAGAGATTTTTTTAAAATTATGTATTTAAAATAATGTCACAGAAAAAAATGTTGGCACCTTATTCAGGTTATGTTCTTGTTTTTGTTTATTTGTTTGGCTTTTACTTTACATTCTTCTTTTTTTTCTCTCCCTATTTTCCAGTATTTTTTCTTATATGTCTTATTCATTTCTTGTTAACTTTTGGGCTATTTATTATGACACAAAAGATTTGACTTTGGCTTTTCACAAACTGGTGCAATTTACGTAATCCTTTGAAATCTGGATGGAAATCAGTTTTTCTTTTGCTTTATTCAACTTTATCTACTTTATACAAATATTTAACCTTTTAAACTTAACCAAAAAGGTTTTATCTCTTCAAAATTATGGAAAAAAGAAATGAGGAAATTGCAAGAAATTGGTAAAAGCTGAAAAGACAACAACCTGGACATTAATGTTTTGGGAAGGAGAGAGAGAAAAAATATATTAAGCACTTTTCTTCGATGAAATTAAATGATGTTATGATATATATATTTTTTTAATATACACTCGCTATGAACTGGACGGCTGCAACACTTTCTAGAAAACATTGGGAGAGGGACTCCATATTTGATTAAAAAAAAGGATTTTGCCTCAGACATGAGCAGTGCTTTTAACTTTCCAGAAAGGCAACTGAACACAAAAATATTTCTTCTTTTTTTAAAGTTTTTTATTTGTATTTCTCTAAAGTATGTTTGTACAATCCTTATTTTCTCAGGGTGTTTTAATTAACAGCAGGACTATAATTCACACCCTGGCTTCCTTTTGTTTTAGCATCACTGTAAATGAAACACCCTGCTCCTTTTATGAGTGCAATCACAAGAGCTTATAGATGAACAAACACACACACGGATGATGACGTTAGATGCCTGTCAAGCCTATGCACACACACGCACACGCACACACACTATCAGTAATTGCAGTCTGTGTTTTGTTTTCAGGACTTGTCACTTCAGTGGTGGTGTGTGATTCCTGCTGCCAGACTTGGCTCCGGCTCAGACTCCAGGTGCATTGCGGCACATTCCTCCCCCTCTAATAGCTTCCTTAGCAGAAAACCTGTCCAACTGACATTTATGCATAACAACAGCCCGGTGTGTATGCGTGATAATTAGAACTTGTGCACCAGAAAGCCTTTTCACATCTCCTTGAGTCTCTCAGTGCGGTGCCCGCCGGGGGAGTTTTATTTTTAGCTCTTTGGTCTTTGATTAAAATATGACTCTCTTGTTGACCTTCACACCTGCTGCAGCTCTGCCAGGTCCGCGGGAACACGACCGCCTGATAAATAAAGAGCTGCCACCGGAACTGCTGACATGACATAATCAATTCTCCACAAACCGGACCGAAACCTGCACGGTCTGTCTCTGTGAGCCGCAGGAGGAAGGCGACCATCCTTTCCTGCAAACTGTTCCCATGTTACATATGTGTTAGCTCACGCTGACTGTGTGGGAGGCAGTTGGCACTTTTTCAGCAGCGCTACCAGCATGGCTCAATGTTGGCCCGCCACTTTGGTCCAGGCTAAAATATCTTAATAACTACTGGCTTAAAAATTTTGTGCAGATATTTATATGTATGTTGGACAGGGACTGCGGTGTCGGGTTGGGTCTTGTATGGCTGCCTGTTATTTTATTTTATTTTTACTTTTTATTGGATTATTTTTATTTTATTTTATTTTATTTTATTTTATTTTATTTTATTTTATTTTATTTTATTTTATTTTATTTTATTTTATTTTATTTTTTGTTACTAGTGTTTTTGTAATTTAGTTTGTCTAATTTGGTTTCAATTTATTTAATTATTTAATTAAATTTATTTTCTTTTTACCCTTTTTCTGACAGTGGATCCTTTTATATCCATATAATTTGTTTGTTTGTTTGTTTGTTTTTCTAAAGTCTGAAAGTCAGCATATTTTATTTAAAAAAAATACAGATTTGAATGACAAAAAAAAATTGTGCTGATATTCATGGTTGCCCGAGGATGAACTCTAGTGACATTTGGGATCCCCTGAGGTTGATGTTTCGGATTTTAGTCACACATCCTGACCAATATTTAACAAATATAGACTTTTTTATACAGTTTGATACACACACTGTGGACGTCCGTGGACACGAATGCAATGCTGTATGAAAACAAAATGAAATAAAGAAAGGCAAAAAGCAAAATGACGACGGCTTTTAAATGAAAGACTGAGTGTCTATTACAGAGGCTAAAGGGAAGAGTGAACGAGTGATTTCAGACAGCTTTAATCTTGTTTTCCAACATGAAAACAGGCTGGAAGAAAATGACAGACAGAGGATGGATGAACAGATCGGAGTATTGATGGAACAGAAAGAATAATTGACAGATGACAGATGGATGAAAAGCTGAAGCAGATCTGTTCGAAAAGGTTCAAGGAGACTGACCTGCTGCACCTTGCTGTCTGTTTCTTGGTGGCTTCATTACCGTAATGGATGAACGGAGGACAGAAATACTCTTTGGGTGTCCGGATAAATTAAGGCCAGAGTCACTTCAATCCCCCGTGGGCACATTTGTCTTTCTGTGAGCGTGCGTTTTCTTTCATTTACTTATTTGTTTGCTTTTGTAGTTGTGCACCACAACAGCACTGCTAAGATTTAATGTTTATTAAATCAAAAGTAGGTTAAATGTGGATTTTTTAAATATTTGACATTTTTTGATTAAGAGGAAAAGACCCTTCAGTGCCAAATCAGATCCTACAAAGTAATTTATATAAATTACAAGTTACATGTTCACTTATTTTTCATTGTAATTTTTCCTGTTCTTTCACATTCTTTTGTCGTTATTATTTTATTTATCTTTACTTTTTGTCTTCTTTATACATTTATTTAATTTATATTTAATTAGCCTTTGTATTAATGTATTTGTACGTTTGAACTGTATTCCACTTAACTTTCACTGCAATATTTTTTTTATTTAGAATTTATTTATTTCTTATTATATGTATTTTTTATTATTTATTTGTATTTATTCTAATTTTGTTTTTAATATGTTTATTTAACTTTTTTAAATTATATTTGTATTTTATTTAAGTATTTGCAATTGTATTTTATTGTACTTTTTATCTTGTTTTTTATTTAGTTGGTTTAAATATTTTCTTTGACTTTTTGTCTTTTATTTTTTCATGTTGATATTTGCATATTGATTTTTATTCCACTTAATATAGCTCATTTTTATTTCTTATGTGTATCTGTATTTCTGTCTTTAAATAAATCAGTTGTGATTTTCTGTAATGTTTGTCTTTGCATATTACTTAATCTTATTAGATGTTTCATTTTTATTTTTGTTGCACTTTATATAATGTATTTTTTTAGTTTTTGACTTAATTCATTTTATTTCAATATTTTCCTTTAACTTCATGTTTGTATTTATTTGTATGTACTGAAAAAATAAATATAAATACAAGTTCAGATAGAACTTGTATTTATATTTATTTTTTCAGTCCTTGTGTAAACACCTGATGTGTTACGTTGTCTCCACATCCACATAATGTCACTGTTACATGGACAACAACACTGGACGGTTACCTCACAATAACAGCTATTCCAAACAAACAGATTGCAATTTCATCCGCGTTGTTATCATCTTACGCAACCACCACCTCCATCCCCATAAATGTCAGGAGTGTAAATGATGATGTCACTAAAAATTGCACGAATGTCCAATTTCCCCCCAAAAAACATGATTGTCAGGAACTAATCCTCTGAAGAGCATCGGAAATGAAACGCTCTGCTGCGGGGCACTACACTTGTTTTCGATGTGATCAGACAACAATAATCCAGCTCTCTGTTACAGCGTAAATGTCACGGCTGCTTTGCATGTGGGTGATAAATGCTAATAGAGCTACTCATCGAGGTAAAAAAAGCAAGTCTTTATAAATGAACCCAATTGTGTCTTTCGAAGGTTAACAGTGTATTAAAGCACAAAGGCCGTCTTTGTTGGGCGACCTTATTAGCATGCACAGAGTTGTGTCATGTTCCGAAGGTGCTACTACATCCACCCCTGTCATAAAATCAATACGCCATCTTCCGAAGGCTTCGCCAATAACTCATATTGGATTTGTCACAAACCCGGTTCAAGGACTGACTCCAGAAATTGTTTACTGGGTGAAATATCTGTGCGAGAGGAGCTGGAGATGTAGTGGTTTGAAAACATGCACATCATAAATATACAGTGTGTCGTTCTCCTCAGTACATAAGCAGAACCGGTGTTCCTTGTTCTCTGCGGCGCGCCGTCTTTGTTTCTTCCTCACACACCCGTCCTGACTGCGCCTGCAGATTGTTCAGTGTGTTTTAGGGCCGCTTTGTGTTTGTTATTGTTGGGCGAGCTCTGAGAGCGCCGGCAAGCCACGGTGCACAGATGTGGCAAAAACTCAAAACAAGAGCCAGCACACACACACACACACACACACACACACACCAACACGCTGTCTGCTTAAATTTTTTCTAGGTCACTGAGTGACTTGACAAGTTTTTCTATCTCGGAAAGCGTTTGAAGTTCGCTACAGTGATTGGATGAATGAATTTATGATTATGCAACTTTCCCCGCTGACAATTGATGTGTTAAAAAAAAATTAAAACTGCTTTAAAAAATTTGACAAAGCTCCAGTTCCACTCACTTGTTTTTGAGCTTTCGACCATATTGCATGGACTTCATCAGCAGACTGACTTTGGGTAGTTGATCTAGAAATGCAGACAATCAGACTTTCCTTTAGTTTCAGCACCTTTATGACTTTTGGCTCAAATGTTGGCCTTATAAACAGCAATTGCCAAAATACTCAAGGTTCACTTGCTTGCTTATTGGCTGGCTTTCAACCAAATTACATGGTTATCATCAGCAGATTGAATTATCTCAGATGATATGTAAATGTAGACAATCAAACATCCCTTTAGTTTGAGCAACTTTATGACCTTCGGCTTAAAAAATAACCTTCTCAATAGCAATTGACAAAGTACTCAAAGTCCCCTTACTTGCTTTCTATCTTTCAACCATATCACATGGACCTCATCAGCAAATTGAGTTTGACATGGGAACGAATACACTCAAATTGTACTTTAGGCTGAGTACCTCCACAACTTTTGTCTTAAATGTTGACTTTATAAATAGCAGATGACAAAATACTCAAGGTCCACTTACTTGCTTGTTGTCAGTCTTTCAACCAAGTAACATGGTAATCTTCAGCAGATTGAGTTTGCTCAATTATAACGGAAATAACTGGTGCTGAAACTTTCCATTGATCTGAACAACTCTGGGACTTTTGCTTTAAAAGTTGGTCTTGACAAATGTTAGAAAAAAAACTGTACTCAAGGTCCACTTACTTATTTGTTGTCTAGGTTTTGACTTATCACATGGTCTTCATCAGCAATTTTAGTTTGCTTTCATTATTCTAGGAACCTCTTCAGCATTTGGCTTAAAATTGACCTTGAGAGCAGCAACTGACAAAACTCAAGGTCCACTTACTCACGTTTTGTCCAGCTTTTAACCATGTCACATGGTCTTCATTAGCAGATCAAGTTTGCTCTGCTGACATGGAAATGTAAACTTACCTGTAGTTTTAGCACTTGTATGGCTTTTGGGGTACAAGTTCACCTCATAAACAGCAGCTGACAAAATACTCAAGGTTCACTTACTTGCTTGTTTTGAAGCTTTCTACGATATCATACAAAACTTTTAATGCTATGACCTCATTGATCTCGATCAGTCGATTGAGTCTGCTGAGTTGACCCTGTTTTTGTTTTGTTTTCTGGCTTTGTGCCATCTCTGTTGACTGAGGTGACGATTCCACTCAAAATCACCATTAAAAAAATCAGGGACTTTTTTCTGCCACAATTTCACTCAAAAGACAGTCTCAGTGAAGCTCTGTCAATCACAACAATGCAGATAAAAATATACTTTTTATTTCTTAAGAGAACATTTCATGACATATCAAAGTTCAACCCCAGTAGTCCTTGAAATTTAATATTGGACTCGACTTTTCAGGATTTATGTCCAATGCTATCGTTTAGTGCCAGCACAGGAAGTTTGGCCAAGATGTAGCAAGGTGAAAAGTAAGGATGTGGGGTCAGTGAGATGGAAGGAGTCCAGCATTAATGCACTTCGTGTCCTGTTTCAGAACTGCAATTAAATTTTGCCTTTTTGTAAACTGTAACCCTGATCTCTCCCGAACCTTAACCAAGAGTTCTGTTCAAATAACCCCAAACAACAAGGATTTAATTGCCATAACCACAATGTTTTAAACCTTATAGAGACAGTTCATTCCCAAATTAAAAATAAATGTTTTTTAAAGTCTTATCTTTAGTGGATGCTGGGCGTGGAGATGTCTGCCTTTTCTCCCTAATATAATAAAACCATATGGCTTTCAATTTGTGGGGCTAGAAATCATGACCGGGTTCATCAAGACAACCTACAGACCTTGTTGTGAGCAGTTTTACCAAATTATAATTAGTTTACTGTTGAGTCCAAGTGAATGTTTGTGCCAAAATTGGAGAAATTGGCTTGAGGTGTTCTTAAGTGCGTTCACAAAGAGAGAGACACAAGAGGTCACTGTGAATTTGACCTTTGATCAATGTACACTAAAATCTAATCAGTTTATCGTTAAATCCAAATGGACGTTTGTGCCAAATTGAAGAAATGCCCTTGAAGAAAGGTATTCTTGAGATATTATGTTCATGAGACTGAGACTGATGCAAAGTGACAGTGTCCTTGACCTTTGACCACCAAATTCTAATCACTTCAGTACAAGTGAATGTTTTTTTTATTTGAAAAAAAAAATCCCTAATGTGTTCTTGAAAATTTGAAAAAGCGATGGATTCATGTTATCAAGAGGGACGAGGGACCGAATTTTGTTGTGAGGGGTTCAGCAGTAGTTTCTTCGCTGTACTTTGACGAAGCAGACATCCTTACAAACAGGTCTGGTCACAAGCATCAACGCAAGCATGCTGTGCCTTTTAAATTTAAATGGAAAAACTGGGAGAAAAGTTACAGACAGGAATCTGTAAATAAAAGAGCCAGGGCACGTTTTTAACACGGAGAGGACATGGGAGCTGGATCGGAGGTGAAGGAGCAAAATGTAGCATTGGTGGAGGATGGAGCTGCAATGAGGGACCACGACTGTGCTAACAGTCCACCTCCAGGTGAGTGTTGTCTTAACATGCCGGCTATAGAGCGGCTTTTGTGCTTATTAAGCCTTATTCAGGGGCACAAAACTTTTCTCAGTTTTCCTAAGCTGTTTTTCTAATGCTAAAATAAGCCTCCTGTTCTACTTAGCTGTTTTGCTAACACTAACATTAGCTAGCTGTTTTTTGCTTAACTGTTTTGCTAACATTAACGTTAGCTGGCTGTTCTCCAAAGCTGTTTTGCTAATGCTAACGTTAGCTAACAGTTTTCCTTAGCTGTTTTGATAATGCTAACGTTAACTTGGTGTTTTCCTAAGCTGTTTTGCTAACTCTAACGTTAGCTGGCTGTTTTCCTTAGCTGTTTTGCTAACGCTAATGTTGGCTAGCTATTTGACTTAGCTGTTTTGCAAACGCAAATGTTAGCTGGCTGTTTTGCCAATGCTAACATTAACTGGCGGTTTTCCTAAGGTGTTTTGCTGACGCTAACGTTAGCTGGCTGTTCTCCAAAGTTGTTATGCAAATGTTGTTGTGATGGTTGCTATGAGGTTAGCTAAGTTGCAACATTGTACAATTTAAGTCGATAAGTCAATTTAAGCTTTCTAACTAGTTTGTCAGCTTGTCTACCCCTAAGTAACCTTGACCTTTGCCCTATGACCACCAAAATCTAACCAGTTTACTGTTAAATCCACGTGGACGGTGTTCTTTAGACATGTTCCCTGAGAACTGGACGGACAGACGGACAGACGGCATAAACGTTATGCCTCCAGCTGTGGTTATTGTGGGCATGGAGGCATAAAAATGGTTTCAGGGCAGAAACGTCCAACATGGACGCTCTTGTCTGTTAAGAGGGTTCACTCAGCCGCAGTGACAGGGATAAAAAAAAATAATGATTTCAGTTTATTTAATGACACTGATAAAAAAGATTATGTTGAAAATAAAAGTGCAGATGTGTGTCTCAGATGAATCCATCTTTTCAACCCACTGAGAGAAAATCAATCTGCTAATGAAGACTGTGTGATTCGGTCAAAAGCTCCAGAAATAGCACTCTGCGTTTGCTCGGGAGCTGAAGTTTTTCCTGTCCATTAGCTGATTGGCTGCCTCTGTTTCATTCATGCTCCACAATCATTCGCTCATTCATCAGCTGCTGCTACCAGCTGACCGCTAACATAAAGTCATAATCATGCAGCACGGACACGATAACCTGACACTTCTCACTGCAGGCTCTGTCACCGCACATCCTCCTCCTCCTCCTCTTGTGATTTATATTTGGTATCACGCAGAAGATTTATGTTCATGTATGTGTTTCTTTAAGGGGGGATTAGTTTTCACAGCACAGCGCTCCGAGCTCCGTCAAAGAGCTAAGCCTTTTCCACCAAACACAACTCTATGCATCGCTATAAACGGTCTTTGGTGTAAAGGCCTTGAGTTTGGGTTGCTTTGGTAACTGCAGTTTCTAAGATCGACGATTAACTTTATGTTTTCAAATGTTTAAAATGTAGTTTTCTGGATTAATTGATTTGTGGTTGAAGTTAAAGTGACACATGAGAAACTGGAACCAGAGCAGCCCTGCAACAGCAGAAAAAAAGTTTGCACTGTTATGTTACATTATATCTGCACATCATTAGTGTAACTGAAACATTGAAACTTTACGGTTCAACAACGCTGTGATACAGATGTGGGTAAATCTTGGCAGAAAAAAAACCCCATGTAGTTATGGTTAAGGAAAGACCATGTTTTGGCTTTAAAAAAATCCAGTTTTGGGGCACGATCCTGGCAAGAATAGCAGCAAAGTCTTGCAAAAAACTTTTCTGGTCACTATCTCAGGGGGAAAAGCAGAGATGTTCAATATAAAAGTTCTTTGTCTCAGTTTAAAAAACGCATTTTTTCAGCCACTATGTCAGTGATGAAAAGTAGTGATGTCCCACTAAAACTTATTTTTTTAAAAAATCCCTTTTTGTGGTACTATGCTGGCAAGAAACGCAGTTACGTCTTGATAAAAGCAACCACTTTGCGTTGCACTGTCCACGCAGGAAAAGCAGCGATGTCTCGATAAAAAACAATCACTTTTCAGGCTGCTTTCTCAGTGAGAAGAGGCAGAAATGTCTGCGAGAAACAGCAACAATAAAAAGCAACTGCTTTGAATGCTGCAACTCGGCAGCAAAACCAATGTCTCAGAAAAACAGCTGCTTTTTGGACCACTATATTGTTGAGGAAAAGCATCTATGGCAAAAGTAAAAAAAAACAAGTGCTTTTGCCGGCACTGTCCCGGCAGGAAAAGCAGCGGTGTCTTAAAAACCAACAGCTTCTCAGGCTGCTGTTTTGGGGACAAAAAGCAGAAATTTCTTGATAAAAAGCTATCACTTTCAATAACAATGTTCTGGAAGGAAAAGCACAGATGTTTTTAAAAAAAGTTATTATTTCTGGAGGAAAAGCAGCAGTGTTTCGGCAGATAACAATCACTTTTGTGCCTTAAAAATATGCCTGGAAAAACAGCGATTTGTTGTTACAAACACCCACATTTGGTGCCCGAAAGAACTGCTAGGAGCACAGCAATGACTCTGTAATGACATCCACCATCACAAAGTCAGCTCACATACAACGTCGCCTTACAAGTCAAACGTACAAATCCAATAGTTTTGTGATTTGCAGAAAACATACAGTGCCAACATTTTCCTCTGATGACGGACTGACTGGAAAACATTTGACTTTTCTGCTTTATAAATGCTTCCAATGATCCATCGCTTGCTGAAACAGATTATTTTCCTGTCACCTGAGTGAATGATTTATTGACTTCCACCCTCTCATGTTTTCCTCACTATAAACAGAGTAAAAACGGAAATCTTTAACCTGCTTCCCGTCCTCCGACCCGAGTTTAAGAACTCATCTCACGGCGAGTCTGTAGGTTACGTGTTCTCATCATTGAATGCACTCATGTGGAGAGAAAAGCGTGTTTATCTGGAGCATGTTCATCACATAAATGTTGACACCCCAACATGCAGCGCACGCCTGCTTTGTCAGCGGCCATGCATCTGGAATGACCCGCAGCAAACACACACGCAGCCTGAAGGCAACGCCACAGAGAGCGAATGCAGAGTTCCCGCCACTGTGACATGTCGAGATTGGAGATAAATTGCGTTTCAGATTAGATGAGGAGGAGGGGGAGGAAGAGGAGGAGGATGAAGAGGGGTCGAACTCCAGCCTGCTTGATGGTGAATTCGCTGGCTGCAGGAAAAAGGGATTACCGCCTTACACAAACCCAGGTGGCCTTTCAGAAAATCCATATCGAGACCAAAACAAATTCCACTAAAGTGTGCGTGGCGCCTGTCAGGCTGATTAAAACAATATAATTCTGCACCTGAGTGTGAGACAGGTGTGTTTCCAGTCATTTAGGTACATTGTGTCCTACAAGGAGCTCGCTAATAATCTCAACCACATAACCCAGTTTGCCACGGTCGCCTTGTTGCCACCACTGACACTTCTGGGGATGGCACACCCAGGGGAGGGCTCTGTCACCTTGGATTAAAGCATCTTCTGAATAATGGCTCTTTGCATGTCACTGGGTCTAAAGAAAGCTTCAGCGCAGTGTGCATAAAGTGTTTTGTGCACTCAAAGCCTCGGCAATATGGATACAAGACGCCGACCGTCGCTCCTCCTGCATGTGAGAGGAATATCACGTCTGATAATATGATGTGTTGAGTAAAATATTAATTTTGGATTATAACGAGCGGGATAACGAGGAGGACCAGAGGGGATGGAAATCCCCCGCTGCATAATCAGAGCCAGGATGGACACTGACTAGAGCAGGGACACTCAGCTCGCTTTGATCAGGGGCCACTTTGGCAAAATGACATGAAGCCAGGGGCCGGTCACAGCGGCCCCATATTTGTTTCTAGGAGACATTTCAAGGATTTTCGGATATTTCTAGGATTTTGGATGTGTCTAGTATTAAACAGCAGTTTTTTATGATTTTAGGATGTTTCTTCGACCTTCGGCTGTTTATAGGATTTCAGAACAATTCTAGGATTTTAGGACATTTTTTAGATTTTAGGACATTTTTTAGATTTTAGGACATTTCTAGGATTTTAGGACATTTAAGGATTTTAGGCAGTTTCAAGGACTTCAGAACAGTTCTAGGATGTTAGTACATTGCTAGGATTTCAGCACATTTTTAGGACATTTCTAGGATATCAGGACGTTTCTTTGATTCTAGATTGTTTATAGGATTTTAGGACATGTTTAGGATTTTGGTACGTTTCTAGGTTTTCAAGACATTTATAGTATTTTAATTATATTTCCAGGATTTTAATACATTTCTAGGATTATAGAGATTAGGGTCTAAGCCGGGACCTCTGTCAGGGATCCTCCACTGGCACTTTTTTGATCCACAAACAGTATTTTGATGCTGTTTTATGCACTATGGCTCTTCATGTATCCTAAAAGTACAAAAACAATTCCCAGTGTTAATCACTTTATTATTGTGAATTAGAAAAGGGTCGGGGGCCACCCGGCACCCTGTTGAGGGCCAGATTTGGCCCGCGGGCTACAAGCTGAATATCACTGAACTAGAGTGTTGGACAGCTGGACAGAAATACACCCCTTCACAGTGCCCATGGAGATGTCCTCAAACTCATTTCGTGTCCAAAAATCAAACGTATTCAATTTACAAAGGTAAAAACAGGACATATGTAAAAACCCTCACATTTGAGAGGCTGAAACCAGAGAATATTTGGCACATTTTCATGATTAAATCTGTCTTTTGCAACCTTTCCCCTTAAAATGAAGCAGTGTGAGTGAGCACGAGAATCAGCAATTTAGATTTCTAAAGCCTTGGAGAGGTGAAAGCTGCTATGATCAATATTTGTTTGGCATTAACAGCAGGTCAGTAGATCACACATGACAGGTATTGCTCGTAATTACAAACCCACGGAGAATAACAAACAAAATATGTAGTTCCCTTCATAATTGTTTGAAGTCTTTCAGCTCTTTGTTTAGGATTTACAGCCTGCAGCTGTAGTGTTTTTTGACTCTTGTGGCTCTCGTAGTGTCATTTTTGACAGCAGCAGCTGTTTTTAGAGAAAAACAGTAAAAATACTTTGACTACCTGCTCAGCAGACAGACCGACTCAGTCCTCAGGGACATTGTGCCTCTCTGTAAACCACATGGTACATTTGTACGTTTCATATTTATCAGTGTTTCTACAGAGATGTATCACGTGAGCTCTGAACATCTGGAGAGACGACTGAAAAGCTGCAGACTGCAGTTCAACACCAACAAACAACAACATTTGTTTTTCAGTGAACAATTAAATGACAAATGTATTTGATTTTGTATCTGCGTATTTTGCAAACAGCAAGCATTTTTTTCATGAACATCTCTTTTTTACAAAAGCCAAAATGTGTACGAACGTTGGACCACAAACGCGGACTACGAATCTCTCGCTGTCCGACGACCCGGCGCCTCCCTGCCGTGCTGGTGCTGATGCTGTACGCACGGCCAGAAAATCAGAGAGTGGAAGAGCGAACAGGAGTAACGGTTGTAATTATTTACTGTTTTAACTGCGAAAAATACATCCACATAACAATGTTTGCCGTGCTAACACGGCACAAATTCTTAGTATCGATACAATCGATTTATGCCTAAATAAATGATTTGGACAACTTGCCATTTATCTATCGATACAGGATCACGGGAATATAAATCAATGCATCAATACAATGGATTTATTAAATTTGGCATATCTGCTTAACCCTTTAAAACCTATGCAAAAATGTGGGAAGAGGGCAAAAGGGAACCTAGCAACAAATATTTAGACAGAAATTACTTTAAAATTATTTCAAATTTGGAATGAGACTAACATCTGAATGTTTCAGATGCTTTTTATTAAGACTGTAAATCATATATTAAGACAGTTTTGGGTGATTTGGGTTCTCAGAGGCTTTAAAAGGTGATGATATGTCAGTGTTGTGTTTACAGCTTGTTTCTGCTGCCCCCAAGTGGCTGAAAAATAAGCTATTGCAAATTTTAAGAAAGGCCAAAATTTAGACAAGAACAGTGTGCAATATTAGGCCTAAATGTAATTTTGTGAAACTGAATCGTCTTATGACAAATCAGATTTAATTTGGGAGTCTATACTCTGAGGAATCTGACTGATATTGATGAATTAATTGCATGTTTAATCTGAAGACTTCTTGATTTAAAGTGTATTTTCAAAGAGTTTATTTTTTAGGAACTCATTTGCATTGGAATTTATTTAAAAAGACCCCCTCAGGGGAGGAGGAGATGCTTAACTTTATTGACACAGCGCAGACCATCTGTCCTTCTTAGCTCTCAGCCAAATCTGTTAACTCTGACTGAGCTCGCGCACTAATTCAGCCGAAAACGGGGACACGTGTTAAAAGGGTTTCCGTCTCTCCACGAGCTCCTCTTCTTTTCAGTAATGCGCTCCAAAAATCACTTTATCCGGAGCCTAACTTTCTCATAGCGGTGACGTCTAGATTGCAAAGAGATTAGAGATTAGGATCTGGCACAGCGTTGCATAATTAACTCCACACACAGTCGCGTCGCAGAGTCCCGGTTTAAAGTGGCACAACGTGGGCGGCGCGTCGAGGAGCCGATGTGAGGCAGCGGCGCGGCGGCGCAGCGCAGAAGCTGGAGACCGAGCGAGGGGACACGACGGTGCTGCAACCGGCGGAGGAGAAGCGTGCACGCGAAGGGGAGTTTTTGGTCCGGGGCCAGTGGTGAAGGGTGCGGGAGTGTCCGTGTGATGGTGCGCGTCTCTCCAAGGTGGATCCGGTTTCCAGTCCGGTAACAAAAAACTGACTTAATTTCACGAGAAACCGACCCGAACGGATTCAATCACCTGGAGACACATTTCTGCTCCTGTATGCGCTCATGAATGGATCTTAATATTGTGCGTTTGGAGACCTGATTTTTGTTGTTTTTACGCGTTTTTCTCAGTTGCAGAAGTGACATTTCCAACATTTTTTTCCTTTTTTGCGCAAAAATCAACAAAATGTGCCACTTTTCTTTGCGCAATTAAACCCTTTCCCAAAAAAATGAGACTTTCAGTGGATTAAAACTCACAAAAAGACATTAAACCACGCACGTGAACATTATGTGAAAAATAAAAGGTGTGGAAATGCGTCGCAAATGCATCTGTCTGCTCGAGGTAAGTTCTGCTCCCCTTTTTTGCGCTTCATCAGACATTTTATTTAAAATCATCTCAATAAAAAATCTATCTTATACTCGTGGATTTGAGGGGATTTAACACTATCATCGAGTCCAGATGTCAGTTTTGGATCTCACAGCTATAAAAAATAATGAAATCCATTAAATTAAAACCTTCTGAACTAAAAGCTTTGAATCAGGATTGTTGAGCGTTTTTTCTGCACTATATTAACAAAGAAAATCAGCATTTTATTCGTCAGAAAGCTGCAGTGGTGAAACATGAAGCAGGACTTTGGGTTAAGATAGCATGAGAAAACGATCCCCAAGAGACACCATTCCTCTCCTCTTTATGGGACTCAGATTGCTGGTGCTGGAAAAAAAACTGGATTTGGGACACTTGGAGGTTAAAGTGTTAATGCAGCAAGTGCACTTCCTGTTCTCAGGCGTGTTTTGGGATGCCCAAAAAGAAAATGATCATTTTTAAGTCTGGAGATGAGTCATCTGATATCATATGTGCGCTCCACAATAAGGACATGTTGTTAGTTGCACATGCTGATGTTGTTACAGATGCCTGAGGTGACTCACTTTATTTCCCTCCTACCCATTGTGTGTGTGTGTGTGTGTGTGCTGCACTAAGAATAGTAAAGAATCCTCTGAACGCTTTTTTTAAAAAGCCCTCCCTGCTTTCTATTCGTGTCCCCATTGTTGTGATTTAAGACCAGCGTGCCCCCTTCGCTCACTGCACCTCACATATCACATGTCTACCAGAAGGTCAGAAAGTAACCGAGTACATTTACTCAAGAACTGCAGCCTCTGGTTCAGTTCTTTTGAGGTGCTTGTCCTGTGAGTACTTTTGAAGTACTCTTGACAGTGCACAATCACTCTGCTGCAAGTAAAAGTGTGTATTTTAATATTTGCATGAGTGCAAAAGTATTGGCATGAAAATATAGATCCTTAAATGTCTGTAAATATTACTTTTTTGTCTGTCTGCTTGTTTATAAAATGAGTTCGCTAGTTTCTTTTTTTATATGTTCAAAATAAATCAAATTTTAAAAAAATCTGGATTCACGATAACATCAGCACATCGCTTGTATCAGCAGATATCAGCTTTAAAACGAAATATCAATATCCATCGATCTATCTATCTATCTAGTTTTCTCTTCTTTTTGTCTTTTTTATTTTGATTTCTTGCCTTTTTTTCTTTCTTTTTTCCCATTTTTTTCCAAAGTAATATTTTTGTCAAACAGTGTTTCCTACACATTGGAATAAGAAATTCTTCTGAGAAATGTCTTTTTCAGTTTGATGTTAACTTTGAAAACCCCAATAAAAAGAACTTAAAATAAATATCAGAATTGGCCAACATGCTGATTTCTGCTGATATCATAAACAGATATATATATATATTTTTAAATTATCATTATTTTTCAATTGGCAAAGTGAACATGTACAAAACAACCCAAAGTTCAAGTATTTTTCTTAATTTGCACAATATTACATACATTAAAAAATGATTTTAGTGTCTCCATCTGCTGGTGGCTCATGATGATAAGAGTAAACATATATGATGGTAATGCCACTACAGATGAAACCTGGTGATCACTAAAATTAGGTGGTTAAAAAAGTGGATTTATTGATATCGGTTTCAGTTATCTGGCAAATAAGTTGTTATGTATCGGCATATCTGATATCAGGGAAAAAAGATCCAATATTGTGCAAACATCCACTACATTTTGGACATTTAGCTAACAGCTTTAGTTACTTTACAAATTAAGATTTTTGCATAAAAATATTAGGAGAATTTATAAAATATGATATTTTGCTATAAATTAAATTACCAAACAGTTTAAACAAGTACAGCTGAACTGGTAATTAATTAATTAGCCAGTACACAGGACACTAAATATCTGATAAGCATTTATGTCTTTTTCTAAAAAATGTTTTGAATAATTGTGAGGTGTTGGGTATATTCCTTCATTTATTTTATTTCTTAGATTTTGCTGCTTTGGCTACTTTTACTTTTAACAATTTCAGTACATTTTTCTGATTAAACTTAGTTATACTATTTTCTTACTTACTTTTATGTTTTTGATGCATGAGTTTTACTTGTAACAGAGTATTTTTATTGTGTGGCATTAGTACTTAAGTAAAGGACCTGAATATTCCATCACCACCGATAATTTATCTGCAGCTGTGAGTAAAATGTCCTGTAGTGCAGTAAATTGAAATGCAGTACACATATCAAATACTCTAGTTAAGTGCAAGAGCCTTAAAACTGTATTCAAGTACTGCCACTTTATACTTCTACTCCACTACATTTCAGAGCGAAATATTATAGTTTTGACCAGACGACAGTGCATTTATCAGCTACTTGTGGCTCCTATTTTTGATTATTTTCATGCAAACATGCAATAAATGTATTTTGGTTAAAGAGATATATTTGCACATCCAGTCATCTCAGGTGCAGGTGCATCGGAGAGATCACACAGGTGCTTTACATCACGATTTATTGGTTACTATACTGACGATTCAGTCCCTCTGGACCTCGGTCACGAGAAATACTCTTGATAAAGTTTTGTTTCGTGAACAATCTGTCTCTTATCAAGTCAAAAACTGAGTTCATAAACTTTTATTTTAAAAAGTAAAAGCAAAAATCATCAAGTGTAGTGGGAGTATGTCAACCTGCTTTCAATGAATTCAGCTTGTTTCAAGGATTTTCTCTGTTGAGGGTTTTTTATTATTTAAGTGCTGCAAAGTCCTGTTTCATTCTTTCTTGTTTCAAGGATGACGTTTTGTGTTTCAGTGACATTTTGCAGCTGAACGACACTTCTGTTCATGCTGAGCGTCTGTCTAAATCCTCTGCTCACCTTCCTGCAGCAGATGCACACTGACGCTCATGGATATACAACCCAGATTCCCAAAAAGTGTGGATGCAGTGCAGAAAGTAAACAAAAAGCACAACAAAATAATCTGAAAATTTGTAACAATAAATAAAAAAAACAAAAATGATATTTAAAAAGACAAACAAGAAAATGACACGGGGAAAAATGCTTCAAAATATTATAATTTTGTAACATAAGTGAAAATATCTTTTTTTTTATTCTCAGTCTTGTACTTTGTGGAACATTTCTTACCAATTTTTTTAAAGAAATTTAACCAATTTGTGTTCAATTTCAGCATTCAAAGGTTCGAACAAGCTGATGTAAAGTAAAGAATAAGAATAAGTTGCAATTTTTTTCTGCAGAATAATGTTTACCCTTTGAAACCTGGACAAAGACTTGTTTTTTTTAAAACATGGCAAGAAGTGAATGGGCAACTAATGAAAACAATTATGTTGCAGAATTTTTTTACATAGAGTTTTTAAATTTAAGCACTTCTTGCTTTTTAAAATTATTTTCTTTTTTCCCCTCTTTTTTTTGCTTATTTCTTGGATAATTTTTATTTTGCATTTTTACTAATTTATTGCTTATTTTTTGGGCCACATCTTGTTAAGTTGCTCGTTGCCTTCCCACCATGTTTTTGAAAGAAATCAAACCAATGTGCTCGAGGTCACAAGGTTAAAATACTTGTGAAAGGCTTCTGCAGCACAAGAAAAGTGATGTCAGTCCAGGTTGCAAAGGGTTAATAGGGTTCTCAGTGCTTAATTACAGACAGAAATGTTTTTTTGCAGCTCTTAGCTTCACCTCAACTCAACAGAAACACTTCTCGCACATCAATGCATCGGTGATTATACTTGAACACACATGCAGCAATAGGAGAGGCATTTTCTCGTTGTTGGGTCACCACCTCTGGTCGAGTAAAGGATCTGAGTTCTTCCACAGAAAATGACTCCCCGCCGATGACATTCAGGCTTGTTTGATCCTGCCGTTTAATCGTGGCTGTCAGTTGCCGAGCTTTAATTACTCTGAAGGAGGCGGACAGCGGCGGTGCAGGAGGTTACTGTACTCTGATACCTGCCCGGAGTTCAGCGAGCGTGAAACAGACGCAGCGAGCCATTAGGAGAGCCGTCTTTGAAATCTGGGGCAGAGGAGCGTTTAACATGTTGTGGCTACACACTCTGCTGGTATTTCACATTACACGCCGCTGTAACCTTCAGGTATGAATGTAGGTTTGCTAAAATGTTAGAGGGACACATTTAATATCACAAGAAGTTGAATTCATTTCAGTTTAAGATCTGCAACAGAAAAAACTGTTGCAGATGTTTAATCAAGAGGCCAGAAAAAATGTTGGCATTGGCCAAAATGTTTTATTACGTCTTAACAGTGCTTTGGTTAAAATAAGGTACTTGGTTATGGTTAAGAAAAGGTCACATTTTGGCTTAAAATACCCAGTTTTGGGGGCACAATCCTGGCTGGAAATGCAGCAATGGTTCTGTTAAAAGCAACAGCTTTCTGCGCCACTATCCTGTTTTGAAAAACAGCGGCATGTTGGTAAAAAACAAACACGTATTGTGGCACAATCCCTGCTGAAAAAACAGAGATGTTTGCAAAAATGAACCACTTTTTGAGACACTATTTCCTCACAGGAAATGGCAATGTGTTGGCAAAACAATCACATTTAGTCCCACTATCTCGGCTGGAAATGCAGCAATTTCTCTGTGAAAAATTTTTTATGGTGCTTTTTCCGGTAGAAACACAGCCATGAGTCATTACAAAAAACCTATGTTTGTTTGCTGAAAACAGAGCGATGACTAAAACTCAACCTTTTTTCAGGCCACTCCCCCAGCTGGTGTACAAACACATCAGCTTTGTTGTTGCATTATCATGGCTGGAAATGCAGAAATATCTCAATGAAAAACATCTGCTTTTAATGCCACTATACCAGCTGAAACACAGCAATGTCTCCAAAAACACAACCGCTTTTCATGGTAGTTTCCCAGCTGGATGTGCAGCCACATCCTGATTAAAAAAACAGTTTTTGTGGCGCTATCCTTGGTAGAAACACTGAGAGGGATTGCAAAAGAACACCAATATTTTTGTGGCTAAAAAGTGCTGGAAATGCAGCCGTGTCTCACTGTCAAACAACCAGTTTCTATGGCACTATCCCCAGTATAAACAAAAAAAAGAAGCTTTTTGTGGCACAGTCGGGGCTGGAAATGAAGTGATTCTTTGGTAAGAAATAACAGGATTCTGTGCTGCTATCCCCGCTGAAGAACAACAGCGTCTCGGTAAAAAACTCCTGCTTTTTGTGTCACTTCCCAGCTGAAACCACAACAGTGTCTTAGTCAAAAAATAACCAATTGTTTTATTGTATTATTATTATTTTATTAATATTTCATCCCATATGGCATATGTGATTTGCTCACATCAGCTATTGCTATCGTGTGTGTTTGGTATTTTCTGTCTGTTGTAAAAATTTAAAAAAAATTGTTTTTGAAAAATCTGAAAACACCAGGGGCGCCCAGTAGCTTAGTTGGACGTCTCTGTCCCCGTATCACGCTTAAGCTGTCCTATCAAATAAAGGTAAAAAGCCACCCAAAAATCTTAAAATAAATAAATAAAAAATAAAAATAGAATAAAAAACTGAAAAAATAATCTTTTTATGGCTTTATCCTCAGCAGAAACACAGTGACAGGTCGATAAAAACACACATATTCGATGGCTAAAAAATCGATGGAAACACATCAATGACCGGTTTTAATGACGGTCAAAGCCCACATCCCGCGAGTCATCGGAAACAAGGTATCCATGGTGTACAGAAACATACGGCGCCAACATTTTCCTACAGGGCTGAGATGTTGCATTATTGAGAGGGATGTTTTATTAAAGCAGGGAATGAAACATTGGTTTTATGGGTAATAGTAGCCGCCACCTCGTGTCCGCGGGGAACAGGTCGGCGCTCGGGGACAGCTGCACCAACATGCAACCTGGTTTGAGGTCAATTAGAGCGAGGCCAAACACAAACTGAACCGATGACATTTTGCAGGCCTTTTTGCGGTCTCTTCCGCGTCTCGTAAAGCGGCACTGACAGATGCTTCCTGCGTGCCAGCAGCGATCACCGGTCACCAGCTCGACATGCAGCACAATGCGCTCATTACCCGCCACTGTTTGCTGCAAGAAATCCAGCTGAGAACAAAGAGTGTGAATGAAAAATGAATCCACTGTACCGTCGTTTAAATCACCGTCTACATCCCCCCGGTGTGTAGATAGAGCAGATGCCGCCTTAACATTGTTCTCGTGGTTAAAACAAGCAAAACCACGCCGACTGTCACATGAGACAACAACCACACATACATACACAGCCCCTCCTGAGCTGTATTTTTATAATTATGTGCATTATTTAATGTTTTTCCTGCTTTGCACACATGTAAAGTAGGCTAACAGCAACCACACACACCATGCACAAGCAGAAATCTTCTGAATTTATCACCAAGAAGTGACTTTTTCTATATTTTGTTGAGTCCTTGTGTGTGTAAACATGAAAGAGTGTTGCGGCGGTTACAATGATTACAGACTACAAAATGCTCCAACTCGAGGAGTTGTTAATGCATGCATCATCTGCTCAAGGGCACTCGGAGTCTTTCAGCCGGATTCAGCTTCATCCGCCGTACGTGAGGGAATTACGGGAGCGCGGGGCGAACAGATAGTGTCTTATTTACGTTGTTTTGTTTCACTGATTTGTGGCGTTTCTGTGTTTGCAGGTGTGTGCCATCGTAAGCCTCCTGCCTTCGGGCGCCGTGGCAGATCTGACATGTGAAGCTCTGCTCATGCTGGCGGGAAATGTCTCATGTAAGTTTGATGTTTAAGACAACAGCACGTTTTTCAAAGAGCACAAGGTTTAATGTTGCATCACTGTTACCTCATGTGCAGTCTGACAACCCGCCGGCTATCAGCCTGACGAGGATTTAGCCTCCGGGGCAGAGACGCCTACTTTGCATGAGGGCCACTTTAGAAAATGACAGGAGGTCAGGGGCCAGTCGCAGCAGCTCCGTACACATTACTAGGTTTTTAGGACGTTTCATGGATTTTAGGACGTTTATAGGATTGTGGGACATTTGTTGGATATTAGGAAGTTTCTCATATTGCAGGACATTGCTAGGATTTTAGGTTGTTTCTCGGATTTCAGGATGTTTCTAGGATTTTAGGATATTTCTCATATTTCAGGACGGATTTAGGACATTTCTAGGATTTTGGAACATTTCTCAGATTTTAGGATGTCTCTAGGATTTTAGGATGTTTGTAGGATTTTAGGACGTTTGCTGGATATTAGGAAGTTTTTCATATTGCAGGACATTGCTAGGATTTTAGGTTGTTTCTCGGATTTCAGGACGTTTCTAGGATTTTAGGATATTTCTCATATTTTGGGACATTGCTATGGGTTTAGGACATTTTAAGGATTTTAGGTTGTTTCTAAGATATTAGGATATTTCTAGGATTTTAGGACATCTGTAAGATTTCAGGACATTTCTCAGATTTCAGGACGGATTTAGGACATTTCTAGGATTTTAGGTTGTTTCTTGGATTTCAGGACATCTGTAGGATTTTAGAACATTTCTCAGATTTTAGGTTGTTTCTTGGATTTCAGGACATTTCTTAAATTATAGGATGTGTCCCAGAACATTTCTGGGATTATTTCTCATATTTTGTGGCATTTCTAGGATTTTAGGATGTTTCTCAGATTTTAGGATGTTTCTAGGATTTTAGGACGTTAGGGTCTTATGTAGGATTTCTGTTGGCAGGTGTGGGGCATCCTCCACTAGCACTTTTTTTTTGTTTTTAATAAACAAGCTCTACTTTAATTTTGTTTTATAGATTTATTGATTTTATTTTATTATTATTTATTTATTTTCACTGTATGTTTACTAAAAGTACAAAAACAATTCACACTCTGAAAAGTTGAGTATCTCTGCTCTAGAGGCAACAGCGAAGATAAAGTATGAGAGAGCGATGCTATAAACTAAAATCTGTGAAGATTTCCTTTTTAAAACGCTCATAAAAAGCTCGTCGTCATGAGATGATAGCCGATCAGTTTTGAGATTTCATTTCGGCCTCTTTTGCTCTCCGTACAGCATTTGTCTATGTTATTGGACAATCTTCCTCCCGTTGCCTACAGATTCTGCATTCATATGCAGATGCTCTATTTGCTGCAGAGATTATCTCAATTGTGATTGAATTGATTTTCCTTCTTTTGATTTTCAGTCTTTTACAGTCTCGTACTCTCGCTGAATGCCAAACCCTCGTCCTCAATCACACCTCTCTCCTTGTGTTTATTGGCAAAATGTCTTTTCTTATTATTCTGTCTCCACGTAGACCTCACAAGTACAGTAACAGTTTGTTATTAAACACCTCAAACCACAGCACACGCACACACACACACACACACACACACACACACACACACACACACACACACACACACACACACACACACACACACACACAGAAACATGCACAGATTCACAGGAATGATCTTCCTGTTTTATTCGCCTGCGGATTTAAAACTCATAAAGATGTCCCAGAAAGCCTCTAACAGATAATAGTGATACTGTCTGCGTCTGTGGGTTATTACGGAGTGGCAACGCGCCGTGATGACTCGACCGAGCGTTGAACTTCTGTACTTTTTCAACACCGACTCAAATATGTCTGTAGGATCAAATATCAAGAGGTGTTGAAATGAGTCAGACAATCATTTAGTCTATGAAATGTCAAAAATAAAGTAAAAAAATGTCCCTGACAGTTTTGGTGTGCTGCGTTCACATTCGTGTTTTATCCTACAGTTCAAAACCTCAAAATCTTCCGTTTAAAATAATACGAAACTGAAAAAAGAAGCTGGAAACACAAACTGTTTGATGTTTTTGCTTTATTAAACAACTTAAACGTTAGATTAATGGACTGTCTAACGTCTAATGATAACATTTCTCTCGATGAAATAACAAAATAGAGAAAATTTCAGTTCTATTCAAGCCTTAAATTTTAGCTTTAAAAAAATGTACTTTCTCTTCTTTTCCATGTTTCTTTTGACACATGATGTCCTTGTAAGATTCTGAATTTTAGAAAGAGAAATCAAGGGCTCGTCTCTTGAAAAACCCTTGAATTTGTTCTCTCTTGTAAAAAAATAAAGCTTTAAAAAGTAAAAATAAGCAAAAATAAAACTCATGTAACATAAGATTTCACTGAACTAGAATGAGATTCTTCGTTTTGTTAACTTTTTTGATTAAATGTTTCCTGATTTAAATCTGGAAACTTTTTAAAATTTAGTGTCTTTTATCTTTTATTAAAGTTCTTTATTTAACTCTGTAGGTATGATGGGAGTCAAACTACAACACAAGCTGTTTTTCCTGACTTCAGCGACCCCTAAGGACATAAAACATACATTTGGGGGACAGATTAAAGACAGAAATGGTCCAAATTGAGGCAGAAATCATATGACTTTTAGTTCCCTGTTTGGGTCAAGCTCCAAAAACACTACATTTCCCATAAGGCAACTTTTTGTTAAGACTTGGTAAACACCTGCATATTTTAATGCAAGCTTTTTCAGAGTTTCACAGCTTAAACCGAGACTGACAAAAGCTCCTCAAAAACTATGCAACTGTTTTACTTTCATTATTAGTTGTGTTTCCAATTATTTCTTTTCACGTACATTTTCAATATGTGCATAAAAAGCCCCGAGTGGAAAGAGCAAAAGTTTGAAAAAAAAAACTCAAAATGAAGCATACGTTTTTACATTTGGGTGGGATGGAAAAGCTGGAGTATCAGTGAAATTTAAGTGTGTGTAAGTTCAATTTAAACAGATTCAGTGAATAAATAATGATGTATATTCATCAGAGATACATAATAATATTGTCATCGGTATCAGCAGATGTTGACTTTAAAATGAAATATCAGAATTGGCCAACATGCTGATATTACAAACTGATTTGTTTTTTTTCTTATTGACAAATTGAAAATCTACAAAATATCAACTCTAAGTTGAATTATTTTAAACACTGAATGAATATTACATACACTTAAAGGCATTTTTTTATGTCTCCATCTGCTGGTGGGCCATCACAATCATCAGTAATAATACATAATTTAATAATAAATAAAATAATAATAAAAATAATAGCAAAATCATAAATATAAAATATTAAATTAATAATAATATTAAAAATAAACGCTAATCACCTCACCCTTCAACTCCAACGATGCAGCAGAATCAAGGACAAAAGTAATTTTCTTTTTTCAAATAAATCTACCTTCTTCTCCCTTCTAATATGATGTTAATTCACAACAGGGACTTGATAATGATCACTAAAATTAGGTGGTGAAAACAGTGGCTATATTGATATCTATTATCGGCTTAATGAGTTGTTACATATCTGCAAAAATTCTGACATCGTGCATCCCTAATAATCGTAATGAACCGTCGATGCACAGGCCCCTTTTGACCGCTGATATGTGCACGCAGGGCTTCGACCAGAACTCTGCCAACAGCGCAGAGCTGCAGGATTAGCTGCTCAACACTGTCCATCACGCTCTCTGTTATTAAATTTTCCTTCTTTTAATCAGGTTATTTCATTGCGCTTTCTCTCACAGAGGCACCTGACTGAAAAATTAGTGCCACTTACTGCTTATCTCGAGGGAGCAGCTCCCAAAATTCATATAACTCTTTAAAACCTGGAATGACATCACTTTCCTCATGCTACTTTTAGATGCCTCTTACCAGTATTTAAAAATAACCTCTGGCAAACCTTTGAACAAATTGATTTCTTTTAAAAACATTGGATAAAAAGGGTATGAGCAACTTGATAAGACATTTTCCACGTATTATGGAAGCTCAGAACTGTTATTATTGCAATTATTTTTCAAAATAATAATTATCTCAAAATCATATGACTCAATTATTTCATTAAATAAAAGTTGTTTTTTCTTGTGAAAAGTTAATTTATGTTGAATCTGTAAACTGTAAACAATTAACACATAAAGTATGTATAGTATGCTGAGTATATAGGTGTGTAAAAATATAAATGTAAGAAATACAGTAACACACAATTAGCACCAATATGTGAATGTTTAAATTATTACATGGATAAAGTGCTGAGGAATATAGCTTAATATGCTGCCTGTGAAGCTGCAGTCGTGTTGGTCTTCTCTTTAAATGACGAGGACTGATCTGAATATATAAAATCATCTCTAACAAAAAGACACAGTGCTCTTTCTGCCTGTTTTAGACCGTGATTGAAGTTCAGACTGATACTTTCATCATGATGGGTGCTCCTTGATCTGTCATTTTCAGCATAAATCAGACGTCAAGAGGCCCTCTTGATCTCTGATTAACATTATAAGTGTTTTTTCACATAATATCAAGTTGATCATCTCATAATGTCAAGATAACAGCATAAAAAAAAATCTGCGCGGCCGTTTGTGGCTTCCGTAGAAACAGCAGCTTCCTCATCTTGTTAAACCACCACTTCAAAAGTTTTTTTATTTATTTTTTTGGCATTTGAACAAACAAATCATGTTGTTATTTTCTTTGTGAGGACAGTTTGTGGAACTGCTCTGTTCTCATTTTAGATTTTTCTTTCATTCTTCAATTTCTCACCACAAACAGGTGTGAAAACATTGGTTATAAAACATGTGAAAACGTTGGCTGGCGGTGTTGAACTTTGCCCCCTCAGAACCTCCTTATTTCCGAAATCTCCTTGAGTTATTGCAGAAATAATAGCCTGACCCTCGGGGCATGTCCAGATTCATATTTGCCGCTACCGTCCCTTTATTGCTCGGGGAAAGGTCTGTCACCAATGTTTACCGTTGCCCTTTAATGCTCACCCTTTGTAGCTGTTTAGCTGAATCTAATGAGATTTCCATAGCCCTCCTCTGAAGCCTGCAAACAAAGATTCAGGTTATTGATGATCCTCTTCCTCTCTGGGTTGCAGTACAGTCGCTGGCCGCCTCCTGGAACCAGACCCTGAGCAACGCCACAGGTCAGTGCAGCGCTGAGTCGGGCACGTTGTGTTTGTAACCGGGAGCGAGATCACTTTCTTACACTGCTTACGGATGCATTTTTAAAGTATTTAAACTGTGAGCATATTGGTGCATTTCTTTCAAAAACATGGGAGAAAGGGAACAAGCAACTCGGTAATAAATGTTTCAGAAATTTGTCGATTTTGAAAATTTGTTTTAAAAACTTAGGGGACATGTATAGGGGAAACACAACAACAATCAAATTTATATTTTTAAAATTATGTTAAAAATTGTATAAAAAATATCATAAATTCTTAAGCACTTTTCCAGGTTATTTTCATTTAGTTGTTTTTTTTTAAACTCTTTAAATACTTTTTTGTTATTGTTTAATAAAAAGAAAGAAAGATTTTAGACAAAAAAGCTAGAGGGAAAAAAAAAATATATATTTATAATTATCATAATCGCATATTTAAAATTATTATAAGTTATTATAAGAACTTTTTTTACACATCCATGTAGTTTTTTCCCCAATTAAAAAAAACTTTATATTTTTGTTTTTGTTTAAAAAACACAACAAATCATGACAAGAGATCAGCATACATGTATGTTAAAATTAAACACGTCTTTCTTATACTGCTGTTTCAGCATGAAGACATATACAAGACACAAACACATATAAACAATAAAAAAACAAATGATAAAAACACGTTTTTACACACATACATAAAGAAATAAAGAAAAGATTAATGAACATATTTAGCTCAGTCTTATACACTAGATAACCTTGTGAGGAAGAATTAATAATAATAACTTTTCATTCAAAATTCATAATGTAGGTGGATGTACATCAAGCCAAACATGCAGGATTGAAAGTTTTGCAACATACAACATGACACTGAGCAATTTTGCCTTTCGACCAGACATGGAGCTAACACCAAGAATATAAAGGGGAAAAAAGCAAGCGGAAATTATATATTTTTAACATTTTTAAGGAACTTTTTCCAGGCTATTTACTTATTTATTTTATTTTATTTTTTACACATTTTCAGGTAATTTTTTTTATCATATTTTTAACTAATTTTCTGCTAATTTTTGGGCCTTTCTTTTTCTTTTGTTGCCTATTGCCTTCCTCCCATATTTTTGAAATAAATAAAGACAATTTGCTCAAGTTTCAAAGGGTTAAACCGATTCCCTACGCAGCTAGCACAGAGCATAGTTGTTGTGGAATACCCCACGAGAGAAACAAGTTTGATCTGATTATAAAAGCTAACATCAAAGACGAGAACAATGCTTGAAATAGATTTTGGCGACGCTCCACGGGAGACGGCGCTCAGGAGTAATCATTAAATCCTGTGCAAACAAACGGCTTATTCAGCGCTTGGATTTATTGCCAGCATCACTGTCAGAATTTCACCGGGGCTATACAAGTAGTCCCAAACCACGCCAGGAATCTGCGTCTTGACATTTCCATCTTTGCAGGCTCGGGTCTCTCCTGCGACACCTCCATCGACGGCATCGGCACCTGCTGGCCCAGGAGCAGCGCCGGCCAGATGGTGGCACGACCCTGTCCCGAGATGTTTTACGGCGTCAGATACAACACCACCAGTGAGTCCTCGCCGTCAGCTCCAAACAGGAAACAACAGACACAGAGCATGATTTGATTTGATTTCTCCCACCCCTCCCCCGCCTCACTCGTCTACCCTTGGGCAAATTCTGTTTACGTAATTGTGTATACAGAAATTAGCATGAGCATACAAATTAGCAGGAGACACAGAGGTGTAAAAACATGTGTACACAAAGTAGGACAGCAGCAGATAATGCAGCATGAAGCGCCAGAACAAGACAAGTGGTGCGCCCGCTGTGAGAAACCATTGTGTCAGCGCTTAAAAAGAAAAGAAAGACGGGATAATGTAACATCTGAAATAATCGCTCTAACATAAGCCTGTTAGAGCGATTGAAACAAGAGAGTCTCAATCTTAATTTTGGCAATCACTGCCAGTCACTTTTTTGAAATAATAATCTGGGCCACATTTGGGCTCATTTCCATATGTAGTGTCTCATTTTTAGAAATCTGCTGTGAAAGTAAGAAAGTGTTTCGGATTCCTGCTGGGGCCGAACTCTTCCTGAACTCCTCTGCGCCACAGTTTCTTCTCAGGTCAAACTCTTCAAGTCCAGCTGAAATTAAATCGCTGCAGCAAACAGAGCTGTTCTGTAAATACTCATCTGCTGTTCTCTTCTGAAAAGAAATCTGTTCTCGAAAGGGTGAAATTAATATTTTTTAGGTCTTTTTCTTGTAGCCTCTGGGCTCCAGGGACAGTCTGTCCGCTGCTTTGTTCCAGACTTACATTTCAAAACAACAGTTCAATGGATTTTAATTAAATTTCATTCATTTTACCCAAAAGGATGAAACGTACTGACTTTAGTGGAGCTCTGACGTTTCTGCCAGCACCATCATGAGGTTAATATTCATAGATTTAAGTTAAATATCTCAACCACTATTTGATAAAATTGTCATGAACATTTACACAAACATTCATTGTCCCCAGAGGACGCAACTTAGTGGTTTCGGTGGTGCTCTGACTTTTTAGTTGCTCCACCATGAGGTTAATTTTTGTGTTTTTAAGAGACATATCTTAACAACTATCTTGATAGATTGTCATGAAATTTGGTGCAGACATTCATGTTCAACAGAGGATGAATCAGACTGGATGGTGAACCTCTGAATTTTGTTTTGGTGACATTAATATGGATGTTAAGATTTTGGGTTTTAACAGACATATTTCAACAACTATTTGATGGAATGACATGAAATTTTGTTCAGACATTCATGTTCCCCAGAGGTTGCTCTGACTTGTGCTCGTTCACCCCCATAATGCGAATAGTTGTGGTTTTAAGTAACATCTCAACAACTATTTGGTGAGTTGTCCTGAAATTTTTCACAAACATTCATGGTCCCCAGATGATGCAACTTAACAGTTTTGGTGATGCTCTGACTTTTGCTCCAGTGCCACGGCTAGGTTAATCTTTGTGGTTTTAAGTGAAATATCTCATCAGCTATTTGAAGGACTGTCTTGAATTTTTTCCAGGCATTCATGTTCCCCTGAGGATGCATCCTAATGAATATGGGGATGATCTGACTTTTGCTCTAATGCCCCCACTAGATTTATATTTATGCTTTTAAGTGATTTATTTTTAGAAATATTTGATGGATTGTCTTGAAATGTTGTGCAGACATTTGTGCTCCCCAGAGGATACTGACTTTGGTTATGCTACGACCTCTGTTCTTGCACCGCCATAATGCTAATATTTGTGGTTTGGAGTGAAATTTCTCAACATCTATTAGATGTATTGTTAGGAAATTTTGTACCCATATTCATGATCCTCAGAGGTTGAATACTACAGACTTGGTGTTGCTCTGATGTTAGCACCATCGTGATACTAGTGATTGTGGTTTTAAGTGAAATAGCTCAGCAGTTGGATGTTATGTGTCCATTACTTTGGTTTATGACCAAAAACTGATGACATCTGATTACTGTGACCCATTAAAGTCACAGATTAGGAATTTCAGCTCTGTCGCTGCAAATATTGTCATCACACTTTATTGCAAAATTCATCACCACAAAACCAGCTTGGATGCAAATTTGAGTTTTTATCCATGAAACATCCTGTTGTTTTCACTGCTCCTAAAACAAACAGAGTGACTTTAAAAGCACAATGTTGACTCACTAATGATGATACCTTTACTAAGTGGAGGAAATACAAGGAAATTAAATCAGGCAGCATCGTCACACCTCTGTCTTTAACCTTTTCCTGATCTGGTTATTAGAAGAAATAGAAAGTTGGAATAATGACATATACAGAAGTCAGAGTTAGACGATAATCTCCCACATTTGGAGTCTAAAAAGTCATAAAAGAAACGCTTACAATACAACCACATTTTCTAGGCGAATGGAATCATGATAAATCAAAGATTTTATCCCAAAAACAACCTGAGGCAAGTCTTAAAACACAAATAACCAATGTAATGTTACAAAGCAATCACTTAGGGAGACAAATATATTGAGATTCTTACTTTTTGTGATATCAGTGTGAATTGAGAGCCAGATTTTTGATGACTAAAATGAAGAGTTTTAGCACAGGACTTAATGATTTAAGTGGTCCAGGTGGTTCTTTGCAAAGTCAGGAAGAATTTGACCTCTGTGATTCATTAGATTCATGTTTAATTCATATTTTCAGTGTTTCAGAACAAGTCTTGCAACTAAAACCACTATAATTTACTTAAACACTGCATGAAGTGGCTTGAAATGGGAATGATTCTAATCACGTATGCATCTTTGGTCCGTGCTGTGTATTCATTCACTGCAGCACGCTGAAGGTAAAACAAACACAGCACAGTAAACACGATTAAGTAGATTTAGAAGATGAAAGTAAATGTGTTTCTTGGTAATTTAAAGTGTAAAACCCCCACGGGACCCTTGAGAGTGAGAGAGGCGGGTTATAATTCAGCTCACCAGTAATTTGACACTGCGAGGTTCATTTCACCTTCAGGATTAATGTAATCTCCATTCAAGTGCAGCATAAAAGCCTAAAAAAAAAAGAAAAAAAGACCTCCCACCAGCAGACATCACTAGCAAAGGTCAGGAGTGGATACAAGATGATGACATGTTTACTTCATGCAGATTCAGTTCACTTAACCCTTTAAGACCCATCATCTATTTGCATGTGCTGCATTCAAACACCTTTCAAAAATGGTCCGTTACTTTGGAAAACATGGGGGAAAAGGCAATGACCCACTTAGTCAGAAATGTACCACAAATTTCAATACATCAGTGAAAAGGCAACAAGAAAATTACATACAAATATTTTTAAAAAGAGGGGAGCATTATTTGAAAATTGAAAAAAAAACAGGGAAAAATGTCCAGAAAACTATATTTATAATTTAATATTTCTATATAAAAATTACATATAATAAATATGTAGATATGTTTATATTTATTGATTTATCGATTTCAAGTCATATTCTTGTAACAATTTTTTCTAATTTCTTTTTCTCTTTCTTTTTGGGCCATGTCTTGTAAACTTCTCCCCACTTTTTAAGTCATTTTCTTGCTTGTTTTTATTTTCTTTATTTTTTTTGTGCTTATTTTCAGGAAATTTTCTCAGAACTTTTTCTTTAATTTCTTTGCAAATTTTCGGGTCATGTCTTGCAAAGTTCTCTCGATGCTTTTGAAAGAAGCCAAACCAATTTGCTCAGCTTTCAAACTCAGCAATAATATCATGGAGGATTTCAACATCATGGATTACAAATGAAGCTTCAACTTTTAGGGCGTATTTTTAGCTTGACTTTATTATTAATTATGACTAAATATTTGATGTTTTTCACCGATGAGGTCAGAGAGGGGAGAAGGAGGAACATTTAATGAAGATGTTTGCTGTCATTTCATTAGCTAAATGGTTCTGCACAGAGTACTGTTTATGTCACAGCACGACAAACACTGTGACCTTAGACTTCTCCTCAAGGTTTTTACATTCATCGCTTTGAGCTGAAAGCCCCTCTTTGTTAGCATCCCGTTTGTTAACGGCACTTAATGTGAACACAACACAAGAGCTGCAGGTTTTTCTTTGGCTATAAGGTTATTTTGCAGACACTTAACGGCACAAACGGCCCTGATGAAGCTCAACGAGGAGCTGAAGGGAGGGAGACACAGTTTCACTCCGTTTTTATTGCCACTTTTGGTTTTTAAGCCATGATAACGACGTAGTTCGCTGGGTGGATCCACCGCTTTGGTTCAGATTAAAATACCTCAACAACCACAGGATAGATTGCTCATTTAATGACTGACATGGTATTTTTTTGCAGTAAACATAGTTTTAAGGCAATCGCATTTTCTATGAAAAAAAAACTTGACATTTTAATGTAAGTTGGTAAAAAGTACAGTATTTCCCTCCAAAATGTGGTGAAGTATAAAGTACAAAATGGAAATACTCAAGTATTTGAGGTACCTCAAAATCATACTAAACCCTTTGAAACGTGGATCCACATCACTTTTCTTGTGCTGCATCCAGACACCTTGACAAGTATTTAAACCTCAGAAATCTAAGCAAATAGATTTGATTTCTGTTGATCACATGGGGAAACATAAAATAAAAATAATTGCAAATAGGAAAAAAAGGAAAATATTTTTAAAGAAACTAGGGAAAATGTTTAAAAATCTATATTTATAATTTCATAATTGTATATTTAAAATTATTTTGCATAAAAAATAATGTTTAATGTTAATAGTGTTTAATGTTAATGTTTGACAATGTTTTTTTATTTTTTTTTTACTTTCTTTTTTATAAAAAATTATTTATAGGTAATTTTTAAAATACACAAGAATGTGGGAAAATAGGATCCAGGTGGAAAAATACTGAAGTTACCCTTCAGAGTTTGTGATTTTAGATTTTTTTTTTTTTTAATGTCACTACAGCTTAATTTTTCAAATATTCTCATGTATAGGTATATGTTTTTGTGAAAAAAGGGTGAAATAAAGGTTTATTGCAACCAAACCAGAGTTGGAGATAGCTGCAGCAGTCGAAAGACAAACCGAGACGGCTTTTGTGAGTTTTATTTTGTTTCCGTTGACTGAATTAAGAGTATTTTACGATGACGAAATTGCTGGTTATTTGAATGGAGTCTGGTGGGTCTGGTGGGTCTGGCACTTGCAAATACAGGGCTGTTTCTTGTTAAACAAATGTATTTTACTCTTTAACAAAAGGCTGTCTCTCTGTGGGGATCCTTTCCGTAACGTTGTCAGACACTTATAACAATAACTGGAGCTTGTGAGTGGTAAAAACGAGCACTTTTAGTGGACATAAATTGAGTGTGCTTAATTGGCCTTAGTGTTTACATTGCAGCCTGTTTTGCTGTTGCCTCTTGCAGCACTCTCGCTCAGTACTGGAACAATTTTAAAAAATCGTTGCTCCCATGAGTAACTTTGGCACAAAGAACATGGGGAAAAGGGGCCCAGGTTGAAAAATACCAAACGTACCCTTAGATACAGCTCTTTCAGTACCACTGTCTGCTTCTTGGCTCATTTCAACACTTTCCAGCAGCGACCAAACGACGCATTTTATCCACAAGCACGTGTTTGATATTATCCATTTTGACTGGAAACACTTGAGATTTTATTATCTTTTGGAGGCCGGATGTTTTGTGGAGGTGCTGAGAAACCTTTACATTTAAAATTGCTTGACGCGGCGGGATCACAAGCCAACAGTCACTGAAGAAAGTGGAGATACAGGCTGAACACGCTGTCACCATATAGTTTCCACTCCATTTCATTTTCAACTGATTTGCTGCCACCAGGAGACAAGGTCACTATCAATTCATGTGTTTCTGTACAGCTGGTGAACAGGGCCGAGCCACTTTATCTATTTTATGGATATTTCTTTACACAAAGCGTGTTTTATTAGATGGCACGGCTCTGAAAGTTAAGCTTGAGGTGTTATTCTTCATGATGTTTGATTCGTCATAGAGACAAAATTATAACTAAAATGAAAGAGCAGCAGTTCTTGAAAGATGTTTCTTTCTATAAGAACATTCAAGCAGCCTGTTCAGTCTTTGGTATTGTCATTTCACACTGTGATACGGTCCACTGCTGCTAGAAGGAATCTGTGTAGGTGTGTGTGTGTGTGTGTGTGTGTGTGTGTGTGTGTGTGTGTATGCGTGTGTGTGTGTGTGTGTGTGTGTGTGTGTGTGTGTGTGTGTGTGTGTGTGTGTGTGCATGCGTGCATGTGTGTGCGTGTATCTTGTGTGAAAAGGATCTGTATACGCTTCAGATACTTCAAAATTTTAAATAAATGTGAGTGGTCTACCCTCAGTATTTGTGACTGCTACCATGACCACCACTACTACTACCAGCAATACTGACATTTGTTTTGTTATTGTTTTCTTTGTAAATCATCTCTGAGTATCCAGAAGAACGCAGTTTAGGTCCAATTATTATTATTATTATTATTAATAATAATAATAATGATGATGATGGTGATGATGATACCACTACTGCTATAACTACCAATACTGTACCACCACTACTTATGATAACAATAACCATCCCCATCATGATCATAGTAATACTGTATGCCCACCACTAACACCACCTCCACTACTATTATTAACAATACTAATACTGCTACTACCACTACTACTATTAGGCCAACTGTTACTACCCCCAGTACTGTTATTACTGTGGTATGACCACTACCACTACTACTGCTAATAATAATAATGTATCTCCGCCATCGCTAACACTACTACTACTATACTAAATTAAATTTGATTAATTATTTGACTGCTGCAACAGAAATGTTTTGGTGTCTTATAGACCCATGAGGGTTGTGTACATTGTGTGCATGGCACGAGAAGAAAGAAACAACACAATCAATCAACTCCTACCATTATTAATGATGTTAATACCACTACTACAATTGATACTATTACTGCAACTATAACCTATCAATACTACTACTACCACCATACCAAATAATGATAATAATAAGATCAATAATACAGTAATAAATGATAATAATAATCATCATCATAATCACAATCTTCATCATAATAATCATAATTTTAACAATCATGATCATAATCATAATAGTATCACTACTACTGCTACTGTACAACCACCACCACTACTACAACTGTTATTATTAATGTTAATACTACTACTACTGCTACTACAACTCAGTAATACCACATACATATATACATCCCAAATATTGATGGTATAATAATAATAATAATAATAATAATAATAATAATAATAATAATAATAATAATAATAATAATAATAATAATAATAATAATAATTAATAATAAGTATTATTATTATTACTAGATCACTACTAATATGGTAAGTAGGGTAATTAAGAAACTGATAAAATTCTGGATTAATACAAGATGTTAAAAAAATCCCAGATTGCTGCTGTTCTTTAGCATTATACTGTTCAGATATAATAGTTTTAAAATTGTGTTTTATATTGAAAGGGCTTGTAAGGTCAAGAACAGGTCAGGAGGCAGGCGATGCTGTGATTGGCTGATGCACAGCTGCAATTTGATTGGCTGCTTGCACTGTTGATATTTGCTCGTGCCATGGCTCGCGCTGGCTAATTGTTAGCCGATATGAGCTAATAACGTCCACCGCGGACACCATGATTAACTCCTACAGCTTTGATTTTAAAGTCTGTCTTTGGAAGAAAACTTTGAGACTAAACTCCTCGGTGTCCACCAGCCGCGGATAATGTTTTAAACCGAACCGCTTTTGATTTTTTGCATTTAACGTCGAGACAAAATGGCTAGCTGCTAGCTTGACAGTGAAGTTAGCTTCGTTTTGTTTTGCTGCTGGTATACTCGGAGGGATGGCGCCCGGTCACAAACAGGCTTTCAACATCTCCAGCGTCTTTCCGAAAGGACTAACAAAAACATGGAGGCAGCAGGACAACACGGTAAATCGTGCTGAACACAGCTAATGTCACTGTACCCAAAGTGCAGGATTTTATGTAGCATCAGATTGAGGAGAACAGGTACGTGGACAGTTAGATTATCACCTGTGTTAACCTGTGAGGGGAAATGTGAAATTTACAACGCTGTATTTTTGCAGTAATTTAACTTAAGTACTGTACCTAACTGCAAGTTTGAGGTGCTTATACTTTATTTCAGTAATATGTGTTTAAAGTACATTTTCCTCATTGTACTTACATACATTGACTTAAGTAACATCAATGCAGGAGTTTTACTTTTAGCAGAGTATTTATACAGTGTGGTATAAGTGTTTTTATTAAGTAATGGACCTTAATACTAACCCCACCACTGGAAATGCTGCATTTTGTCAAATTGTGTTATTTTTTGGTTTTGCATGAGTCCAAAGTAGTTGTTGCAGCACCAAGTTTTCCACCTTTCCACTGCTAATTATAGTACCACTGCCACAACTAATATTATTATTAATGGTGTTTCAGAAACATTCACATAGTTCATTCTCATAATTTACATGTGTTTATTTATGTTATTGAAAAAATGCATCTGGAGGAAGAATCTCACCTTTATTTTAGTTAATTTGTTTTGTTTTTAAGGTTGACTTTTTCCACACACTTTATTAAAAAAAAAGTCAAGTTTTAATTATAGTAATAAAACCTTCTTGAAGGAATTGTAAGTGAAAATAATAATTTTATAATGCTGTGATACGTTGACAGTGCAGTATTTGAGACGATTATTGTACCCAAAAAATTCACGGACCATTACACCCTGAAAGTAAAGTAAATTTATTTTTTAAAAATGTAAAGAGAATACATTAAGGTGACGTATTGTGGCTAAATCCTGGGTCAAACAAGGTTTCAGTGCTAATCTCAGTGAGGTATAAGAGGACGGAGAAGTGGACGTGTAAGTAGTATTAGGACAATAATAAGTGGCTTTAAGACAAGGGCAGAAGGTGAGTCCAGAGTGAGCACTTAAAAGCCTGAGTGGATGTAGCTGCTATCCTCAGATCCAGAGGGAGATTATTGCAGAGTTCATGTTCACGGGTGCAGAAGTCAGCGTGTGTCTTTAGTTGCCGGCTGGGACAGAAAGAAGCTGAAGATCTGGGACGTATTTCAGCCGCAGATCAGCCCCAAAGCCAAAAGACAAATCCATGACAAGATTTATAGACAAGTAAAAGGATCTGAAATTGGATTCTGAAAAGAAGGAGAGTGATGCAAATTCCCGTCTCTGCTCCAGTTACAGATAATATGACGGGTCAAGAAGTGCACTCAGAAATATTAAATCTGCTTAGCAACAGAACGCCCTCAACGTGACCCACAAAACTTTGTTTACAGCGGGCAGGTGAGAAACTTAAAACAGCTACACAGTGATGGAGGAAGTATTCAGATCTGTTATTTATGTAAAAGTACAAATACCGCACTGTAGAAGTACTCTTATACAAGTAAAGGTTCTGCATTGAAACTTATTGTTAAAATGACTAAAAAAAACAAACTATAAGTATAATCAGGAAAAATGTGAAGTATGAAGCAGAAAATTGTCTCCAGTTACTGCTATGCTATTATATACTATATTATTAGATGATTATGGCTCATGCTTTTATGTAAAAGCAGGATTTTACTGTTGTAGTTGGGTGAGGTGAAGCTCATTTTGAACTTTTATCTTATGATTATTTTCATTATTGATTAATATGCTGATTCTTTTCTTTATTAGTAGAATAGTGAGAAATGCTGTTAAAATTATTCAAGGTCAAAGTGACACTTTTACAATGATTCAAAACAGTCCAAACCTCAACTTTATTACTAAAACACAGTGGTGGATGAAGTACCTGAAAGATACATTCTTCGCCGGTGTCTCATAATGTCCGCTCTGTTCGTGTCTCCGCCGGTGTCTCCGCCGGTGTCTCCACCGGTGTCTCTGTTCTCATTCTCTGCCAGTGTCTCTGCCGAATGTCTGCTCTGCCCTCATTCTCATGTCTCCGAATATCCGCTTCGATCTCATTCTCCGCCGGTACAGCTCAGGTTGACAGGATAAGAGGGAAAAAAAACAAAAATTTAAAAATGAAATTGATTTTGAACATGACAGCTTTTTGTCTGAAATGTCGTTTTTTTTATGAAAATGCACAAATTACATTCATCTGTACTCACCACATCTCAGCTTTTCATACCCTCAGGTAATGAAAAACAAACAAAAAGAGGGTATCGGTTATTGGCATCTTATCGGCCACGAGAAGCTGGAAATTATCGGTTTATTGGTATCAGTTGAAATAATCATTATCGTGCATCACTGCTTATGATATCTTCATATTTCACTATGGGGTCAAAGGGAACCTTTAAGCTTGACAGAAATAATGATTTGATGTATGTCGTGATATATATCGACATCGTCTGATATGAAAAAAATGATTGTGATAAGACTATTTTCCATATCGTCCAGCCCTAAAGCACAGTATAAATGTTACCATTGTGCAGCTACAGGTCTTAATGTTTGTGACTGATAAAGCTACAACAGCAACATGTCCTCTTTAATAAACACTGTTACTAAAAATGCTAAACAGAAGTAAATCCAACATCTATTGTGTCTGAGGTTTTAACACGTCCCTGCCCTAAATAACAGTACTTTGAAACAGCAGTACTTTGAAAAAGCAGTACTTTGAAACAGCAGTACTTTGAAAAAGCAATACTTTGAAACAGCTTTTCCATGAATCAGGTTATCAGGTGCTAGGCTGGATCCAAAATTGGATCGACTTAAATTTCGGAGCTGTAGAAGTATTTATCAGACCATGTCAAACTGATCATACTCGGACAGATGAATAATTTGTTGGGCATCATTTTAACCCCTTCAGGTCAGGTCAGACAAATAATTTAAACATATAAACACAATAAGAAAGAAGCAAAGGAGGTGTGACATGTAACACAACAGTGTCTGCCTTTAATGTGACGTGTAACATACGTGTCAGGCACCACTCTCTAAACAATAACAATGCCACAGCATAACAATAACCATCATTTACTGTCCCTGTTGTATGGCGGCTGATCTCGTCCTCTGCTTGGAGGGCAAGAGGCGCCCCTCGGCAAGTGTGCGGGAGTTCAAACACACACACTTGCCCAGGCGTGCAACTCTTCTATGCCTGGGCTGTTTAAGGGCAAATGCATGTGTTTTTTTTATGAAGTACTGAGGATACGACGGGATAAATTAGACTTGGATTATTCTGTACAGGCTGTGTGAGAGTTTGTGAACACTTGTTTTGATAGAGAGGTTCTGTTGTTAAATGCAGCCGCCCTTTACTTCAAACACGAGGTGAGTAATTCATCTACAAATCATCATTTTGCGGGTGAAGTATTACTTAAATCTGGACATGAAAAAATATAATGAATACAAGAGCTGACAAAATAATTTTTCCTTTTTTCTACATAGGCAGAGGAATCGATTGAAAAATAAATATAATGAGTGGGAAAAAAAATCAGGTCTGAAGATCAAACAGTCAAAAAGTACTTGAGTTAATCTTGCCAAGACTTGGGAGTCTGGAACGAAGCCTAATTGGAGCATCAACACACGCTAATCATGTTAATCATCGCGAGCTGCTCGATATGTCTGATGCTCTCTGAGATGATTACATCGTGTTGTCAAACATATGCACGGAGGGGATGACAGAGACGTCCAGGGGGCGTTGTCCAGACCGCTCAGCCACTGATCCATGACAGGTGCCCGTGGCGCTGCACGCCCACCCTCTGGGTTCGTGACTCAGCCTGGCATAACTCTCTTTGTTGTTACACGTCTTGCCCCACCCGGAAACCCCTTCACCATTTGTTACCAAGCTTGACTTTCCCCTAATGGTCCCCAGAGGGAGGCCAGTTTCATATATGTGTTTTTATGTGGATGCACATTTCACTGAGTGGCTGTGAGTTGTCAGGTCTTGCGCCAGTCAAAGTGGATAGAGGATGAAGGGGAGGAGGATGGGGCGGGGGTGTAGTTTTATTTAGAGCAGTGGTTCCCAACTGGTCCAGTCACAGGGTCAAGAGTTCTCATGTAGCCATTAGTTCAAGGTCTGCACAAAAGACATTTACCATATATTGAGTTTATCAGACAAAATGTAAATAACACATGGGCTTACAACAGAGTGAAATTAAACATATTGCAAGAATTATGTGCAAGTACTTAAAACAAGGTGCGTTTGAAGGATTTTAGGATATTGGGTAATCATCTGCGGTCGGTGGGTTTGGAAGGTATGTTTTCTTTTTCAAAATATGGCAATTTTTTTTCCTTTGAATTTTGTTGTCTTTTTTTCCTTTAAAATATTTTATTTTTATAGAAACTCAGGGATGCTCGCTGACAAATGTTTTTAGCTTAGATTTTTGGAGGGTAAAAAAAACAGTCACCCTCCTCCTCTGATAAATAAAGAACAGTCACATTGGCCTACCTTCTTTAAAAAAAAAAAACAACCCAAAACGACAAACAGGCCACGTCATACCAAAAATAGGGGAATGGAAAAGTTACTCTACAGCTGGAAACCACACTTTGAAATAAAAGCTCTGTGCTGCAAATTCACTGTTCGAAGTAAAGTGTGTGACATAGTGGCAAGTTACTTGCGGTCCATTCAGAATGGACTTGCGACCCACTTTTGGGCCTCAACCCACTAGTTGGGAACCACTGAATAAGAGCAGTGCTCTCAGGCCGTGGGGTGGTGAAACACTCACCCTGACTCACCCACTGTTCACTCACAAGGAATGCATCTTTTTTGTTGAATGAGCACGACGCAGCACTCGTTGAATATTAATTCATGCGTGCGTGTGGGCGCGGAGATGGAGAACATCAAAGACCGAAAAGACAAAAGAGAAAGATCTAAAAGTGATGTGACGAGCAGGTTTCCTGTGTTTTTTTCTTCTGCAGTAAGTCGGACATGGAAAGTAGATTATTCTCCTCTCTTTGGACCTCACTCCAAAACAAACTGTGCAGACCCTTGAGGTGTCTCATGCTGCAGAACCAAACAGAGGCGAGCCAGAACACACACCCAGCGTCAAAACTGGCATCCGTCCCCCCTCAGTGAGGACTGCCTGCAACGTCTCGAGAGTAGCACCAGTTTTCAGTTTTTGGATTAATTTAACAAGTTTTGCCTTTAAATGAAAATGAGGTGGCAGAGAACTTTTCCATGTTTTCAGAGCACAGATACACACCTGAATGCTCCCGATTATTCCAGTGTGGAGGTGTTTAGGAGACGTGGAAAGTTGCAGTAATATTCCTACTGTCTGGTTCATCTCAGAAACACTCAGGATTTATGAGTTGTTAGTGGATAAATTTGTTTGTGGAGGAGACTGAGTAACGCTGGGATTAAGTCCCCACTTAACAGTACAGTATTGTGTAAAATTTGTGTGTTCGCAGTACTGTAAGACATAGGGGAGAAAGTATTCATTCCATTAACTTAAACTCCTTACAAAAAAACAGAATTAAACAAGTACTAGATCATAAAATGTGGTCAGAGCATCCGTAAATGATTATCCTGCAGCTCAGTACAGAACTTTTTGCAGTCACTTCGCTCCCTGAGTCTTTGAGCTCTGAACAATGGCTGCGCTGCATGAATAAGTAAATGTTTCAGCTCGCATTTTTATGCTTCCACACCGGCGACAGGCGTGGCCCGAGGCATTATGTTTTCGGGTTGTCTGTCTGTCCGTGGATCTGTCCCATTCTTGTAAACACTATATCTCAGGAACGCCTTAAGGGAGATTCTTCTAATTTGGCGTAAACTTCCACTTGAACTCATGGATAAACTGATGACAATTTGGAGGTCAGAGGTCACTGTGACCCCACAAAACATGTTTTTGGCCATAACTCAAGAATTCATACAGTAATATGACAAAATTTCACACAAATAGGATAAAAGGATGAAGTAATGATATTTTAAATCCAAAAAGTTGAAGGTTTCTCTCGCAGCATAATGTTTCTATTATTCAGTAACATAACATTTGGTTAGATGCTTTACTGGTGACAGTAATCTCGTAAGCAAGATATAGATTTAGACAATATCATTTATATCAATTTCGGGTCAAGTTGCCTTACATCACGGCGTTCTTCCAAAAAGTGATGGCAGTGTGCATCTCTCCTCTCTCGGCCTGGATTTTCACCGCTTGCATGAGTGTTGCGGTACGGCTCAGCTGCGGATTTGCTCTGTGCTCCCTCATCCGTCAACTCCCACCGGTTGCGGTTTGAGTGCGGAACGACGCAGTACTGCCTGATCAGCTAGAGTGATGAGACTGAGGACTTCCCGTGGTAATTATAGAATCACGCGCATTATATCAATCCAGAAGGAGAGGAAGTAATAAATCCATTCACTCCCATAACTGCCAATATGGTGTTCCACGCCATTTCCTTTCTATAGTTGTCCTTATAAAAAGGGTGTTTGGTGTCATAAATCATTTTATGGTTTTCTATAATAAGCTTCTCCTCGTCTATGGTGTTGGTAATGACCTCTGAAAAAAACCTCTGACCTTTTGACTCCAGGCCTGGATCCGCTCAATGTGGCGATTTGTTGATGTAGTTAAGTGAAATATGATCAGATGTAAAGAGATGTTTTATGCTGAAAATTTACCGGATATTTTAATGCTGTGTCACTGTCTGACTTCCTGTTTGCTCTGTTCTTAATTTGGCTGAATTGATTCGAAGTGCTCAGGCATCCGGCAAAAATAGCAGCCTTGAGACAGCGCCTGGATGCAGACAACAGATGTGTTTTAAAAATGCAGTCCCAATACACGTTTCACACAGATGACATATACATTACAGACAAAGCGTCCCACGCTTCGTCCCTCCCTCAGCTCCTCGAAGGAATTTCTTCAAATTTAGCACAACTATCCACATCACTCATGGATGAACTGATAAGATTTTGTTGCTCATAGGTCAAAGTTCAAGGTCACTGTGACCTTGCATCCACCTAATTCTTGTTAAGTGCCTTGAGAAAATTTCTTGAACTTTGGCACAAACATTTGCCTGGACTCAAGGATAAAGTAATTAGATTTTTGTGGTCAAAGGTCACTTTGACCTTGCGTCTGTCTGTCTCACTCTTGTAAATGCAATATCTGAAGATGACCTTGAGGAAGTTTTGTCAAATTTGGCACAAACTGTGACCTATATCTGAACATGAATGAATATCTCAAAAACACCTGTAGGGGAATTTGTTAAATTTGGCACAAACGTTTGAGCGGACTCAGGAATGAATTTAGAATTCAGGGGTCTAAGGTTGAAGGTCAAGATCATGGTGACTTCATGTGTTGGCCATAAGTCTAAAATTCACACCCTCAAATTTCACACAAATGTCTAATAGGATAAAATGATGGACATCTGACATTTTACATCTAAGATTTTACATCTGCAAAAACATTCAGAAACTGAAGGGGAGAAATTTGGTCAGACACTGAATTGGTCACACCAATCTTGGGTGCTCACCTTGAAACTGTGCTGACTGTAGAGATCTTCTGTGCTGCCGGGAGGAACGTGTGTGACGCATGCATGTTTTCGCAGACATAGATGTAAAGTGTCACTGCAACTTGACTGGTTTGTGGATGCACACAAGGCGGTATTTCCAGTTTTTCATTGAGATGTTGTGCAGCTCAGGGAAAAACAAATGGAAAACGGAAAGTCTATGCATTTTATTTTGATCATAGTCTCTTTTTACTGTAGAAATTGAAACTTCTTAAATGTGGATATGACTTGCAACTGAACATGTAGCCCATTTTGTATAAAATACTGAGATATATTATGTGTATTTTCATTCATCCTAAAAGTACTGAGATATGAATTTCCATATCACCCAGCCCTACTGATTGTATAGATGTTCTGTGCTGCGGGGTAGAACATGTAAGTGAGGCATCCATGTTTTGCCAAAAATATACTTAATACCTTTTATTAAAGTCCTTCAGAGACTCCTTTGAAGCCTGACTGGTTGGCAGAGGCATTAAACTGCGAGGCTACATTTCTAGTTACAGTGTGTTTTGCTTTACAGCTGCGCAGAACAAAAAAACAGCAAAAACACCTCATTTAGTGCAAATAATATGTTGTTTTCCTCCCTGCTGGTTCTGGGTTTAATGAGACCCCTGCACCAGATGCGCAGAGTAAGAGGATGCTTCTTAGCTGCAGCCATTGATCCGACGTAAGTAAGTGTGACTAAATTTGGGTCAGCATATTTGCTCGTGTAGGGCCTACAATTACAGCAGCGTTTCTGCTCCGCTCTGCGTTTTTTAAGCCAGAGTGAGGACCCTCCATAGACTGGTCTTTGTTACCAGCAGTGTTTGGAAATAAAATTAAAAGAGGATCATTTAGCTGCGGGCTTGGAGGGCTGCCTATGTTCCATCCTCATGTACCTCGAGCTCCTGTTTCCACAGGGAGGATTTAGCACCTGGCACAGGCCAGTCGCTGTTTTTAACACCCATTCAAAAACAACAATGGCCATTGCAAAACAAAGATTAAAACTGATATGTAATATGTAGCACACAACAATCAGATCCACTGCGAGTCATCTAAAGATACTCCACAGACAAACCTTTCTGACGTTATTACAACTCCTGGCAAATCACCAGTTTGGCAGCAGCACCTAAGTGAAATCAGCAGATATTTTAGGGACCTTGAGCTGATGACCGACGCAAATGGCGTTTTATGACACTGTCAGAGGCTCGTTCCCCGCAACCTGCAAGAAGACTGCAGGAGAATGTTAATAATGAAGTGCCCCTGCAGTCTGAGGGAGGTGTAGGCTACTGTAACAGAAAGCAGCTGCACAGTATGAACCTCCCATCATCTGTGCATGTTATGTATAGCTGCTCGCAGCACATGTGCTTCTGACAGTGCACCCTGTAACTTTTAATAAAGTGAGAAAGAAAGACACTTTTCCAAGAAACATTCAGGAACTGGCCTCTGTCCATACTTAACCACACAAATACTGGCCTGAACACATCATGTTCATTTACTGAAAGTCACGTCTTTCTATTGATTTAGGTAATCTATTAAAGGGATTGTTCCACATTCAAGGAAATGTGCCTCTTTCTCAGATGTAGATGAGGAGACTGAGATTAGTGTTAAAGGGATGTTTCACCAATATTCAACCAAATTCGCATTTAAAAAAAAATGTGGGTAGTAAGTATAAATGTGACTGGTAAACATCCCTCCATCTAACCTGTACCTAGACATCCCTCCTCCTTTCTTGGCGAAATTCCATCGGAGGACACAAATTGATGAAAAAAACATTGGCTCTGGGGCTGTTGCATTAACTACAGTCTGTGCTTCCACATTTTTGTATTGCCATGTATAAAAACTGTTTGGAAAACAAAACGTATTTTTTGAGGCACACTGTGCTGCACAAAGTCGGAGGTACAAGTTGCGGGCACAACAAAGCCATCAGCTGACCATGAAATTGAATCAAACACGTTAAAACTAAAAGTAAAACTCATAAAATAATAATTAATCCTTTAACACCTGGCCGTCGTCAGTTTTCTTGTGCTGCCAGAGGAATCGTTTATCGGTCCGGTATGGCGCACTCCATTGTGGTAGTTGTAGGTTTCCTAACTCTTGAACAAAAGCATCTCTTTTCTCTGTTTTCACTGGCCATGCAGCATCAGTTTAAAAAGTATTTGCGTATTTCTACTGCAGAGAACGGCCAGTCTTATTAAATCTTTCCAGCTGTGAAATACTGCTCTAAGAACAGAGCTGGAATCAGGAGATGGTTTGCCTGGCTTAGACTGGGAACAGTGGGAAACAGCTAGCAGGGCTCTCTCAGTGAGTAAAGCTAAACATTTGATTTGTTGTAAACATGTGACTTAAATGTTCCCTCAAAAGCTGAAAACACAGTTCTGTGCAGCAAAGACGAGACGCCATATTTTCATCAGGATTGCCACATGCTTTTCTTTGGTTTTGAGGTTTGACCGGAGATCTTTTATTTGACATCAGCGTGTTGCGCCCTCTTCCTCAGCAGTGATTAAATGCAATCTGGCTGTAGAAGAGCAGTGGTGGGAAAGGCACATTCATAATTATTTTCTGTAGCCAAATTCCTGGAAATTCATGTAAAATTTAACCTAAATTTGGATGGATACATAGCTGGATTATGGTCTGTGAACAGGACTTCACAAAGCTGTGCACAGTAGTTGTCCATTTGCTTGCCAGGAAATGGTTCCAGAGCGCAACGCCCCATAAAACCACAAATTGTTGTTTTTGCATTTGTTCGGATTAAACAAACAAGCTACAGCGTAATGAGCTTTGGAGTTGCTGGATTGTGTGGTTTTTCACAATGGACAGAGCCAAGCTAGCTGCCTCCAATTGTCAAATATTTGCCTCTCAGATATTTCTGAGGAAACGAGCTCTTTGCATTCTGCAACAGCAGGAAACAACTGACAGCAATAATAACACAGCCTCGGTGTCGTCTGACCGTTAAATCCACTTTTATGTGCTTCAGCTGTAAAACTCCGGCATTCACACTGACCACAAACAGTATTGGAAAAAAATGACTTTCTTCAGCAACATTTATTCTTTGTCATAAAATATCTGCAGTCTGTTTTTACCTGGCAGTATATTTTGTATGTCACCGTCCTGTCAAAGTGAGACAGTCAGACACAGAGCTGCAGGTCAGTGTGAATGTCTGTATAAGTTCATCAAAACATGTTCTACAACAAGAATACGCTGTTTTATAAACTGAGTTTTAATCTACCCATTCAGGGGTCAAAGGAATAGTTCAGCATTTTGGGAAATATTTAATATCCTATTGTGGCAGTCATATTGGTTTACAGTTTGGCCAGCAGATTTAATTATTGCTGTTTTGTTTCTGAAATTATGATTTGTCTGTGAGCATGGTACAGTGGACGAGTCTAAGTACAACAATACCCACCAACCTCCCGACAACACATGAATGTAGCATTAAATAAGTTGTAGGGACAGTCTTTTACCCCAAAAAAGTCTCTAATCGGGCTGCAGTGCTTTCTGAAACTGCAGGATCTTTCAGGGTAACTGTAGCTGACTGGTGTACCGCTTCATTCATAAAACAAGGAAGTGCTCTAGTACTGTTTTAGGACAAGGGTAGGACATCACTCTTGCTTGAAAGCATTACAAGTACAGTGAGGCTTAGCTGTCGGCTTCCTGGCTCATTTTAAACGAGACAGAGAGATAAACAGAGAGAGGCATCGCTGTGGTGCTGTGATACAGCCAGTGAATGAGAGAAATAAAAAGTTATTTTCTGAATGTTTTCACGGCCATTGCGTTCTATAGCACAAATAAATAACCATCAAACACTCAACAGATTATTTACTGTGGAGAGACTCATTGTCTTCCACTGCATTTCATTCATTACATCCAACTTGCAGCAGTAAATGTCGCTGCAGTGAGACAAAACCTGAGCTGTAATTTCTGTCCTTCCACGCCTGTGATGACATTAGCCGGAGACATTATGTTTCAGAGTCCTTCTGTTGCACAAACATCCACTTGGACTCAAGGATATTATTCGTTTTTTGGTTATCATAGCTCAAACGTCAAGGTCACAGTGACCTCTCAAAATAATGTTTTTATACCTCTTCTCTGGTGGCTGGAAGCATTACGTTTTGGGGTTGTTCTTGCCAACACAGTATCTCAAAAACACTTTGTAGGCATTTCTGCTAATTTAGCACAAACATCCACTTGGACTCAGTGATGAACTGATTAGATTTTGGTGGTTTAAGGTCAAGGTCACTATGACCCCGTCTATCTCATTCTTATGTACATGATATCTCTTAAACACCATGACAGAATTTATTTAAACTGGGCACAAATATCCACTTGGACTAGATTAGATTTTAGTGATCATAAGTCAAAGGTCACGGTCACGGTCACGGTGACCTCTCAAAACATTTTTTTATGCCTCTGCACCAGTGGCTGGAGGCATGATGCTTTTATGTTGTCTGTCATTCATCTTATAAATGCAAATGTCAAAAACACCTTGAGTGAATTTCTTCAAATTTAGCACAAACATCCACTTGGACTCAGTGATGAACTGATTAGATTTTGGCGGTCAAAGGTCACTGTGACCTTGTGTCCATCTGTCTCATTCTTGTAAATGCAGTATCTGAAGAAGGCCTTAGGAGTTTTCTCAAATTTTGCACAAACACCCACATGACATGTTTTTGGCCATAATTCAAGAATTCATACGCTAAAATTTCACACAAATGCATTTTCACATATCTTTCTATAATTTGCACACAGATAACAGTTGTTCTGAAGATTTAACTGCACTACTAACTACTAACTACTAACTTTTATTACTTTTAATTAGGCAGGGGCGATATATCGAAATTTTCAAATATCTAGGTAAAAATATTATAGAAACCTATATTCATAATTCTGTTTAAAATTTGTCCACAGTAAAGGATATATATTTTTATTATAATAATTTTTATGTTTTAATTTTTTATTTTTGCAAATTTTAAGTAATTTTCTTACAACTTTTTTTTTTTTTTAATTCATTTCTGGTTGCTCATAGCCTTCTTTCTGTGTTTTTGAAAGAAATCATGCCACATTGCTCAGGTTTCAGAGAGTTTAACAGAGCCAGGCAAGCTGTTCTCCCTGCTTTCAGCCCTTATGCCAAGATAAGATAACTGTGTCCTCAATCCAGCCACAGACAGACAGCATTTATATTGGTCCTCTCTCTCACACACAAATCAAGCAGATTTCCCCAAAATTTTGAACTAATCCTCCAAATTATTTCAACTATCAAACATTTTCCAGAGATTTCATTGTTTTTATACTGAAGAACTGTAGCAAACAACTCTAATCCTAGCAACAATTATACTACTGCTATTATAACCAATGAGTAATAAAACAGCGCCTGGATATGAAATCCACCTTAATTTGCTTCAGCTGTAAAACTCCTTTCACCTCTTCTCATGCAAGCTGACTGCAAACAGTGCCAAATAATAAATCTATGAACATTTTGCTGTTAAAAACACAAAGAGGATTATCACCAGGCTGCTTAATTGGCTCATTATATAAAGAAATCTCTTCAGTGACATTGAGTCTTTGATAAATGTTCGCACAAATACTGTCTATTTTTGTAAAGAGGTTTAACAGCCATAAATCACTGTGCGGTCCAGTGCCAGAACGAATTTATTTCAAGGTCATGCTGCTTGATTTGACGGTGCAACCATTTATACCTTTAAGCTTTTGGCTCTGCATGAAGACCTCTGCTGTGATGTCTGTTTTTGTCTGCTTTTATGCATTCCTTTAAAAACTACTTTTTATATGTGTGCTTTCTATAAACATGCTTTGACTATAATCCATTCACATTTTTTGGGACTATCAACCCGGAGGAAAGTTGTGTAGTCATGCAGTGTAGTGTTAACTTGATTTGAATACAAGTGAAGAATTATGGGAGCTCTCTGAAAAAGTGTTTTTTTGTGAGGATTTTTTTTTTTTTTTGCCAGTGCACTTAAATTCAGTGAGTCTGAAGTCTGATTATGTAAAATAGATTTTCTCCAGAGAAATAAAGCAGTTTAAAATCCAAAATACTGATAGTGAACTGCCATCTCGAATTGAAAAACTCCATTAAGAATCCAAAAAAATTAGCAAACTTATGAATTCTGTGTGTGTTTTACGGTCACTCCGTTGCAGAACTTTTGACTTTGACATAATTCACTGTAGACAGATTTTAAAGCTCTCTAGGATATTGCGTTTGGGGTTTAGGGAATATCACAGGCTAGGTAATCTTGATTGGGGATGACAGTCCCCTTACACTGTCAACATGCTATTTTTACCCAGCTCATTGCACATTATTGCCCTCAGGCAACCCAATCCCGTTTCATCTCTTACCCTCCCCAAAAATCTCTCATTATTTAAACATGCATTTCAGGTTATCAGCCTTCATTCATCTACACTCTGATGTGAATACATTAACAAGTCTCTCTTTTTTTAATGCATAGTTTGTCATCAGGGTGAACGGCTTTTTAAATGTGCTGTTTAATGTGAACCAGTAAACCAGAAAAACTGATTTGTTCATGTTCTGAGGCTGAATTTTGAGACTCTTTACCTGCTTGCCCGCTGGTTTTTATGATCAGTTGCCTTTAATATGAAAAAAAGAAAACACTGGCCACAAAACGTCAAGCTTCACCTGGTCTGTAGAAAATCTTTAAGCTATATTGGATTTTTTTTTTCTCTGCACTGTTTGGTCTTTTTTTGTGCTGCGTATTGTTTAAAAAAAACTTACAACTAAGGACCCTTAAAGTGGTTGTGCTGCTAATAGAGTTCTTTATTACATAGCTTTTTGTTGACATCTGTGCTCGCTCAATTTTGTCTTGAATGGCCAATTCTGTGAAATACGCTGCACTGGACTTAACCAGACCACAGACTGTGTGGGTCGTAGCTGCTGTATTAATGGGCCAATCACATTAAATCAAAAAATACTTGGGGTGCTTTGCAGCGTGCTTCTAGATTTGAGTTTCAGAAAAGAAAGCATGCAGGTATGGTTTGACTGGTTTGAGTAGAGATGGGGCGGCTGTGGCTCAGAGGTAGAGTGAGTCGTCCTTTAATCGCAAGGTCAGCAATTTGATCCCCGGCTCCTCCAGGCAACATGTCAAAGTATCCTTGGGCAAGATACTGAACCCCAAATTGCTCCTGAGTGTTGCTGGGTGTGAGTGCGTACGAATGGTTACTGAGTGTGTGTGAATGGGTGAATGTGAAATGTTGTGTGAAAGTGCTTTGAGTTGTCAATAAGACTTGAAAAACACTATACAAGTGCAGTCCATTTACCATTCAGACGTTTCAGTACCACTCAGTACTGGGTTATTTCGGTCAGTACCTTAAACCAATTCATTGTCAGGGGAACATGAATATCTTTACAAAGTCTCTTGCCAATCCATCCAATAGTTAATATTTTAGTGCATGAAACCCGGCAGGAAGGTGTCAAGGATTTAACACTGTTGTTAGTGACGTACTACGAGGAGCGCAGGGTCATCTATATGGCGGGCAGGAGGGAAGCTGGATCTGTCAAACAAACCTGGACTTTCACCTGAAAGTCTGATGTTCGCTTCCCCTTTGAATGTAATGTTTTTTTATGCACCTCACCGTGTCCCTCCTTCCTTTAATCCTCATCATCTGCGTCAGCATGTGCGTTTGTTGACATCCTGGTGTTTGGACAGACATTTTCTATACATGCACTTACGGGGTCAGTGTGTCTGCAGCTCAGTGGACTTGAGCCAGTGTGAAAAGTGATAAAATGCTCTGTAGGTCTGAGGGAAACTGCAGAGTCGGGTGGTTCATCACTGCGTCATGTAAGGCATTTTTATTCATTAGAAAAATCTTGACTTTAGCTCTATTAACCTAAGTTGGTTGTTTGTCCAACTGTGGGAAGCGAAGGGTTAATTTGAGATGTGGACAGCATTTCAGAGGTCTGGACCCAGGCTCCCTGCAGTGCAGACGTTGTAGATTCTTGCTTCTTGGTTAAATGTTTGGCTAACCTCAGAGAAAACTCTCTCCTGACAGATGCAAGCAGCCACTTCATTTTATTGATGTTGTGTTTCATTATTTCTGGATGTTGACAGCTTTCCTCATGCAGAAAAAAACCCACTGAAGCTTTAACTGTGTCAGTGATCGCTCAGCAAACTTCTCTTTCTCCACTTTCTCTGCTCTGCAAACTGTCAGTGAGAAAGGTTTCTAACGACCCGAGTCGACCCGCCTGCAGATCAGGGTCAGATCTGTCCATATAACTGGGTGAAAAATGTCTTGTTTTGAGGTGTGTTATTAACTGTCAGACACATTGCTACGTGCTCTCACTGCTGATTGTCTAAACCCAATGACAGTCAGTTTTTTCTCCCCCCAAAACAAATATTTCAACCTGTTAACATCATTGAGTGGCAGGCACCAGAACTAACTGAATTTCATCTGAGCTTATTGTTTAAATGAGCTGCAGCAGTCTCACCTGCACACAGCCGCTGATGTAAAAATAAATACCGTCTTTGAAATATTGCCCCCCTTTCAACTTTAAATTGCCTCATTTGCTGTATTTCAACACTCCCAGTATCCTGTTTGATGATTTCATTTCCTTCATCTTAAGAAATAACAAATGTGAGATGACAAATGTGAAATTTGTTACAGATTATTTCATTTCTGTCCCGTGAATGTGGCGAGAAATGTGTGTGATGACAGCCTGCATGGAAAAATATAATTTTACTCATCACTTGTCAGAGCCTTCACGCCAACCCCCTACTATTTGGGTTGCATTATCCAGCAATGTGCAGAAATTGTGTTTTTCTAAATAGAAAATAAACACTGGGCTCCAGGCTGGGTCTTCCTCTTGATTCAACTCGCTGAAACCTGAGCAAAATGGCTTGATTTGAGGACAAAGAAATGACCCAAAATCTGGCAAGAAATTAGTACAAAAATTTAACTGAAAATTTGTTTAAAACAAAAAGGAGAAATAAAAATGGTAAACAAGATAACAAATTATAATTCTGTGATATAATTTTAGATTTATGATAATTATTAATATAGTTTTATCCCTAGGTTTTTTTTATTATTTAGATTTTTTTCTCTAGTTTTACTAATTCCTTTCACAATTTGTGGAACGTGTCTGATTAAGTTTTCCCAAGTTTTCCAAATGTTTTTGAGGAAATCACAACAATTTGCTGAGGGTTCAAGGGTTTAAATGCTTAATATAATAATAATAATGATAATAATAATAAATTTTATTCATCAAGTGTTTTTCAAGGTACTCAAAGTAACTTTCGAAAAGTAAAGAAAGATGAAAAAATACAATACACTAAATGTACACAACATTGAAGTTCACAAGACATTAATTACATGTTTAAAGCAGTTTTTAAAAGATGGGTTTTAACCCTTTGAAAACTGAGAAAATTGGCTTGATTTTTTTTTCTCCAAAAAACATGGAAAGAATGGAATGAACAAATTTATAAGAAATAACACCCAAAAAAGGAAGAAATAAGTCAAAAGTTACAAGAAAGTTAACTAAAAAGTAGCATAAATAGATAAAAAAAGAGGAAAAATAAAAAGAAGGACATGACCTGGAATAAAAGTGCAAAAAACCCTAAATAATAAAATCAAGTATATATTCTTTTTGTAACATAATTCTTTATCTAAAATCACATTAGCTAAAACTGCAGTTTTCTGCACTCTTCTAGTTTTTTTATTGTAATAATTATATACATTTTTAAACAAATTTCTTGCATTTTGCAGGATATTTCTTGCCAAATTGCTTTTGAAAGAAATGTTTTTGAAAGAAATCAAACTAATTCGCTCATGTGTCAGGGGTCTGCATGTGAAGGGCGTCTGAACAAAACTGTTGTAGATCCAGGTTTCAAAGGGTTAATAAGTGTTTTCAAATGTGAGAAGTTGGTGCAATCTTGTGAAAGGCATCTGAAAGCAGCTGAAGAAAAGTGACGTCACTCCTTGTCTCAAAAGGTCAGAAGAAACATTCGCGATTTTAAATGTAAAAATGCTTTTCTTTGCCCACATCTTTTGCAAACAGCACAACATGAGGAGGACATGCTTTGTGTAAAATGCTGTAAAATCACTGGTCACTAGGGTTTAAAAAAAAGAAAAGAAAAAGCGATGGCCTAAATGTAAAGAATGCTAACAATGCTTAGCTGAGGGTGGTAGACGGTCCTGACAGCAAACGTGTGAAAACTCACAGCTTATAAGACTACCTCTAATGATATCTCTCCGTATTAGCCTCAAAAGCAGAAAAAGGTCACAGTGCCACTACGAATCGAGCAGGATTTTTGTACATTTCCTGGGATACGAGGCCAAAACAACAAGAATTATTCAGTTGAAAATGAGCAAAATATGAGAAGCATCGTTTTTTTTAACTGTCCTTTTTCTTTCTTTCGGTCTGCAGATAATGTTTATAGGAAATGTCTGGCGAATGGGACATGGGCGCTTAAGGGGAACTACTCCATGTGCAAGGCCATACTTCACGAGGAGGTAAGACGTCACAGCACGTGGTGTTTGTGTGCATGTATGCTGATTAATGAGGCTTTTCACAAAGACCCTGAAAGCATGAAACATAATCAGCAACACAGGAGTGGAAGATGAGTGCGGCAATTCATTTATAGTAGTTAGAGTTTGGTTGCTTGGAGCCTGCGGCCTTAAATGGACACAAAAAATACGATGAATGCGCCATGAAATGCCGTAAAGCATCACTTACAGGCACCAAAAGCACAATGAACGTTTTGCATCAAACAGGCGCAGCAGCTTAAATGTCATCTTGCCTAATGTTTTCAGGGTTTGGCTGCTTTTATACTTTTATATGTAGGTGGGAGCTTGAAATCTGCAAATCAGCCTGCAGCTATTTTCTCTTTTGAATGCACAAAAACAAAAAAAGCGTTTTGTAAATTCCTCAAAAGAAGCCTCAGCCACAACAGTTGCTTTTCTGAACGGCGTTGTCCTCTGGCGATGTAGAGAAAGAAGACACAGTCGGTTGAAAGCAACAGCACGATGCTGTTTAGGTCCTGCTGTGCTCCAGATTTTTATCCTTTCACATGTTGCTGTTTTGTTGGTTGTGTTGTCGTTGTTTTTTTTGCATGCTCTTAGCCTCCACCTGGACGGTGTATTGTGATGTGCAGATGTGATGAGCGTTTATTTTAATTAGGATTGAGCGGAGAATAGAGCTTTCAGACAGAACACGCTGCCCTAAATCAGGCTGCGACAAGCAGACATCTGAAATATTGTATGTGAGACGTGAAATTGCAGGACGAAAATGTGTGTGTTTTGTTTTGCTTGACCTCACCATCTGCTGAAACTGAATTTTAAACACTTGAGTTTCCATAAACATTGTTACCCTGTGCTGATTTGACGAGCTTTTTTCCATTTTTAATAAAACGCAGGCTACATTTTGAATATTGTTACAGTTACCTCTGACTCTGGCAGGAAGACAACATCCTCATTCCTAATCCCAACTACAAAACTCACAGTCAGGACGTTTACATGCACAGTTCAGTGGAGCCACAGTTACAGCTCGATTAGGACATTTAACTGGACCGCTGTCCTTGTCCCGGTATACAAGCAGCGGAGGAGAATCCATTTATTGATAAAGTCTGACTCCAGCAGGTGCAGATCTGCTCTCTTTCAGCTGGTTGCTGTAGACCTGTATTATTTAGAAAGTCTATGATATAGACTGAACCACAATCGTAACTGTTTATTTACATTAATTTCTGGGTGGAAACCTGCTGTGTCACATATAATCAAAGGCCACTGAGCAAACTTTCTCTTTATTGATTAGTTTTAAGCCACTGATCAAAATCTGTATCAGTTTAATTGTACACGGTTTAGAATATTTTCATGGCTTTACCTCGCTGTAAGACAGCCTTTACTGACTGGGATTTGAAGCCATTATGTCAAAAACATTTTATTGATTGGTCATTTTACTCCACTGTACGGCCGAGCTGCTGCTCTGCCGCTGCCTCCATCAGCTGCTGTGGAAGGTCAAATAGGAGACAAGATGCAGATATAGTCAACACTTAAACTGATATTGTTTTTTTTAGGTGTTAAAATATGTTTTGCTGCGGCCCTGTCCACAGCAGGACATCATTTAGCTTCTGTGCCGGTGTTGTGGGACTGAACTTTATTTATTAGAGGAGAGGGGTGACTGCGGGGTGACTTTTTTTATTATTAATAAATATAAAATACTTCTTTCCATGTTGTTTGTCCGTCAACAAACCAAAATTAAAAACACAAGTCCCTCTACGGTGGCATATTTTTTTTTAATGCCTTACCAGTTTTGCAGCACCCCTTCCCCCCCTAATAAATAACGAACAGTCCCTATCCCTAACCACCGAGGGAGGTTGGCACGGCGACCAGGAGCGCGCACAGAACGCCGAGTCCAAACTTCCAATCTCATTATCTGTGTGTGTTAGTCTGACTTCGAGAAATTCGATCCAGTCTGATGTCAGTCTGAATAACGTGTTTACGTGTATTTTAAAAGCCCAGTTTTAGGCAAATTCACACAATATTCGAGTTTTTCTATCATGTGAACGTACTGACTGTGTTGGTTGTCTTTTATCAGGTTTTGGATGCACACTTGTATGTAGGATCAGTTTATTGTTTATTTTGGTCTTTTCGTGGGATTTGTTAACAGTGAGAAAGGTATCATTTCCCATTAAAGGACTTGATCTTAACGTACAGACAAGTTAAACCTGTCAGTCAGGGAGCGCCTTTATAGCTGAGCGGTCACAGAGCACGCCACTTCACGGTCAGACTCCTCTCTCTCCTCCTGTTTCCAGTCTACTCTGTCACCTGTCAAATAAAGGCAAAAGTGCCAAAAAATACCCAACAAAAACTGCCAATTAGGTCATCAGACGCAGTGCAGTTGTAGTCATTTGTACTTTATGGATCTGTGAGCGTGTCGTGGAATGAGACCCTTCATTTAGTGTTTTCTGAGAGACTCTGAGTCTGATGTCCAATCGATCCTCAGAAGATAGATATAGACTCTCTGACCTTTTAAAAATGTGTGTTTGATTTTTTTTTCTTTGCTTTTTGTGGCCGTGGAATAAATCACCTGGTGGCAGTGGGCGGCAGCGGTGGCGAGATTGACATCGGGGGTGAAAGGAGGGGGAGTGAAAGAAGCTTCTCTTTAAAGTTCAACCTGTATTGAACCGGATATGCAGTGACCCCACTGGGAGGAGAAACCGTGTGGATCAAGGGCTTATAGGAAAGTTTATTTGAGGGAAAAAAAAAATCCTCGTTTCCTTTTGGGACTCGCTAGAGGTTGTTTTCTCAAATATACGATACGCATCTTTGTTGTTTCTTATAGACGGAGCATGAGTCAGGTTTGGGTTTGGCTCTCGTGGCCCACACATTTTCACACAGACCCGAGGCTACTGGTGGGTGGGTCTTATATTATCCTCTTGCCGTCCGCCCCCTCCGCTCTGAGCTCTGCTATCCATTTTAAAACCTCCTGTGTGCCTGATTTATGTCCTGATGTGTTAGCAAGTCCTGCACCAGTCAGTGTGTGTTAAAGGACGGATCCACATCTTTTTCAGCTCCATATTCCTGCACATGGACAGTGAATGATTACTCTTTCAGTGTGTAGTCACTAATCATTATAATCGTCCTTCCTGTCGTACTACCCTTGAAATGATCCCTCCATAGCTTGATTTCGCTGTGAAAGATGGAGGGCTAAATCTGCGTTCCTTGTTTGGTGGAAAAATGCATTTTACTGCAGCAGAGGGAAATGTCCTCTTAGTTTTATTTATTTATTTATTTATTTTACTGGGACAATACATGCAACTCCCGGGATGACACCCACGGGATTTGTCAAACAGAGAGTGCTGAACTCTCATATTAGCTTTACGAAACCTGGACTGTGGTTCAGCGTGCTTTAAACAGACCACTGTGTTTGGTTTGACTTGATTTCACTTGTCAGGTTTCTTCCGAATTTGCATCACACTGTTTTCACGTCCAAAACAAAACACATTTAGCCAACAACAGAACATAACACTACAAACATTAAATCCAGCGGTGGAGGAAATATTCACATCCTCTTCTCAAGTACCACGCTGTGAAAATACTCAGTCACCAGACAGGAAAAGAGGACAATGTACTTAAAGTATTAATCATATATATATATATATATATATATATATATATATATATATATATTTAATTACTTATTTTCAGTTGTTTCATATAAGGCTGCAACTAATGAATCAAACATTATTTAAAATTTTTCATAAAAAATAATCAGATAGTCATTTTCTAGAGTAATCAGTTAATTGATTGATTCTCTGACATAAAATGCAAGAATCTTTTTTTAAAGGCTGTTACAATTCTCCAGAGCACAAAAGTAAACCTTCAGACTTTTATTTTTTTATGTTTTATTTTTTAATTAATTCATTCATTTATTTTTTATCAGACCTGAATTATTCCATTTGCTTTGAATTAAAATGAGAAAAAGAAGCAAATCGTCACATTTTAGGAGCAGAAACCATGAAATGTTTCAGACATATCTCTTTACGACGATTTGCTGACGATATGAACATAGAAACAATCGAATCGCTCAGCCCTAAACTCTCTAAAACTTCAAAGTACAGTTGACTCAGACATGATTACAGCCACGATTATGCCTCTTTTTATGTGACGTGAGTATTGTTACTGTACTAGAAATATCTAAATGTAGCATTTAAATTATTGAACATACTGAGAGATTTAGTTGCCTAAAGAAGTAAAACCACGGTCACAGAGGTGGCAGATCAGAAAAAAACTTTTGTTTTTTTTGGAGGACAGTGACATAAAAACAGTTTCTTTGTTTTTCAGAAAACTATTCCCACTAATGTCGTTCCTTGTGTATATGAACACAACGGCATGCAGACACTGATGTGCTTTCATGCATCAAAAGGAAAAGACTTAATGTCCACCGTGGACTTAGAAAGAGTTAAAGATCTGAGCCGCTGCACCAAAATAAAGTGAATGGGATGACGTGTTTGAGGGTGGGAGGGGCAGAGATTAAACATGTCCACATTTAATCTCGGCGTAGACACCAGTAGGTTACATAAATCCACTTACAGCACAGATTACGGTTGGTAGCGTGGAGGAAATCCGATCACAATGGACATCTGAGTCACAGACAGTGGTCTCACAGGCTGCGATTCAGAGGAAGATGTGACTTTGTTCTGTGTAAAACCTTCAGCTGCAGCAGCAGGACCACAGAGCCTCCTGTGCATAATTTATATGAGACTGTTTGCATGCTCACAAGACGCCCAGTATTCATGTTTCATATCCAGAGTAATGTCAGATGGATGGCACGGGCCCCTCAGGGTGATAGGCAGAGTGATACGGAGGTGGCCTGTGGATGGACTACTAAACAGGCCTACCAGATCCAGGCTCAGGACTCCAGGACTGTTAACTTTTCTTGTGGGAAAATCAACAAAAATGATCCCAAAGGGACAGAAAATAACTAGAGAGAGAGAGAAAAATAATCCACAAAAAGGCACAAGATGATAATAGACAAACTGACCACAGACAGTAATCAACCTCAAAGATCCAAAACAACTGCAAAGAAAAATGATGTAATACGCCAAAAAGACATGTAAAATGACAACAGAGAGACAGAAATAAATACAAAGAGATAAAGATCAATCACAAAGAGATGTAAACTGATTACAAAGAAACAAAAAATGGCCAAAAAGAAACGCAAAACGACCACAAAGAAACAGAAATTAACCATTACGACATGAAAAAGGGCCACAAATGGAAAGAAAACAACAACAAAGAGACAAAACATGACAACTAAGACATGCAAATTTACCACAAATAGACAAAAAACAACCACTAAGTGACAAAAATCAATCGCAAAGGAATGCAAACTGATCACCAAAAAAACACAAAACGACCACAAATAGAAACAAAACAAGCACAAAGAGACAAAAAGTGAACAATAAGAAATGCAAATTTACCACAAAAAGACAAAAAATAACCACCAAGAGATGCAAATTTACCACAAAGAGTGAAAAACCAACCACAAAGAGACAAAAATCAGTCGCAAAGAGATGTAAAATGACCACAGACACAAAACTGTTTGTTCCTGGCTCAACTTTGTCATTTTCTGTCCATGGCTGCAGGTGACATTTCATATAAGTACAATCATTTATTACCTTGAATAAAAAGTGAAGCTTTTAGTTTATTATTGCAAAGAAGCAGCGCTCTAAATGTGAGTCTTAACACATTTTTCTCATTTTTTATTAGAAAAGTTTCTAAACCCGCCTCCGTTCAGACCCGCAGCCGCAGCTGGCTCTAAAAAAGGAAAAATAGACCAAAGAGGATTTTCCGTCTGAAGTCTTTTTCTTCTTACGCTGTGAGAATATTGTTTCTGTAAATCACAAAGACTCATCCTGCGTTCCTTCTCTCTCCTCCTGCAGAAAAAAGGCAAGATGCACTACCAGATAGCTGTGATCATAAACTTCCTGGGTCACTGCATCTCCATGCTGGCTCTGCTCGTGGCCTTCTTCCTCTTCTTGTGTTTGAGGTAAGTGCTGGTCCCACTGCCACCAGTCGCTCCGCTGATAATCCTAAAGACATCCTTGATGTGACAGCATCCTCAAGATCCCTCGTTTCAAAGCGCCTCTCGTTCTTATTCAAAAACCGTTTGGTCATGGGATGAAACCTCCCCTATCTCAATCCCACGGATGTAAAGGGGTTTAGACGCCCGCAAAAACTAGGGCACCCCCCCCCCCAACAAATGGGAATAATAGACCCATCTCGGAGAGAAAACAGCCTTGTGGAGGCCTGCTGGGACAGCCGGTGGAGGTGGAATGGGTTTCTCTGACAAACCGAAATAAACCGAGCGTTAACGACAGAAAGGTCTTAGCACCCTCAACAGCCGGGGCGGTTATCGATCCCAGAGGCACCCCCGGGGGGTGAGAAAAGCATGAAAGGCCACCGAGAGACACAGTAAATAGCAGCTCTACAGGACAGCGTTTATGCACAACTCATGTCTGCGCGGCTCGTAGCGGGAGGCGCAGGAGGGGGGACAAGTGTGGGCCAGCTAAAAATGGCATCAGGGTAGTGGAGGAGTTTGGCATTTATTACTCACCTTCTTCACTTTTAATGAGATTGAGAACCATTTACGGGAAGGTTTCCGCCGCCGGCGTGATGGAGAGAAAGGTTGACACTCCTGCTCGGCGTTGTGGAAGCGGAGCGAGAGAGGGGAAAGGATTACAGCGCAGAGAAGAGAGCTGGATTTTCGAAGCCGTTGAAAAGTTCATCCTTAAAAACAGTGAAATGGCAGCTGGAGCATTTTAAGCTGCTGTAAGGTGACAGCGAAACAGAATAGAAATCACTCTGCGAGTTCTGATGTGAAGGTTTTCTTTCAAAGATATCTGCAAAAAAGAAACTCAAAACCCTCCTGGATAATTTAACGTTACTGAAGCGTTATGATATAATGATATAAACCAGGGTTTTTTTCTGTGAGTTCGATTAAAGCAATTAATATGTAAATTAACTGCATTTATACCTCTGCTTTTATCAGCTTTTATCCAAAGTGCTACCGTGCGTCATTATCAGGTTTATTGCCAAATAGGTTTTTTTAAATACGAGAAATTTGCCTTGGTGTTTTAGTGCATAACAATGTTTGTCATTGTATTTTTTCCTACTTTATCTTCCTCTTTTTTTCTGTAATTAATAATGAAAAAAATCATAGATATTTAATTTTGCATATGTGTATGTAGATATTTAATTAATTATAGTGTAGGTTTTAATTAATAAATAAGCTACTTAATTTATATTCAATGACTCATGGAGAAGTTTTTACTTCTTCTCGCTCCTTTTTGAATATGTAAACCAAGTCATCACCATTTTATTTGCTTTATGTTTTTTAAACAATAATTTCTCTATTTCCTTTTTACATGTTGGAAATAAATAAATTAAAAGCAATTGTGATGAAGAGCAAATACAAAATTAAAGCAAGCACCACAAGAAACATGAATAAAATAGAAAAATTCTCAGTAAAAGTGTAATTGTACAATATATCTTTTAAAAGTGACAGAGCTGCAAAGTTTCGTGCAAATAAAAGATAAAAGCAACTACTGTAAGAAACGTGAATAAAATAGAAAATTTGACAATAAAAATATTATTTAAAATAATGTGTATTGTATCAGTTTTTAAAATAAAAAAGCTGAACAGTTTTATTAGAGACAGTGCATAAGACACTTTGACGCGAGGCGTCAAAGATGGAACCACCAATCCTGAAATTAGTGAATAACTCACTTTGATCCACCGCTGCCCCAGTTCGGTCTGCTCGATGGCTCTAAATACTCCGATACCCATGAGCTGTCTTCACAATTTAGTTAAATTCATCCACAACTGAGAAAAAGAGAGAAACGACTGGCTGCTCTGCAGGCTATGATCAAACGTAGGTCAAAAACTTGTGTCGGATGAACAGGAGGGAAACTCAGGCACTCCGAAAATAGTGGCTAAATCGTTAGATAAGCAAACATGTGGGGTTAAACTTACACTGCATGTTATTAAAGCCATGAAGAAGACTGGCAGTGGTCCAAACATGTTGGCTTTATAATAATTTAGCCACGATAATAAAGGATTTTGAATGTGATTGCGTCTTGTTTTTCACGTTTTTCGAGTTTTTTGAGTGCCTGGATTTCCCTCCTTTTCATCATTACACATCAGAAAGTTTTATCAGGTTGTACTCTGCATTAGTGCTGCATGTTGTAAACTCAGAGTTGGATGTTTGTAGTCAGATGGTCGATAGATGTGTTCAGTGGACGTATGATCAAATCTTTAATGTAGAATCAAGCTCAACCGGGTGAACTCAGTCACAAAGTGTGACCAGGTGTCCTGCCACATACACACACACACACACGCGCGCGCACACACACACACACACACACACACACACACACACACACGCGCGCGCGCGCACACACGCACACACATATATATATTGACTGCCCAGCCTTGCATGTCGTCTCCCGTGTCCCATATATTCACATATTTTTCACTGGCTCTAGTTTTCAAAAGTCAAACCACTTCAGAACTGCCTGACCTCGTCCTTTTCTGTGTTTAATAAATACACCCGGTTAGTCGGAGGCAGCATTCATTAAACCAAGCATACTGGTTTCTCACAAACAAAAGAATAAGATGCTCCACTAAAATGTGTGTATGTGTGTGTTCATATACACACACAGCGATGTTCAGTGGTGTAGTGGAGGGTACACACGGGTATATGGGTCATAACCACCTCTTTTTCTGTCTGTTTATACTACAATAGGGATGTAAATCACTAGATTCATCACAATTTGATATTACATTGATTCTTTTGACAATCATATGATATTTGGCAACATCACAAAGTCTGTCTTGATTTTAATGTCGATGTTGACTCCAGAGATTGTCCATCTCTGATGCAGCGCAGCGTGCTTAAACTGACAGTGGAGACGCGAATCTGTGCTGCGTGGTTTTACTTGGCGTGGTCAAAAGTGGCAGCGTCCTCAAACGTGTTTGTAAAATGAACATTAACGCACAAAATCCAGGATGGCCAGTTTCTTGTCAGGCGAAAAAATGACCAGATGTTCTTGAAAATGTGAGCAATGATTACTTCAAATTTTGTGAACATAAAAGGAACTTTAAGCCCGACCTGGTGTGGTATATAGTTAGACATCAAATAAAAACATTTAGACGACCTCTCAGCATTAGTTATGTGTCCTATTTCACTCTGTCCCACATTTAGCGTCATCGAGGTGCCAATTTGAATGAAAAACGCATTGCGAAAGAAAACTGTGTTTAAGGATTTTTTGAAAGAAAGCATCAGTAGAAAACTCTTTTTTTGTGTCTTTGTAGTGTTCAATTCAATTTTCAATTTGTTTGATAAAAATTTGTTGGAAATCATTTCCTTGAATTTTTTTTAATTTAAAAGCTATTTGTTGTATTTTAGCAGTTAACTGAAAGCCTGAACTGAGCACACTTTAATATCATTTAAGATTTAACATTATTTATTTGTCGTTCAGACTCTATACAGGACAGGCATACAGAAGAACGAAATTCTATTGCATCTGGCTCAAGACACTAAAAACAGTAAAAAAAAAATATATATATATATATATATATATATATATATATATATATATATATATATATTTATCTGTGTATAAACATATAAAAGGTGGTTAATACAAAAATAAATTAATTAACAAAAACATATGTATTATTTATCTTGAGTAATATGGATATTGCAGCATTCATAACATTATAAAATATTGCACATTTTCCTCATATCATGCAGCCCAAATACACAGTGAGTAACTTCCTGGTTAAAAGCGCTCTGAATGGAAATGTTCATGTTACAATAACTGTTGCAGTTATGTAATTATGTGTGAGCTGCTATTATAAACCTCATGAACTGATTATTCGGAGGCTTTTTACAGATTGAACAGCAGATTGAACATACTGAACTGAAGGCGTTTGAATCGTGGTGATGTGACAACTCTCTGATGTGCGTCGATGTTCTGAGTTTAAAGAAAACAGGCGGACTCGGCTTCTTTTGTTCTGATGACTCAGCCAGGAGAGTTTGTGTAGGACGTCCAGAAGTGCTCCGGCTGTCAGTCACCCCACAATTAGTATGCATGAAAATAAATGAGACTTTACTCTTTACCCCCGATGCTGGAATGATCTCCCCTCTTTGAAACTCCATCTGCACGCAGGGTTTAACTCAAGAGGAAATTAATCAAATCGTTCAGGATCTGATGTAATGAGCACGAGAGCGACCTCCTCACCTCCGCACACACCTCCCTCACCCGTGCTGTTAGACCAGGAAGAGGGAGACATTAATAAATTAGACCTCAGATACCCTCTTTTGAAAATGTAAACAATTTTTTTTTGTTTTTTTTGCTGGCGGATATTCAGACACACACCTCTGACCCTGTGATATCTGCAGCAGCAGCTACCTCCACACAGGCGAACAGGACAGGTTTACACAGTGGGAGGGGGAGAGCAGAGTGAGTCATCAGTAATATTTCACAGGAAGAGAACGAAATTAAAACACAAAAATGCCTACTTCTCCTTTAGCTGCCAACAGCCTGCCAACGTTCCCAGTTAGAGAAAGGATGGAAATAAGGTGATGTGGTTGTGGCCCCGGGCCCCCAAAACATTACATCTGCCCCTGGTGATAATAATGAGAGCTCAGCGCGAGCGGCTGGATGAGACACAAAGCGATGCGTCCTGGTGTTTCTCAATAATTCATCCAAAGTCTGATTAAAGCTGAAACTAACACAAAGTCGTCTGTAGAAGTCTAAAGAAGTCACTCTCCACCTCTGCAGATGTGTCTGTTTCAGCGCTGTGGCTGTCAAACACTCAGCTGTTCTGAGTCAAAGTCATTCTCTGCATTTGGTTCTCCGCAGCGCTATTCGTATTATCATTGGCTGTTCATGTTGTCTGTCAAAACAACTGGAACGTGTTCTATCGACATTCTATCGACTACGTCTCATATTTCAATCGAGGAAAAGTTATTTTGCGATTGATACTGTTATCAATTTATTGCCTAGCCCTAGCTACGATGTGATTACAAAATTATTACTTATGCATCAGATTTATTTTTCCTCATTGTGCGACAGCTTAAAGGTCCTATGTGAAAGATTAAGGGGATCTACTCACAGAAATTTAATAAAATATTCATAATTATGTTTCTGTTAGTTTATTATCACATGAAACTAAGAATTGTGTTTTTTGTTACCTTCGACTGAGCAATTTGTATCTACAGATGATCATCAGTTAAACTTCCAATTATTGACTTTTCTGCATCGAGACATAATATTTCTAGAGAGAACAGGGATGCACCTAAGAAGTGTTTTTTTCCCCCCCACCCCTGGGGTGTGCTTGCTTCTTTTGCATAAATATTTACACAGTTTACTTATATAATATAAGTTATTTTAATGTATTTCAGTTATCTAAGTTATTTTAATGTATTTAATACAAAGCATAAATATTCTTTAATGTCACATCTTTTTAATTTATTCTTATGTTTTATTCTTTTCATTTAAATTGTTCCCCCCAGGGATCAATTAAGCCTCAAAAACATGAAAAATGGCAACAATCAACAATGTGTAAGAAATTACTACAATTTTACAAGAAAATGATTGGGAAAATAAAGCAAAAATGGAAAGAAAAAAATGTTGTTGTTTTTTTTGAAAAAGGAAATTATGTTGAAAAAAGTTTAAAATAATAATAATAATAAGGATTATAAAATTAAATAATATTCTTTAACATAATTTCAAATTTTAAATTATAGTAGTTAGAACTATAGTTTTAGTGGGCATTTTCCATAGTTTTGATAATCTTATAATAATCTCTCTACCTCCTCCTTTGCAATTTAAATGGTGGCAAATCACTTTTTTGAGAGAAATCAAACCAATTTTCTCCAGTTTCAGAAGTTTAAATGCTTGTGAGAGGCGTCTGAGCGCAGCACAAGAACAAAACTGATGTCCATCCAGGTTTCAAAGGGTTAACAGAGACAGGGGATACGAACAAATGCATTTTTTATATACATATATCAGTGTTTCTGACAAAGACCGCAGGAGTGTTTCCTCTTAATTAATACCCATCAGGCCGAGCTGACCCCATGGGCAGGATGCCAAAGGAAGTGAGGTCACAGACGTAATGAATACGACCATTTGGGGGGAAAAAAAAACGCTCCTGGCACGACAGCCGCTGCCTTTGTAACACTAACAGCAGCTCCAGTAACATTATATATATTGCAGTGAAAAAGCTGCTTATTTGTGGGACAACAATAATGCATAACTTTATGTTTTTACCCTGAAGGCTGCTTTTCTTTTTTCCTCCTGTCTAATGTCATAATTATTCAAAACAGCAGCAGCCTCTCTCTGCATGTTGTTGTGTTAATGAGGCTGTTTTCTTTTCCACGGTTAATGAAAACTAAAAAAAAAAAGAAAGAAAAAAGGCACAATGTCAGTGGAAAAATCTCTCTCATGCACGTCTGCTCAGTCAGCGCAAAGCCGGTGCAAGTGACACCTATTAAGAATTGATGCATGTTAAAAAATAAATCGTGTGATTCATGGTTGGTGGAGGAGGAAGCGGCGTTCGCTGGCTGTTAATGCCGTCAGCTGGTGACAACAAACCAGGCTGTCACCGCTGTGACCGGGGCTGGTTCGTTCTGTCCGCTCGCTTGTGTGCTTCTATTTTTCGACCCCGCACTCTTAGGCAGATTTTTTAATTGTGTCCCCGGGTCGATTTATTTACAGCATTAAAAAAACATCAGACGTTCGAGGCATGACACAAACAAGAGAGCAAACAGTCGAATGAATTGTTACTTCTTGATATATTAGGGGCGAGGGGCACCGGGGAGGCTACATCTCTTCATTATTCATATTCATCATCTTCATTTTCAGCTTTACAGAGATTACTTTAAGGGTGATATCACAGAGGAGGAATAGCTAAATGCTCTTTAGTTTGATGTCTTTATTTAAAATACATGAGAACATGCAAACTCTGTAGGAAGAGATGATTAATTCAGACATTCCCGACAATGAGAATATCATTATTTTAGCTCAGAATAATGCCTGCCTTGTTTGTTTAGCCCTTTGAAACTCACCAAATTGGTTTGATTTCTTTAAAAAAAAAAATAGAAAAATTGATCAGCAACTAAATGAGACATGGCTCAAAAAGCAGACATGTTTGGGGTTTTTTTAAATCAATTTATAAACACATCCTAAGATTTTTAAATGTAGAAATATAAACAAAATATTTCTCAACACTGCACAAAATATTTGAACTCTGTACATCATTTTTTTGTTTTGGTACATCGACGTCATTATGAGAAAACATCATGGTGAAACGGAGGATGGAAGCCTTAGCTTTCTGCTGCAGAAAGAATAAATGCTCGAGCTATTATGGTTTTATACACTGGATAATGCAAACAACAATCTCCTGCAGCCATTATGGGGAAAATTACAGCAAAAAATTACGTTTCCACCTCACATAAGATAAGGTAACATAAGGTAAAGAGGTGCATAAGCGGATCACAGAAACTGTAGCTTTCTGATGTAAAAAGAATGAATGCTCTCGCTATTATGGCTCTTATTTAAGACGTATTTAAAGAGAATCATGCAACAGCCATCATAGTTGGCAGCCCTTCTGCACCAGGCAGGTTTGTTTTTCCTTTGAATCTTCATGTGAAACTGCTTTATTCAGTGTATTTAGCAGTTTAAATCACCTGATCTGTTTGTTTTTAAAGGAAGAGACCTCTGTGGATAATCCAGCTCCCAGTAAAAACCTCCTGAACAATCAACACTGAAGAAATTCTAACCAGGAGAAGTTGCAACCTGCACTGTTAAACACCACTAAACCTTATACACTGTCCCTTTAATGCCTTTGTTTCAAATACGTTACAAAAACAGATATTTCACACCAGTTTGATCACGTGTTGCCCTTTGTTTTTCCTCTCAGCATGAAATCATGTTGTTTTCGTCGGCACCGCAGGAGAAACGTTAAAAATCGACCACAAACATCTGAGATTATAGAGTTTATTCTCCTCTGTTTGCCTCACAGGAGCATCCGCTGCCTGAGAAACATCATCCACTGGAACCTCATCACCGCCTTCATCCTGAGGAACGCCACCTGGTTTATCGTCCAACTGACCATGAGTCCCGAGGTGCACGAAAGTAACGTGGTAATGTATCCCTTTAGCTTTCGATCAATGCAACAAGAACTACTTCATTTTTGTTAATAAAAAAACTATTAAAAACACAATGATGAGTTACACTGTAGCACTAGGAGACATCATGAGCACACACACACACACACACACACACACACACACACACACACACACACACACACACACACACACACACACCATAGTTTATTTGATGTAATCCCACAAAATATGACAGCCCCAAGTATGGATTAATCCCCCACTGAAAATAGTCCCCAACAAATGAGCTCTTTGCTCCAGTTTGTCTGATAAAAGCTACAATGACCAACTGCTTTTTTAAATGTGTATACTTGTGAACCTTTTATAAAGTAAGGTAGAAGACATTTTCTACGGCACAATAAAAATACTTATTAACATTGAGAATTGTTTTTGTACTTTTAGTAAACATGAGGCGCCAGAGTGCATATGCTGAAATCCTGGAAACATCCTACAATCCAAGAAATGTCCCAAAATCCTAGAAGCATCCTACAGGCGCCCTAAAACCATGAAACGACCTAAAATCCCAGAAATGTCTCTAAATCCTAGAAATGTCAGAAAATCTTAGAAACGTCTATAAATCCTAGATACGTCCCTAAATCAGAAATGTCCTAAAATCCAAAAGACCTCTTAAATTTTGAGAAATGTCCTAAAATCCCAGAAATGTCCAAAATTCTTGAAATGTCCTTAAATCCTAGAGACGTCCTGAAATTGTAAAACCACCTAAATTCCTAGAAATGTCTGAAAATCTGAAAATGTCCATAAACCCTAAAACCGTCCCTAAATCTAAGAAATGACCTAAAATCCTACAAACTCTGGTCCCTGCTGCCTGTAATTCTGTAAAAGACGCCTCCAAACAATTAAGTTGAGTATCGTTGGTATTTGTGTCTTCACGGCGGAAAAACCTTCAACACAAAATCTATTTAGAGACGAACTATCACATCGTTGATTTTTGTCTTTTCAAAAGTTTTTTCATTGAATAGTTCATGACATCCTGCAAAAATACCTGAAAATAATTATCCTCCATTTAAAGAATTTTTTCTACAACTTGAATTTGTACTTGTTTACCTCTTTGAAAGAGTTTGAAGAATTTGTCTTTGTTGGTGTCTTCAAGGATGTTTCGAGTTTGAAGAGACAGCTGCTGCATTCATTAGATTCTGTGCTGAAAAAGTGTCTGCAAACACTCAGCACTCAGATAGAAGCACAAAGCACTCAGTGGATGTTCAGTGTAATTGAACATATGCAAAATATTCTGGAGAGGCACAAAGGTCGAGTTTAACACATCAGAAAAGAAGCATGAATAACATCAGGACTCCAGTTTAAGCAAAAGGTGCCATAATGTGTGTTTAGTGAGATGTTAGTTTGAACCACCAGAAGAGTTTGAAAAGTTTTTGTCATGTTTGTTACTGGAAATAAAACCTGGATGATAAACAAGGCTGGCAAACACTGAAGTCTGAGAATTTTACTTTCATTACAGTTAGAAATGTGTCAAACTTTAAAAGTGCTTGTCAGTAAAATAAATAATAAAATAATAAATAAATTTGTCATAATGTCACCAGGTTTTTGGATGAGAAAAAAACACAAAAAAATGAATTATTTTTGATATACTACATGCTAAGTACATTTTTTTATTGTTACAGCCTGGGATATGTCAATGATTTACAGCGACACCTCCTGGAAATAGTATGTTTTTTTTTCTTTATGCCAAATATGGTAAAAATGAGGTGGAAAATGGTAAAAACATCTTTTGCACTTTACAGTCTGAATGTAACACTTTTTTCCACAGTTTATTTTAGACATATTGTAGGAGCTATATACACAATCTTGCTAAAATCTCTGCCATATGAAAGAACACGGTAAAAATGATCAAAAAATGAAGAATGAAAAACACGTAAAATGTGCCAAACAGTCCCTAAGGGGTTAAGGGTTAAGGGTATATTTAACAGAAGGATTAATTTTGTAGGTCTGGTGCCGCCTCGTCACGGCCTCCTTCAACTATTTCCACTCCACAAACTTCTTCTGGATGTTTGGCGAGGGCTGCTACCTCCACACCGCCATCGTCCTCACCTACTCCACCGACAAGCTGCGCAAGTGGATGTTCATCTGCATCGGCTGGTGTACGTACGCTCACTGCTGCACACCTGACATCACAGTCTGGCGAGAAATGCTATTACCCTCAAAATGAGCTATTATCAACTCAATTTTCTAATAGTTGGGAACATTTAGATTTTTATGCACACTTAATGAGACACTCAACTTTGATGTGCATTCTTTCTATTTCCAGCCACGTCTCCAGAGGCTTTAAAAAGGCGAATATAAAGCTAACTTTCCGTAGTTCAACAGCTGCAGAGCTCTGAGATTTCAGCTGAGGTGCTCTGCAGCCTCTCCACACCGCCGTGCATCAATGCTACATGAACTATTAACGAAAACCAGAGCACTCCTGATACAAAAATATTGTCCCTGTGTATAGAGGTCACCTTTCAACAGAATTAAATAAAGGTCTGATACAATTTAATCTGACAACTTGATGAGAAAATTGATACCTCTCTCTTTGAGAATGGTACCAATTTTCTCCTTAAACTCTCAGCAAGCCGCAGTCTCAAACTGTTGAACAATTTGTTTAGCTGCAGTCAGTTTGGTTTCTTTTCACTTTAACAGAACAAACCGAAGGTCAGGCACAGATTCTTTCAACAATGGGAGCCGTTAACTTGATGGAGATACCAGGATTTGGCGTGACAGCTGGGAAACGTATTGGTGTGGAGTTCACTAACACCCAGTTTCACACTGTCAAACTCAACTGTGCGGCTGAGATTAGGTGTATTGTGCCATCTGGATTACATTTTCCCCCAGGGCAGCGTGAAGCCTCCGTGTGAAGGGGGAGATGGCAGCACATTTCAGGAGTGCCGTGAAAACATAAATAAGATCAAATTTTATTTGCTTCACTTCGCTTTCACTCGAGCCGCAAGAGCAGATGAACATTAAAGCAGAGGGGGATGGACAAGAGAAAAAAGACAAGACAAATTACATTTTTTAAGTAATCTGGGGCTTGTGAGAGAAGTTTTTCCTTTTAGGTTTTTAATCAGAGTTCGTATGATCATGAAAGACTTGATAAACTCGTGGAATTTGCAGACAACAATTTGCAACAATTGCAACAACAATTTCCAGGCCTGGAAAAGTCTAGAAGACTAGCTTTACCCTGTTATAGAAAAGTCATTAAAAAAGTCATTTAATAACACATTTGTTCGAAGAATTTCATAACTCAACAATAATTTATCTTTTTCCAGTTTCTGGCTCTGAAAAATGGTGTCATTTTGGTGATTTTTGAAGAAAACGTGGGTTTGGAAGGCATGTTTTCAAAGAAAAAGAAATTCCCCAAATTTTGTCTTCACAGTTGAAAAAAGAAGGGGAAAAAGCCCCATTCTGTCCTTCAAAAATCACCATTTATTTAGGGAAAAAGATGCTTGACGCTTTTTTTGTTTTGTTTTTTAAATCAACAAATTATTTCAAGGAGAAAAAAAAATCAACAAAAAAATGTTTCAAGAAAAAAAGTGGCAACAATTTTTTAAATAAAAAATGCCCACCAAACCCACGGGCCCCTAAGCTTGACATGTCTTCCTCTTTTTGCACCAACCCTCCTCCCTCAAAAATAAAGAACAATCCCTCAGTTTTAATCAAATATTCAATTCTAATCCTGTTCGGAATTCTTTATTTTTTTAAAATAATATATTTTTTAAAAAGCTGTTATATAGAAATGAAGAACTATTAAGGAGCATCGATGGTCTGTCAGAAAATGTATGGTCTTTAACATTCGTTACAAAGTCATGGAGAAATCCTGGACATTTATTGGTAAAAATGAACCCTGTAACATTAAAACTGATGAAAACTGTTTTGTTAATGAAGTGAAACGTTTCCAGGGACTTACATACGTGGCGTCTGGCGAGGTCTTCGTGGTCAAGTAACGGCTGTTTGTCTGCTCTCTATTCTACTCTCTATAAGTCAGTAAATCAGACGATCACTCTGCATTACCGTCAGCCAGAGTCCGGCTTTTCACTCATTCACAAAGAAACGTCGAGATGGTGACACGTCTTGGCTCACATCTGTGGATCACGGCACATAAGCAACAATCGGATCTGACAGAGCTTGGCAGGCGCTGGTGGAAGAAAAAAAGACAAGGATTTCATATTGCAGTGTGAAATCCCCCCCGGGCGATATTTTATGATCTGAGTAGCAGTGAAAGATGAAAGAAATCATTTTTCCTTTTCCCCCCTCACAGGTATACCGTTCCCTATCATTGTGGCATGGGCGATCGGGAAGCTGTACTACGACAATGAGAAGTAAGCCTTTTGTTATGACTCCTTTCATATATTCAAAGAAACTGAGCCCCGTAACTGAAGGACACGGGCAAAGTCAAACTATATTGCATTAAGGAGATGAATGTCTATTAATAACCTGCTGTAATCACATTTGCATTGTACAATATTCTTAATTACACATTACCCCTGTGGCCAGCGAGTGCTTAGGGCTTGATTGATATAAAGTGGTCTCTTCTTGCACCTATTAGACAGGTGGAAATGGATTTTTTAAAAGCACTGAAAAATATCTAATTAAAGTCCTTAAAGTGTTATTAAATGAATGAGGTTGGTATTGTTTTAAATATTTTTCTTACTGTCAAAATAACCCACAAATCTCAGCTCAGCTGCCAGTAGAAAATGTTAGCATTGTATGTTTCTGGAGGCACACTTGGCTCGCTCTCACGTAACACTGAAGCTCCGTGGCGCGCAGTGTCTCTCTCACCTGACCCGCTGAAATTGGTGGGATCCCATCTCGCCCTCATCTATGAAGTGGATGGTCTCTCACCACTTTACGGTGAAGCAGTGAATCACACGGTTTCTCTCTCACTCGCCTGACAGTGAAGCTTTGGGGCGCAAAGTGTCAGCACCTTGTCTGTCAACCCATTCCTCTCATTTCAAGATAGAGGCACTAATCATAGAATCACTTTCCTTAGAAAGCCTAATTATACTGGTCAGTTTTTATTTGTTTCAAGAAAATAAGACTCAAATATGAACAGAAACAACTCGATAGTACAGGATACTTTTGTACAGTGTGGTATCTAAAGAGGTTTGTGTTTCAAAGACTCATCCCGAATGCTCTGTAATTAATGTGTTTAAACTCCTGACAAAAAGTCCCGAACTTGGAGGGGAATTCTTTATGAAGAACGATGAGTGACAATATAATTACATCTAGCTGTGGAGTAAACATGATCTGTGTTTTGGTTTCAGGTGCTGGTTTGGGAAGCGCGCCGGCGTCTACACAGACTACATCTACCAGGGTCCCATGATTCTTGTCTTAGTGGTGAGTCTTTTTTTCTTTACATCCTGCAGTATTTTACATAAAATCCGCCGATACAATTAGTCTTTATTATGTCTTTTAAATGGCTGACAGGCGTAAAATGTTGGAAACCGCAACACATTTTTCACGTTAGTGGTGATAAATGTGAAGCTCTGACACTTTACCCACCGAGCGTAACGTTTAAATCTCTGCAGCTCGGCACCTTGGGAGAAATATGGGGAATCCTTTTGGAAAACAACAGTGAAATCCAAGTTGAGTCTTGTTTGAACTTATTAGGAATGATCTCTGGTTATTTCCATACCCTGAGGGGACATTTTCATGCTTTCATTTCATTATTTTTGCGGGTGTTAACTGTTCTGAATGTGTGTGTTGTCACTCTCTGTCAGCATCCAGCAGCTGAACTTTAAATTAGTGAGACAATATAACATGAAGCACCTGCAGGAGCACAGCGATGTTATTGTGACTCTTCTTCACCCTGCAAACAGTCCATGTGAAGCAGACGACCAGCCCTCCAGCAGGGCTCATGCTGAATGATCCTGCAGATTTTGCAGATTGTCTGGGGACTGAGCCACTCCTTGAACAAGATTTAGTCATCTCTCGTCTGGACTACAGTAACTCCCTCCTGGCTGCGCCTAAGAAATACTGGCCACAGTCTTCCAGGAGTGGAAAGTACTTTTTTTTTCTTTTTTTAAACAGTGTTTTTAATTATAAAAGATATTACACATAAATAAAATAGTTATGGCAGCACATATGGTATACCAGAAAATGAAAAGGCAAACCAAAACCAAACAAAAACCCAAATAACAGCAACAATTAAAAAAAAGTATGCATTATTTTGACAGCCCTAATAAATATGTATGTGTGTGTGTGAGAGCGTTTATAGTACAGCTATGTGTATGTGCAGTAGAGTGACAATAGTCACTAGGAACCAGTATATTATAAATAAAATACCAATAAATGTCACTCTAAAACAGGTCATTCTGCACGATGCATACTTTCACTTTTAGTACTTTGATGCATAAACCTTTTAATTTTATTTTGAATGCAGGACTTTATTTGTACTGCGTCTTTCACTGGAGGAAACTTTTTAAGTGCTGTCCTCAGTTGTGGTCCACATGCACGTCCTCGCTTTCTGAGCATTGTTTCTCTGAGCGCTGTCTCCCCCCGCTGTGGTGATTTAACTGTCTCTCTGCTTAGTCTGGACTCGTCTCTCTCTGCTGGGGCTCGAGTGGTGGACTGACCTTCCCGTCCTCATCAGAAACAGCCCGTTCTCTTATCTTCTCTCTCTGTAGTTGAAAAAGTCATCTCTCCAAGAGGCACTTGTGTTTCTGCCTCTCCTGTTCAACTCGTCCCTAAAGCACACATCTGCCTCCTTCAATATCTCTCTGCTACTTTCACCGAAAATGTTTTGCTTACAATGGCAGCTTCTCTAAGGCTTTTTATTTGTGTGCCGAGCTCTTGATCCTGCAGGATCATCGTCAGGTCACCAGAATATTTGTGGTATCTCCTGTCTGGCTGCTGCGGCTCTGAACTTTACATGCCTTTTTCACCATCGGTGGCTTCAAATGTCAGCAATAAAATGATGCACCGCTATAAGGGATGAATACAGGATGTTATTAAAAATGTTAACGTAAGCTGTAATGCAGGGGCTCGGTGAGCACCGGTGGAACGGAGGGTTCTTGAAAGATTGCCATGCATCTGTTCGGGCCAAGGTCAGGTCAGCCGGCCCTGGAAACTATTCCTGCAGCTATTTTTGCTCCCGGGTTACATCATTCACACCTATTGCATGAGCTACTGATTTTGTCATTCATCATGTTGTGGGAAAATTCATCCCAAGAAATACTTAAGATAACAAAGAAACTGTGTTTAGCATTAATAAAGGATGAGGCTGACATATTTTATGTTTTTCATATTGTCAGCAAATCCCCAAAACAGATGAAAACCAACAATGGCTTTTTAAAAATGTATTTAATTGCACATAATTACAAAATAACATATAAATCAATGACAAGAAACACAATTAATGCTGTACACAATGGTTTGGAAGTTAAAAAAAAACATAAGTGGCTTGTCGAGTGGCCCTCCTAATGTGAAACATTTAACACGGAGACAACCAATTAAAGTAGGACAGAAAAATACAATATCAGTAAACAGAAAACAAAATTAATAAGGTGTAAAACAAAGGAGAGAAAAGAAAGAAAAATAGAACTTGAATAAAGAATGAGAAAAACAACTTCGACCAGTGTTTTAAAAAACCCTGATAAAGTGCCCTCTTGGATGCCCTGATGGAAGATAAAACATGAAAAGTGCTCTCCAGGGCGTCCTTCAGTGGAGAGAACATGACGCAGCGCCATATAAGCTGCTCCACATGCTAGAAAACTTTCTGCCTGTTTTTGCCCTTTTTGTTTTTTTCCCATGCTCCTCAGATAACCAGAGTCCACCACTGCTGATAAGTGCATGTAATAATGCCACCAAACAAATTATAGTAACAGATAAGTTATAATTTGGCTTAAACAAAACAACAAGAAAACAGAAGCTAAAGCCCCATGTCCACAAAAAACACACCGAGCCCACATCTGAGAATTAGCAGTGAAGGAAGCCCCTTGATGCATCGCCTCGCGTCGCCTTAAGTTGTTGTGCCAAAAAGTTGCACAGAAATACACAAACCGACCGTCACCAGCACATATCTTCTGCACCTGCGTGAGAAGAGATTCCCCTCCATACCAGCAGACGGGGGTAGACTGTAACAATCATTCAAAACGGGAAATCAGAAGACCGTCAGTTAGCTACCTAGTTAGCACATAAACAACACAACCCAATATTAAAAAAAAGAAAGTAACCACGTTCATTTGCTGATGTTTATAACGGAAGAAATTTCATGAAAATTAGTTCAAATTTAAGTGAGTCACGGGAAGTTTAGTAGTAAAATCTGCATCTTTCAATTTACATGTATTTGTTTACTTACTTGACCTCCCCAATATGGCGCCCACACAGACACACGTAAAAGCGTGAACGCGGAACGTGGTCTATGGTATTTTTATATAAACAAGCATGGGCAGTAAGTGAATGAGACAAAGGACTTTGTCAGACTCTAACTATGGTAATTCTCAAGGCCAATGTGTAATTTCATAATGACTGAGCAACACATGGGGGTGAAAAATGGATTTAGACGGACGGACGGAGTTTTCTTCATTTTATAGGATTTAAGCAAGAAAGCAAATATCTCTGGAGTTTGTGTCAGTTAGCAAGTCGACACAACATGTGGTTAATTTTACAGGTTTCCAGTTTGTTTTTCTACATACTGAACATGTCCATGTATTAACTACCATGATGCAGTTTCATTGATCTTTCTTCCCTCCGGCTGCCAGGGAGCAGATCTATGTTCCCCAGCTTCATATCCTCTTAATATGACTCATTAAGGAGACCTCTCAAAGGGTTTTATGTTCTCAGCAATGTTTTTGCCCGTGGTCACATGTTTAATGCGTGTTTCCATGTAGGTTAATATGTTCAAATCACCTGCAGTTTATAGCCGACTGATGCTGATTCTTTGAAATGTACGCCATCCAATTTGCAGGCAAGAGAGGCAGTTTTAGACATTAATATCTCCACAGTGGCTGAACGGATTCTTACCATTCAAACTGCGTTTCAAAAGTCCATCTCCCTTTATGTTTTTTTGTGATTTGAACTGCGAAGATCGCCCGTACAAATCTCTAGTTCTCCTACCAAACAGCCTTTCGTAACTGAAAAAAAGAGTCTCACATTCATCACTGTATCTGATTTTCCTAACAGATCAACTTCATTTTCCTGTTCAACATTGTGAGAATCCTGATGACCAAACTGCGAGCCTCCACCACGTCAGAGACAATCCAGTACAGGTAAATATTAGCGTGTAACCTGCAGGAGAATAAACTTTTAGAAGGCAGAAGGTATATTTATTAGTCATTTTTTTAAACAAAGTTTAAAAAAAAACGAAATAACATTTGTCCTTGATCCTGCTACATCTTTGGCGTTGAAGGATAAATTGATTAAAATCAGCAGCTACTATGAAAATTAAATCCGATTGCTTTGGGCATGTTGCTGCTAATGGCATCATTCAATTCCTGCAGTGTATTTTTTGAATTTGCATCAGAGTCTTGTGTCCTGTCAGCTCTGAACAAGGTCCGCCCATCCAGTGCACCAGCTTGATCCAGGATGTTAGGGGTTAACCATGTCTCAGTGAAGATGTGTGCAGAGCAGTCTCTGATTCTCTTAATGAACCTCAATCACATCTCATCCACTTTACTCTCCTGTGAGCGGACATTAACCAGAAGAAGGCTCGGTAGAGGAACAGCTCTCGGTCCAAGTCGGGTCAGCCTCGCCCTGATGCCGGCTCTCCTCCCTCTCTTTGTCCGGTGCTTTCGGTTTCATTTCTCCCCTCTGGTCGTACTGGCCGCTCGGCGTATGTCGTTGGTGGAGATCCTCTCGCGGTCTGCTCAACCTTTCCCGATGTTGATGAGTGTTTCTCTGTTGTTGAAAACTCCTGCTTCAGCAGAAGGGGCCATGGAGTCGAAAAAATCGAAAAATATAGCAAAAAAGTAGCAAGGATTTGAGAAACTACTGGCTGCTGTATCTACATGCACTTCATAGAATTGAATTGAACTTAAATGAAATTAAATGCCTTTATTGTCATTGAACAGCTGCACAATGAAATTTAAATACAACTACTGGTACAAAGGGAATAAATAAAAATGAATAAAACTATAAAAATGATAAAACTATCACCCAACAACTCATACATATAAACTAAACCTGTAAATAAATTGACAATTAATATACAAAACAGACACAAAGATCCATAAAGAAGCTGATGCTCCTGTATGTGCACTCTTAAAATTATTCATGTTTTGTATTTGATCTGTGGAGTCAGGTGAAGGTGGTACAGGTGCTGCAGAAACCAGTCGTGCCTGTAGACAAACGTCTCTCTGTCATGGTTGTCTGATTTCGGTGCAGGAAAGCTGTGAAGGCGACGCTGGTGCTGCTTCCTCTCCTGGGAATCACCTACATGCTGTTCTTCGTGAACCCAGGCGAAGACGAAATCTCTCAAATCGTCTTCATATATTTCAACTCTTTTTTGGAGTCCTTCCAGGTACGACTCATCCCCCAAACAAATGCTGACATCCCTAAAAGCTCCCAGGGACAAAGCGATAATATCATCTTTTTGTGTGGCCGTATTTGTGTACAGAGACAGTAATTGTAGTGAGTGAACCGCAGAATTGTCCCTCTCTGGAGATGATTGAATGAATGAATGAATCGTGTGTGATAAGCGGCTGTGCATGCGATTAAAACGGGATCAGGGCGTTGATGTTTTGAATGCCCTCCTTTTTTTGATGATGTTTTGTCCCTGTCCCTGTTTATCTCCCTCCTCCTCTCCACACAGGGCTTCTTTGTGTCGGTGTTTTACTGCTTCCTGAACAGCGAGGTAAGCTGATTCAAGTCCGTCTATTGATCAAACATTTTGTGCTCGCCCTGCTTCAAACACTTTTTTATATTACCCGTCTTCAGGCGCTCCCACTCTCTCTTTTGGTGGCTGTTGCTGTGTGTTATTAGAGGGAATTGAGTGATAAAGCCCGGAGCACTTATATTTAGGGCACAATTAAGACTTGTCATGTGTAAATGACATCACTCTCTACTCTTTATGACAGTGTCAGCCTTAATTTGGTCACGCAGAGAAATACGGAGTGAAACCCTCTCAGAATAGCACAGAAATATGAATATGCATGGATGTGGAAATGCTGCCTTTAATGTGTGATATTATTATTTATATTAGTATTAGTAGTCTCATTATTCTCATCAACTTTATTTATTTATATAGCACCTTCCATACAAACATGCAGTGCTTCACAGCAAAATTGAAACAATATAGAAAAAATAAAATAAAATAAAAATTTGCAAGGATAAATATTAGTCAATTTAACAAATAAAACACCAGGTATAAAAAAAAAAAATTAAATCAAAAATTACTCCGTTACCCCAAAGTAGTATTATTGTGTCTAGTAGTAGTATTTTGCAAGGTATTGCTGTTTTTCATGAAATGTCCCCATGGCCAAAAGCATTACATCTGCAAATTTGGCACAAACGTCCACTTGGACTCAAGGATGAACTGATAAGATTTTAGTGGTCATAGGTCAAAGGTCAAGGTCACTGTGACCTCATTTGTCTCATTCTTGTAAACTCTAACTCTCAAGAACACCTTCAGAGATTTCTTCTTTAACCTTAAGGGGATTATTTCAAATTTGGCAGAAACGTCGACATGAACGTTAGGATGAATTGATTAGATTTTGGTGGTCAAAGGTCAAGGTCAATGTGACCTCATCTTTCTCATTGTTGTGAAGGCGAAATCTCAAAAACTCCTTGAGGGAACTTTTTCAAATTTAGCACAAATGTTTACTTGAACATCACAGTTAAACTGATTAGAATTTGGCAGGTCATAGGTCAAAGGCCAAGGTCACTGTTTTCTTGCATCCGTCTCATTCTCATGAACGCAATATCTCAAGAATGCCTTGAGGGAATGTTTTCATATTTGGCAAAAACATCCACTGGGACTCAAGAATGAACTGACTAGATTTTAGTGGTCTAAAGGTAAAAGGTCAGGGTCACCTCAGGCCACCTTCCTACACTAATTATGACAGAATTTTACACAAATGTCTAAAAGGATGAAATGATGATGTGATGACATTTTATATCAAAGGTTAACAGTCAACTTTGCTATGACATAATGTTTTCTGGTCATTACATCAAATCTCAGGGACAGACGAGACATTCGGTCACTTTCCGAATTGGTGACAGTAATCTTGAAACAGTGCTGATGTATAAATCTGCTCTGTCGGGGGGGAAGATGTGTGTGACGCATTTATGATTTCACAGATTTAAACTGAGTGCAAATTGACGGGTGCGTGGAGGCAGAGAACCGCCAGGTGGTAATTCTAGTTTGTGACATGTTTTTGTTACATAATTCCTGTTTTTGGGGATGAAAATGTATCATTTGCCACACTTGCACAAGCTAGAGAAACGGAAAGAAAAAGATTCATACATCAGTCTTTTTTCCCTCTTCCAAAACTCCCTTATCTGTAACCGTCCCTCCTCCCGTCTTTGCACAATCTCTCCAGATGTGTCCTCGCACTAACAAGCACACTAATGCAAACAATTATTTCATAGTTTAGTTTTTTACACTAAACAAACAGAACATATAACAGACGTGAAACAGATGTTACAGAACAGGCCGTGAAGCTTCAGGCTCGTACCGTGGATCCGCTCTTAAATCAAGAATAAACTTACGTGAAAGAGATCACCAAAGTTATTACCGTTCATCATAAAAGAGAGACAGGGAAATTTGTACCAAGTTTTATAACAGTCCATCCAGTAGTTGTTGAGTTTTTTTAGTCTGGACCAGAGCGGCGGACCAACGGAGTCATGCTGCTTCTTAAAACAATATTTAAAGACATATTTCAAAATAAAATACACACCCTTAGGGCCCGCTTTAATATTACACACACTCGTGTCACTCTGCTTCTCAGAATCAAGCTTTAAGAAACATCATACGTTAATATAATTTTCTACTCATTGAGTTTATTTTTAACCAACATCACTCCAAATCAAAAATATATAATATTTATTAATTTTCAGGATTTTAACCCTTTAAATGTCAGTTTTTTGTCATGATGCCACTATGTTTTTAGATGAAAAAAATCCAAAACAACCCACAAGAAAATAATTATTTTCAGTATACTATTTGCCAAGCAGCTTTTTTTAATGATGATGGCCTGGGATATGTCAGAGATTTGCAGCAACATTGATTGTGACAGTGCACCAAGTGGAAATAGCATGTATTTTCTTAATATGCCAAGTATGGTTAAAAAATATATAAATATATCATCAGGTGGAAAATAGTAAAAATTGCAAATTCCAAGGCAAAGCCCAGATATAATATAATGCATGTTTTCACACTTTGATGGCTGTGGGATCAAAAATTGCAGTTTAAATGGGTTTCAACCATTTTTTGACCTTAACAGTCTGAATTTAACAATTTAGTTTCCACAGTGCATTTTAGACTTATTGTAGGAGCTGAGCAGGAAATTCAAAGATTAAACAAAAATACACAGTCTTGCCAAATGTTATGCCATATGCATGAACACAGCCAGCAATTGGACGCAATATACAGAACAGCGAGGCGGCATAACGGCGTGACGTTCCCCCCCTTAAGGCGGTGTAAATGCCACTGTAGCTTTAAAACTCAGCCCCGTGCAGCAAAAACAGCCCCTTAAAGACGGGAATGTTGCCTGGTGAAAATTAACATGTTAACGCTGACAGGCCTAATTTAAATTTCAAATTGAATTGAATCGGGACCTTAAAATTAAAATACTAATTAAATTATGGATTAGAAGAATTATGACACCTCCATTAACAATCCAACAGGTGTGGACGATCAGATTCGATTGTCAGTGAACAAATCGACAGCTGCTGTCACATTGTTATTGATGAATTGCTGAATTTAGTCTTTTTCCCAAAAACCTCAAAGCCACTGTCAGACTTTGGTAGAAAATCTCTCTCGTCAGTGTGTGACCTCATCAGTTTTATTACAAAACTGATTGAGCAAATAGATGTTAGGTCCTTTAAAGGTTTTATCTCAGACAGGGCGGCTTTATACAGAAAAGTATAAATTAATTAACACATTATCCTCTCAAAGCTCCGATCAATACCCCTTTGGCTTTCCCGAAAACCTGTGAAATAATGCCGGATGTCTCATAAAGATAATTTTATTATCACTTGACCTTTTTCATCATGACAGCGAGGATTATGTCAGATCTTTAGGTTTAATCACAGCAGCCGGGTGGCTCCTCAGCTTGAATCCTAATCTGCTGTTTGAGTCCAGCGTCTCATCACAGAACAATCATTACTTTACAAGCTCTTCCTCCAGTAGCACATGGATGTGACATCAGCTGACTGCTGGCCTTTAGTTACCGCCGCTGGATGATGAATGAACATCTCATCACGGACCGTGTTGTAGCTCCAACCGGGGGCTTAACCAGCGCGTGCAGCTTACACGGGATATTGATTTAGTGTTTTGTTTCAGGCTGAGTCGCTGAAAATAAATGAGACAGATGAACAAAGGAAACCTGCGGTCACAATCGGCAGAAAAGGAAAACATTTAGTCTTAAAACATGTGTGCGGAGGATTAAATGGTCTTTACAGAGGACAGCGGCCAAACACAACGCCGCTGATGAATGGAGATCTAAAATGTTACAGTGTGGCGAAATGATTGTTTAACGTGGATCAGATTTTTAGGTTAAAGCTCCGTGTTGTTTTCTTATTAGTGGAGGCAGCATGTTCAGCAGAGGGACACATGGGACGATTGATTCTGGATCACAGAGACGAGGAGGAGGAACCTTTTTAATCAGCATTACAGGGATTTATAGCATGTTGCTGCAATGGATTCTTTTTACAAAATACATGAAATGTGCTGGTTAGGTGTAATTCTTCCTCTACACTGCAGACTGATTTATTTTGAAGTCCATTTCTGCCAGGAGAGGCACTAAAACATACAAAGACATTACGCCTGTGTTAGCAAAATTATATATATACATATACTTCATTTAATCAGGTAATTTCTATTGAGATGGAGATCTTAATTCAAGAGATACCTGAGTTCATATTAAAAACATGAAACAATTTCAAATGTACTGTATCAGTCACTGTATATAAAATAAGTTAAATCAGTCAGTGTTTTACTAGATTTTTGAACTGACTCATTGGGACCAGATTATCAAGATTCAGCTTAAACTGCAATTCAGTCCCTAGTCTCATCCCCACGGCACAAAAAACCTGCTAACACCCGCTTACGTCTGGCTTTTTAATGCACAATCGGCATTTACACCCGGGTCAATCGAGACTAGTTTTTATTGCCTCTGGCACTTGGGTGAATGCAGTAATTTCAGCTCCTTAACCTGCAAGATGCAATGGTGCGCTGTCACTAATTACCCTCCATCTCCTCCTAAGCAGCTAAAACACAGATCCAAACACATCTGCACCCAGAAAGAGAAATGTAGAAAGAGAAGAAACCACTGAAAAGTTTTCAAAGATCTCTGTTTGTTTACCTTTTTTCCTGCCTGTCCAGACACACAAACAAGACAACACACACACACACACACACACACACACACACACACACACACACACACACACACACACACACACAGCTGATAGAAAGGCGGTAATTTCAGTGGCAGTGGGAATACAGCAGGTGGGAATGAGGTTCATGTGTTCGGTGTAAAGAATCTGAAAACACTGTTTCCTAAATCAGTGTTAGCTCTCTGGACCTGCAGCATTAACAAGCTCTGCGAGCGTGCGTAATTCCGAGTGGCGTTAAAAAAGTCCGAAAACGTCTTAAATCCACTTCGCCTTCAGCTGCAGCAGCCCTGTCATAGCTCTGTTGGTTTGCGGTTTGCAGGTGCGCTCAGCTGTGAGGAAGCGGTTCCACCGCTGGCAGGAGCAGCACTCGATCCGAGCCCGGATGACCCAGGCCATGTCCATCCCCACCTCACCTTCACGGGTCAGCTTCCACAGCATCAAGCAGTCCACGTCACTATGAGGAGACCGCCGTCGTCATGGATACGCCCTCCACCCCCACCCCACCACCAGCTGTCGTCATCGTTTTCTAACACATCGCTGGAGAGCACTTAGAGCGGCGGGCTGCAGAGCTGCGTCAGTCTGCGATCCTCAGGAGGGACGCTCGCAGAGCCGAGAATGGACGAACACGGAGCTAAAGGACGCTGCGGACTCTGCGGGACGAGAGGTTAGTGGATCAAAAGATGACCAGGTTTGACTTTGAATCTGGGTGTGAATGTACAGCACTGTTTTCTGTAACGTTTGCCTGCCGTCGAAGTCTCTGTCGTGTTCCTGCCTGCACACTTTCTGTTTCTGACGTCAGCGAGAACTTGTGTGGCCGGACCGCGCCGGATCCCACCCAGCCGACAGCGGACCCAAACGCAGAGAAATAACTTATTAAAATGACCTTATTTTCAGTTTTTTTATTGTCTGTTGGTAGTGTTTGTTATTTTGGTGTCGTGCTCTTTCTTCCTCTGTTCTCCGTCAGCTCGCTGCAGTCGTGCTACTTTCATCAACTTTCCAGGAAGTTTAACACATTCCATAAATTTCTACCTGAAGAGTTTTGTTCCAAAATAACAAAATAAAAGTCGAGCACGTCCGCGGAAAAGTATGAAATCAGGAGGCGGTTAGCGTAGCTTAGCATAAAGACAGATCAGTTATGGATTATAACGTACTTCTACTCCATCTGCGAGGAAGTATCGTACGTCTCTGACAGCTTTATTCACTTTACAAATTAAGATTTTTATTAAAGACAAACAAAAGGAGTTTGTAAATATGTTTATTTTTCATTAATTTAACTGCTCAGCAGTTAATACGTGTACAGCTGAAACTATTAGTCCATTAAAAGAAAGTTGATTAACCCTTTAAAACCTGAATCCACATCAGTTTTCTTGTGTTTTGACTCACGTGCATCTAAACCTCTGAAACCTCAGGAAATCGGTTAGATTTCTTTTGGAAAAAAGCTAATGAGCAACTTGACGAGAAATGTCTCGCAAATTGCAAAACATTTTAATTCAAGGTGACAAGAAAATGACCTGAAAATAGCTGGGTGGGATTATTAGTTTAGTTTTGTTTTTTAAATAGGGGAAACTGTCAAGAAAACTATTTATGATTTTAACACTTACATATTATATGAACAAGAAACAAACGCACACACACACACACACACACACACACACACATATATGTACATTATATACATATATATACATTTTTTGCACTTTCTTAAGGTCATTTTTTTCTTTTTTCATTTTTCTTATTTTCAGCTAATATTCTTGTCATTGTTTACTCATTTCTTGAACATTTTTGAGCTCGGCACCTCTCTCTCACTCATTTAAAGGTCCTGTGTGTAGCATTTAGCATTTAGGATTTAGGATTTAGGGGGATATATTGGCAGAAATGGGATATAATATATCAACAGCATATTTTCTTTAGTGTATAAAAACTGAAAATAGGAATGTTTTGTGTTTTCGTTACCTTTGAATGAGCAGTTTATATCTTGCTATAGATGGGAGCATTTGTGTTTTTGCAGTTAGAAGCCCACCTGCAGCATCAGAAAAACACTTTTTTCTATCATGAAAGTGCTTTATTTAGTGTTTTTACCGATTTTAATCACCTGGTTTCTTTGTTTTTTTGAAGTCAGTAAAAACTTCAGTGAAGTAATTCTAACCAGGAGAAGTTTCAGCTGGTTGTAATCTCTAATCCTCACTGCTGGACGCCAAAAAAAAACCGCCCAAAATCTTACACACTTTGATTTTGAGTCGAGCAGTAAAAACCTGATTTTACACTAATGCATGAGTAATAATATAATATTCAATAGTATAACACTACTATACATTTAATACTCAAGGTACATTTCCCTGATTATACTTAGATACTTTTACTTAAGTAACATTTACAATGTAGGACTTTTATCTGTAAAAGAGTATATTTACTGTGTAGTATTAGTACTTAACACTACTTCTTTACATAAAACAGTTTAGTTTCTTCGTGTTTTAAGATGCGATTGAAAGATTTTGTGTTAAGATTATTTGTTTATGAGGTTGAGGATGAATTTAAATGGATGTTTTAGTGTTTTTTGGAACAAAACTCTTCAGCTGAATAAAGAGACTTACTATTGTTGCCTCTCTACCAGCAAGCCGGACGAGGAGAACGACGAGCTGAGGACTTTATTCAACGGGGAAGGAGTTCATATGTACGGAAGCCGAGAACTGCAGCATTTACAATTTTTTATTAATTTATTTATTTATTTCCATTATCTGGTGATAACAAAATAATTATTTTATTGTTTTAAAGAGAAATGATAATTAACCCGTTATCATGGGGAAAAAAAACAACAAAAGTTTTTCCCCTCTAATTACTTAAAATGTTTTTTTTGGTCAACCTCTCGTTTTTTTCTACCATGAAACAAGATTATCTGCTCTGATTACGTAACTTTAGAAACCAAAATTACACAACTGTTTGTTTTTTAAAACAGACGGTCGTGAAAGTGATTGTGACAACTGAAATGAGGTGTATCTGTATAATAATTTGCGATCTTAAGAAAACAAAAGTCATTTGAGAAATGGCCTTTTATTTCCTTGGGAATTCACATGAATTAACTCAATATAACACAAAGCAAGTTTTTGTTTTCTTGAGATCACAAAATAATAAAATTGTTGTGATATCTTTTTTTTTTTTTTAAACATGAAAGCATGGTTGACTGGTTGATTTTAAGATTTTAAAAATACAAACGTGATTATCTTAAAATTTGCAATTTTTTTTTAAGTTAGATATAAAAATGTCAGATATGACCATTAAAAATAATTGAAAGTGAAAGTGACAGTGATAATAGATGGTTTAAAAAAAAGTAATATATAAAAAAAAATGTAATTGCTTGTGTGACCGTTCTTGGCTTCCGTACATTCTTATATGTAATAAGGAAACTTTCGTGACGCGCAGTAACTCTGTTTACTGATTTATTGTAAATATATAAATATATAAGCTGGGGTGGGGTGGGGGGGTGGGGGGTGTTCAGGGGTTTAATGTCACAAAAATAAACCAAAAAACACAAACCACACACTGTGAATCATATGGGCACATTCATCCATGTGATCAACAATTCACAGTCCACATTCCTACGATACCAGTTTGCCTCGCACCTGTGCATTTTTATCAAATGCTGTTTATCGCAAATTGTATATGAACCTCATTTTTCTGTCGCCCCCCAAAAATCATTTCTTTTTCTTTTTTTTTTTATCTCTACGAAGTGATGTGTGGAGCTCTACTGGTGATGAAAAAAGGATTTCTGTGGGTTGAATATAATGTTATATTTCTAAACTGGGGAAAAAAAGGTTTAAAAAGTTTGAAACTCAGCGTGTGAAAGCTAAAAATCTCATTTAAAAGATTTTGGAAAATTGAAATTCAGTGTTGAAGGCTTGCATAATGATTTGGTTGACAAAAAAACCCCAAATTCAAATCTCTGGGAACATTTTTTGGGGGTTCATTTTCCTTTTTTTCAGAACTGCGGCACTCTGTTTACAGCGTTTCTTCAGCACGTTGACCGAGTTTTAAGTTTGTCCTGGTGTTTATCCAGGTTTGAAACCTTGAAAACGGTGATCTGAGAACTCGTGCGCATGTGTAGAGAAAAAACTTTTAATGTTAAAACTTAAATGTGAGGTTTCATGTTTCCACTCATACTGCAGTTTCTTTTTTCAGAGTTTCAGTGTCACTTGGTTTTTTTTTTTTGTGTGGTTTTTTTTTCAGTTTTGAAAAATACGACATGATATTCATCCCACACGTTTTACACGCCGCTGTGGCGTTTCTGATTCTCATGTTTTTCATCTAAACGATCTGAGCAGCCGCCGTTCAAAAGCTTGTGATCAGCTGTTTTGTTTTGGGTTGTCCGTCCCATTGTGTATGTTGTGAACACGATTTCTCAAGAACGTCTTGAGGGAATTTCTTTGAATTTGGCACAAACGTCCAGTCAGACTTAATTAGAATTTAGTAGTCAAAGGTCACTGTCTCAGACCGGAGCCAGCCGAGCTTCAGTGGCAGCAGATTACAAACTTCTGAACGACGTTTCAGCTAAAATGAAATGAAAGTTGCTTCTGATTCACATCTGTAAAGAAACGTACCCAAAAATAAAGGTGAATATTTTTAAATGTCAGCAGGAACAATCAGCGGAGGGCGTTGGTGACGTGTTGTCATTCCAGCACAGTAAAAAAAAAAGGATTTGGTCAAACAGTGAACGAGTTCTTGGTCGTGACGTGGTACAAACATCTGTATACGGTGGTCAAAGCGAAATCACAGTGTAACTCGCAAGATTATTATTTATTATTATTTATTTTCAATATTGTTATTTTCATACTTGAAAAGATGTGAAGAGATAATAAAATGTGTGTTGCATTTGACTGAATGAAAAATTTAACAATGTGGAGTTTATTTTTAAAAACATCTTACGGATAAAAATACACACACACAGAAACACACTCAGCAGCGTGTTGGGGACCAGCTATAAAGGCTGAACATCTCTGTGTCTCCAGTGTCCCCGAGAGACACGAGGAGACGAGAAATACTTTCTGAGCATCGTGAGATCCTTTTAAGCTGTGTGTGTGTGTGTGTGTGTGTGTCTCAGAGGGGAGCTCGGCTTTTAAATAAGATCCTTCTGCCTAAGTGAACATTTTCTGACCGCAAACGAGAGAAAAGAGCTGCTGTTTTAAATCAGTGACGTCACAGAGACGTGTGTGTGTGTGTGTGTGTGTGTGTGTGTGTGTGTGTGAGTGTGATTAACTGTGACTACTCATGATGTTTTTTACTGAATGAAATCACACGTTGGTGGAGTGTACGTCATGGTGTAAACAACACGTTGGTGAGAGCACAAAGAAATAAAAAATGTGGCAAGAATAAATAAACAGAAAACGGCGCTCCAAAATAAAAGCCCTGTGCCGGACATTCACTATATTTTGAAATAACAAGTGTTTTTTTTCCAAACTTGACACGTTCAGAGGTCACTTGAGGTCCATTTAAGATGGACTAGTTGGGAAACGCTGCTGAAGATGAGACGCCTTCAACGTTTTTCAACGTCTCTTTCTCAAAATGCTACAAAACGATCCATCGTGACGCACAAACGTGTCTGCAGCTGGAAGAATAATAACAGCAAACTGTCAGATATGTTTCAAAAGAACGGAAATGTTGGTTATGTTGCACAGTGATTTGCATTAGCGAGCTCAGGTTTTAACCCTTTAAAAGCTGAGCAAAGAGCAGCATGTTATATATAGGCCGATATGTGAGTGTGTATTGGCACTTTTTTCAGTTTATTTCCTATTTTTTAAAATTTATTTATTTATTTTTACCTCCTTTTTATTTTAAGGTCATTTTCTTGTTGTGTTTTCTTTTTCAGCTTCACAGCTGTTCAGTGAAGGCGTTATAAGAAAATAAATAACAGTGGTAAAAAGTAACAAACCACTAAAGTGCTGAGTTTATTTCATGTTATGCTGCTTTACTTTGGGGCAGATTTTGGGAATATTCATGACTTGAAAACTGTTTAAGGTGAGGGATTAAAGTATTAGAAAATTATTTGTGGAAAAAATAGGGGAAATGTACAGAAGTGTTACACATAGGCACTGTATTAGCATAAATCAGAACCTTTTCCACTTTATTTCCTATTTTTGATTTGATTTATTTCTTTATTTTTTGTTTGTCTCTCTCTAGCAAAGACTATATTTATAATTACCATATTTAAATTTTTATGTTAAATATATAATTGTAAAATATATATATATTGGTTTTTTTTTTTTGTTTGTTTGTTTGTTTTTTACTAATTGTCTGATAATTTTATTGTATTTTTTGTTTGTTTTTTGCTTATTTTTATTTCTTTTTTTTGTCACTCATTGCCTTTTCCCATTTTTGAATCTTAGGTTTCAAAGAGATCATCTGTTTTTAATTTTAGTCAAAACAACAATGTATTAAAAGTTGCACAAGATCTAAAGAACATCTCCACGTGGCTGGTGATGCGGTATAAAGACGCGCCGTCTTCGCTGTCATGTGTCCAGATTATGAAGGACAGCAGACTCAGAGGAATAATGCGACTTTAATACGTGTAAATCTCTGTGTTTGGAGGTTTAATGATGAACGAGCGCCACGATGATCCCGGCGCTCCCACGAGGAAGCTGCCATGCCAACGGGCTCGTTATATTCACGAGAGCTGAGCTCATGACGCCGTTACTCACAAAATCTCTGCACGTGTAAACAAAACCGGCGTGTCAGAAAAGACCAGTTAAGCTGCGGCTGCTGCAGACTGGGAGAGTCGGCTCCCAGCAATATGAACGGGATTACTGTCGCACGATCGCATCAATGAGCAGCTTCCTCTGCGGCCGGTGGGTGGAGACCGCAGACAAACAATATTTGAATTTGTTTATTTGTGAGAAGCAGATGAGGAGGAAGTATTCAGGTCCTTCAGTAAAAGTACTTCAGTAAAAGTACTCTGTTACAAATAATAATCATGAAAATATACTCAAAGTATTAAGATTTGAGTAAGTTGGCTCGATTGGCAGAAGGCAATGAGCAATTTAGAAAAATGTGCGCAAAAAAAGGTAAAATGTACACATAAAAGTACACATAAAAGTACACATAAAGTACCAGAGAATGAGAAGGAAACAAAACTGAAAAATAAAGTAACAGAAAAAAATAACAAAAAGAAAAAGTTCTTAAAAATAATAATTCAAAGAATAATTTTAAATATATAATTATGATAATTATTAATACAGTTTTTTGGACATTTTTTTCTCTCTAGCTTTTTTTAAAATAATTTTCTAAACCTTATGATTTCTTGCTTTTTGCCAAGTTTTTTTTTTTTTTTTTTTTAAGTACACCACTTTGCACAGATTTCAGAGGTTTAAATCATTTTTAGAGGCATCTGAACGCAGAACAACAAAAGTGATGTCAATATAGGTTTGTAGAGAAAAACTACATTTCAAATTATCATTACATATCAATGTATATATATTAAAATTTTACAAAAGATATTACGAAATTTTCTAATTTTAAAACACTTTTCCCTTTTTTTACTACCTTATTTGTTTGTTTTTAAACAATTTTTTAGGTCTTTTTTTGTTGTAATTTTTTATTAATTTTTTGTTAATTTTTGGGGTGTTTCTGTCTCTCATCACTCATTTTTTCCCGTTATTGAAAAAACATGAAGCCAAGTTGCTCCAGTTTGAAAGGGTTAAATGGATATTAAATGTTTGCACAGTGTTTATAAATGCTAAATATGGAGATGTCTTAAAGTCAGTATTAAACTTTTTAAGCCAGAGTTTGGTCAATAACTGAATTACCCAGAAACCCAGAGTTTTGGAGCAGATGGTGTGTTTCGGGGCTCACGTGCAGCGTCCGGATGCTGATTGTTGAGTTTGATGTTTGAGCGCCATCGAGTGTCCCTTCAGTACAACTACAGTTAATGTTTCCTCTGTTTGCAGCCCTTTAACCCTTTAAAACTCGGATCGGCATCAGGTCTGCTGTGTCGCAGTGAGCAGCTTAGAAAGAATTGCAAAAAAATTAGTGAAATGTGAAAAGAAAATGACAGAAAATTAGTTATGATAAGATTATTAGGTTTTTCTTAAAAGAAAATGTCCAGAAAAATATTTTTAATTCTTTTAGTAATATATGTTGATTTATATAATGACAGAAAACTAGTTATGATAAGATTATTAGATATTATCCCAAAAGGAAAAGGGGATACTGTCCAGAAAAAATATTTTTAATTCTTATAATTATATATTTATTTACATAATTATACAATGACAGAAACATAGCTATGATAAGATTACCAAAAAAGGGGGAAATGTCCAGATAAAATATTTTTAATTCTTATATTTATTTTTATAATTTTATAATTACAGAAAATTATTATACGTTTTTTTTCAGTCTTATAATTATGTATTTATTTATTTTTAGGTTGTAGTTTTTTAGTGTTTCCGAGGTTTGTGTTTTTTATCCGTTTTTGTTTTGACTTGTTTTTTATTTGCTGTTTTTAACTTGTTTTTATTGTCTTGTGTGATTATTTTTTACTGTGAGCTGCGTAGTGTTTCAATTTCCTTCAGGATTTCTGAAGTTAAAAATCTAATTTAATTTAAAAAACATTTATTTTTTTGTATTTTATATTTAGCACTTTCTCAGGGGCACATTCTTGTTTCTTTTATTTTATTATTTCTTTTTTTTTTTTTTTACTTTTTGTAATTTTCATGTGAAATTTTTGATTTTCTTGTAACTTTTTGGGCCATTTCTTCTTAAGTTGCTCATTGCCTTCTGTTCCATGTTTTTGAAAAAAATCAAGCTAAGTTACTGGAATTTTTAAAGGGTAAAATAAAAAGAGTTTTTACATCAAAGAGCAAAATTAAGACAATTTAAACACAGATCTCTGCGCCTGTGTGGACAGTGATTGTCTGATTATGTGTGAAGCTGAAGTCAGAGCGGCCAGACGGAGGGAAATCATTCAGGAAAAGCCTCAGATGTGGTTCACGTATAGATATATATAAAGCCTCAGATGTGGTTCACGTATAGATATATATAAAGCCTCAGATGTGGTTCACGTATAGATATATATAAAGCCTCAGATGTGGTTCAGGTATAGATATATATAAAGCCTCAGATGTGGTTCAGGTATAGATATATATAAAGCCTCAGATGTGGTTCACGTATAGATATATAAAGACAGAGCGAGTAATGAAGAGCTGAGCAGAGACAGAGTGGACGCTGCAGCGAGGACGAGTTCAGTCTCTGATCTCTGTCCGACACCTTAAACCTTTGAAATCTGGATCAACGTCACTGTTATTGTGCTGCGTACACACACACACACACACACACACACACACACCTTTCACAAGTATAAACATTTAAGGAAATGTCCTACAAAGCCCTGTTTATGTTTCTAGGATTTTAGGACACTTTGGTCTTAGCTTGGATCTGTGTTTGGGGTTCGGGGGATCCTCCACTGGCATTTTTTTTAATTTTAATAAACTATTTTGATGTTTTTTTTTATGCACTCTGACACTTTATGTTTACTAAAAGTACAAACACATTCACAGTCCCAGTGTGAATCACTTTTTATTGTGAATTCTAAAAATGGTTGGGGGGCCATCCGGCACCCTATCAGGGACCAGATTTGGCCCTCGGGCCGTATGTTGTGTGCATAAAAAAAAAAAAAAAAAACAGAAAATTGAGCCCCGGGCTGAGGTCATTTAGGCCCCAAACGTCCTCAAACCCGAAAAAAAGATCCTCATTTAGCTTTAAATAAAAACATGGAACTGTTCAGAATACAGTCCTGAACACTAACCCAAGATTTTAGGACATTTCTCAGATTTTAGGACATTACTCTGTTTTTAAGGACATTTCTGGGGTTTTAAGTTTTAGGACATTTCTCAGATTTTTCTCGGATTTTAGGATATTTCTAGTATTTCGGGACATTTAAGGATTTTGGATATTTTGGGGGATTTTAGCACATTTCTTGAATTTTAGGACATTTTTGTATTTCAGGATGTTTCTAGGGTGTTAGGTTTTAGGACATTTCTCTGATTTTAGGATATTTCTAGAATTTCAGGACATTTTAAGGATTTGGTATGTTCTTAGGATTTTAGGTAATTTCTAGAATTTTAGTACGTTTCTCAGGTTTTAGGACATGTCAAGGATTTAAGATATTTCCAGGGTTTTAGGACATTTTTAGGATTTTGGAACATTTTTTTGGACTTTCTAGTATTTAAGGAAATTTCTTGAATTTTAGGGCATTACTCAGATTTAAGCAAATTTCTAGTATTTTAGGAAATTTCTAGGATTTAAGGTGTTTCTTGGGGTTTTAGGACATTTTTTGGACTTTCTAGTATTTTAAGACATTAGGGTCTTAGCTAGGACCTGTGTCGGGGGTGCAGGGGATCCTCCACTGACACTTTTTTTGGATAAACAAGCTCTGTTTAGTATCCTGTTTCATACAAAGCTATTCCCAGTGTGCATCACTGTGTTTTTGTTGCATGAGACACTCAGATCATTCAAATCTCCTCCAAACAGCTGCAGCAAAACCTGTTTAGCGTTTGATGCAAGAAATAATATCAGCTGAAACGTCTGAAAAAGCTGGTCTGCAGCCACCATCGTCATCTGCATGTGTTTCATACCGTGCAGCTAAAATCAGCTGTGCATTTCTGCAGCCTCAGAGACAAAGCAGCCAAAATATCAGATGTTACACAGTGAAAACGCAGCAGGCTGCACCGCGAGCAGCTCGCGCGCACTGCGCCGTGAGCCACGCTCGTGTAACTGCGCAGTCAAAAGAGCCATTTATAAACAACGTGAAGACATTTTCACATGAAGACAATATTTTTTGGATGATGAAGTTTCGTGCTATGAACTTTCCGTCCCACATTTCCGCTGTACGGGCATTTGAGAAGACTGGCAGCCGCCGGGAGCCAATGAGAAGCCTGGAATCGGCGCGTCGACCAATAGGAGCGCGGGGGGCGGGTTGTTATCAAGTCGTAAACGGTTAGTAACAGGACAGGCAGGTAAGAAAGATTTTCTCGTGTTATTTTTCTCTAAATTAACCGACGCGCCGCTTGTCAGGAAAAAACGCTCACTCGGTTAAACTATCGGCTGTTCGATTTGAGCAGGTTGGATTTTTTTTGGGGCACTTTTTCCGATAAAACGTGCAAAAACCAAAACGGTCATTGAGAAGTCAGTGTGGGAAGCAAACAAGCTAGCTAGCGTTAGCCCGCTAGCTCAGCTGTCTGTTATTGGCCAGTTAGCTCAAACATTAGCATGCTAACGTTAGCCGCTCAGCCAGCGCTGCAGAAAGTAACGTTAATGTGTCACTAAAATCTCCGTTTCCGCCGTCTTTGACACGAGCACTCAATAAAGAAAACACTCCTCGTGACTTAGCGTTAAATTTCCGAGCTCGGTGTCCGCATTGTTGAGCGCGTAAAACTTTTTCATTATAAATTTGCAGTGATAACGTTAACGTTAGCAGCAGCTAGCGTTAGCCTGCCAGCTGGACATCAAAATCAGAAATACTTTATTTAAACTGCGGTTCGTTACAGGGAAGGAAAGAGTACAAAAACTATAGAAGCAGGAGTAAAAAGTAACAAGTATGTGGAAGTATTACAATTAAGTGAGTACAATGTGCTTCAGTTTTAAAATTGTAATAATAGTAATAACGACAATAACAGTAGTAATAATAATAATAATACCTTATCTTTTTTAGTTGTAACTTTTAAATTATTTAGTAATTAATTTGCTTTTTACATCTTAAATCTTTACGCTTTTAGTGTAAATCTGTATCCTTAATGATTTTTATATATTTTATTGCTCTTTAAAGCATTTTGAATTGCAGTAATTCATTAAGTATGTGCAATATGCTTCAATTTTAAAATTATAATTATAATAATAATAACAGTAAGACCTTAATTTTATTTTTAGTTTTTAAATTATTAAATAATAAAAAACTTTATATATCTTAACTCATTACTCTTTTATTGTAAATCTGTGTCCTTAATAATGTTTATATATTTTATTGCTCTTTAAAGCATTTTGACTTACAGTAAAACACTAAGTATTATTATTAATACAATATGCTTCAATTTAAAAATTGTAATAATAATAATGACAATAATAGTAATAAAAACGTATTCCTTAATTTTATTTTAAATTTTAAATTATTAAATAATATTTTTTAGTGTCTTTAGTCTTTATTGTAAATCTGTATCTTTTATGGATATTTTATTGCTCTGTAAAACACTTTCAATAGTAATAATACTTCATTGGGACTGTGGTTTGTTACAGTGATGCAAAGTGAAGAGTTATAGAAGTAAAAACAAAAAGTACAAACTATGTAAAAAAAAAAATTCAAAATTAACCTTGTGCACCGTGCTTCAATTTAAAGATTGTAATAATAATAATAATAATCATAATAATAATCATAATAAGACCTTTTTTTAAATTTTTTATTCTAAATAATTTAGTTAGTAATTTTACCTTTTATATCTTATCTCTTTACCCTTTTATTGTAAACTGTATCCATTATTATGTTTTAATATTTTATTGCACTGTGAAGCACTTTGAATTACTCTGTTAAAGCTGCCTTACCATTTATAAAGCACCTCTCAAAACACAGTTTTCTGTTCAGTTGTGTGTTCACTGTTTTACTCATCACACATAATACAATAAGTACAAACTGTAAGAAAGCCAAAACTAAAATCAAGATAATAAATGAGAATTAAAATCAGCAAGATAGCAATAAAATAGACATCTGAGATAAAACCAGTCTTGTGATAGAAGTAGTTTTTTTAGGAAAGACTACGGACATTTTCAAAAGTCAGACATGTTATTCCTACCTTCTAAGAGAGCCTGAATTTATTAGTATACATTAAAACACCTCTTCTTTAAAAATGATTGGTAAAATAAAACAAAGTACAACCATTTAAAGTTGTATACCCCTCTTCTAAGCCCAAATAAAAATGTAAGTCAAACGCTTCAATACTTTTAAACCATTTGAACCTTTGAAATGTTTCAAAACCTATTAGCTCTACATTGGCATCTGCTGGTAGAAGCTGGCATTGCACCCATTTATCATTGTTTTTGATGTGAGCTCCTTTTCCTCAGCCCAAAATCCTGCCTCAGTAAGTGTCATGCAAATCAAACCAAACTGCTCTTGATTAGCTCTTGCAGGATATGGTGACTATTTCATATCATTATTAGCTATGTGACCCAATGACACTGGTCTTATGCTATGCTACAGTTAGTTTGTTGAACATTTTAATGGTTTCATTCATTAACGGAGACTTAATCTGTCCGGGTTTGGTACCGATCACGTGACGTTTCGAAATCCGTCCCTAGCTACGTACCGAAATTGCCTCTCTATCATAAATAACGAACAGTCCCTTAGAAATATAAAAATATGCATATAAAACGACAATACACCACAGGATATATACATAAGTAGGAATAAAAATAAGAAATAAATGCAATATACACAATATGTGCAACATATGTTAATTACACATTCACTCACACACACAAAATCAAGATTAAACTAATGTTTGTTTATTTTTTCTTCTTTGTTTTTAGGTGTCATGGTGTTCCCGTGTGCGGTAACTGGAATTATGGCCTGTTGGATTATTGGATGGAATATTTCCACAATGGAGTTAAAGGTATTTCTAAATATTAATTATTATTAGTATTTAGTTTTAAATTTTTGTGTGTTTCTGACCGAGCCTCTGCAGTGCTCATGGGCTCTGAGCGGCGACCACAAAAAGGAAGAAATTGCAGATACTGGTGGCCAGAAATAAGTGCCCTTTTTCTGGTGTCTGGCTGCCCTTTCGCCTTGGATGGAGCGACATGAGGTGCATTTTATTAGGAAATCCAGACGATGCGCATGCCAGACTGGATGGATTACATATTCTAGCAAAATGTGGAGGAGCACTCCTGAATCCCCCTGGAGGAGCTGGAGGATGTGGATTTGGAGGCTAGAAGTTTAGGCGACTTTACATAACCTGTTGGAACAGGATAAGGAAATGCATGGATGGACGTTTTTGGAAATTTCCAGTATAGCAGACAAGGATAACTTACTGAATAATGATCCAAAACATCACCCTTTTCCCCCTGACGATTGCAGTTTGCCTCCCGAGACTTTTATGTAGATATCAATTTGAAATAATTTTTCAGAACAGGCGGATATAGACAGTTTTTCTCTTACACACACGCATACGCACATATATACACACACACACACACACACACACTGATAATCACTTATTTGTTATGCATGTCGACTCTGGTAGTCTGATAATACACAGAAGCCATGCAAGACCTGCAAGAAATAAGTGTTATGCATTCATTTGCATTATTTAACAAGTCACAGGCAGGGATGCAAAACAACACTGTAAACATCTAAAATCTTCCTGTGCAGGAAGCGATAAAAGGTTGTTTATTTAAAATCGTAGGTGATAAACGGAAGTCACTAAACCAAACAGTACAAATTGGTGAGTAACAGAAATTTAAACTTCCTTAAAAAAAAGATGAAATGTCAGTATTGTACTCACTGACATTGCCTTTGTGAAGAACAGCAGAAAAAAAAAATTAAAAATAAATTATCTAAAATGATTGTTTTAATTTAAATAATCAGAAGTGGAGTTTTTTTTCAAACAGGTTTCCACTTGGAAGGAATTTGCTTTGGTTTTTGGTGCAGACATTAAACTAAGAGTATAAAATAAAAAATAAAAGTAAGGCAAAGTACTACAGCACTCAGGGACTTATAAATATAAAATAGAAAAATTAACAGTAAAAATGTGGTGAAAAAATTGTACAGTTACATGACAAATATGTAACAAGAATATATAATAAGAGAATTTAGTGACATTTTACCTGTACAGTGTAGTATTTCAAAAAAATTGAGAAATCTATAAATTATTGTTTTATTTATAATAAGGGCCAAAAAAAACACCAAGCAACTGAACACGATAAAGTAACTGAGGAAGTTATGAATCCACAGATAAGATATCAGCGTCACATGTTTTACTGGTCACTGTAACGCTGAAAACACACTTTCATTTTCCAACTAAATGTATCCAACTCTTCATCTGAATTTTGAGCTATATGCTGTGAAATAAGGGGATTCATTTTCTCATAAACCAAAAAAAAGCAAGCTACTAAAAGTGCTAGTTGCAAGGTCTCATATATGTGCATACACTGAAAACTCTAATTTCCAGTAGTAAAATTTGTAATAATGTGTGGTTATTATTAAATAGATAGATTAAAGATTAGATTAAATAAAATAAAACTTTATTATCATGGAACAAGTACTGCGACAGTGAAATTGAGTTGTAGACATAAGTGCAGAGTAATAAGCACAGTGGGTCATTTATTAGATAATCAGTAAAGGGGAGATATGAATATATTAAAACACAGTGCAGCATTTGCAGCAGTGAAACTATATAATAACACTTTAAGTCAGGTATATCTTTACAAAATCCAAAAAATCATATAATAATAATTATACAAATAATAATAAACTTTATTTGTATAGCACCTTTAATATAAGAAATGCAGCCCAAATGTTACATGCACCAAGTGCTTCACATCAAAAGACATAAAAGACAAAAAGACATGACAAAACCTGCCTGTAAAAACAAAATAAGATCAGGATAGAAAACATAGAATAAATCTCCACACTTAGTAATACTCGTAAAAGTAAGATAAAATAAGGATAAAAATTGAATGCTCAGAATGCATAAAATAAAATGGAAAATAAAATAAGCCCACTTACATTATTAATAAGAATAAGCATCAAAATAGAGAATATAAACTGCATAAAACTAAGGAAAATACAGCACCTTAAAGATGTGCAGTAAGATGCTGGGCTGCATGAAAACCTCAAATTATCAACAAAATCAGAAAAAAAGTTCAGGCCAAGCCCCGCCCTGAAAACACCTGACCTTCGGGTCAGCTGTGAGTGAGGACAGCAAAAGTTTTTTTTTAAAAAACAGACAATTAATTGATTATTAATGATGTTCATTTATTGACTGGCTGAAATGTAAGTGTCCTCGGTGTACACTGTATTAGATTCGGGCTGTGGCTGTAACGGTGCAGAACAGCGCCGTCACGTGGCCGCTGGCTGCCGAAGTGCTGCGCCATCTACTTCCTGTTAAAAGGGACATGAGAGCCGGCCTCAGCGTGCTCAGAGGGGTGGGCCCCTCTAAGGGACTGTTCAATATTTATGAGAGGGGAGGGGGCAGTGCAGAGGGAAGTTAAAATGTTAACACTCGTATATGTGGATAAAAACAGGTGATAAAACTGAAAATATCTGTTGTACAAATCGTGGAGTAGAGTGGAAATATTTATAACAAAGTATGTAAAAAAATATAACAACATTAAATATGCTTATAAAATATAAAATAAAATACTTTAATGTATCTAAAATATAAAATAGAAATAACTTAATAATGATTAAAAAATGATGCTTACACTAGCATCAAATGATGATTAAAAACAGGTGATTAAACTGAAAGATTTTTTTAATTTTCGTTTAAATATTTATTGCACATATTTTTGTGACATCGACATGTCAGTTATGACAAAATAACAACCCCCCAAAAATATGTACATTTACAAATAACTCAAAGCAAAAGGAATAATTTTAAAATCATAAACAGAGTAAATCTATTCATTTAAGCACATTCATTTTATTTTTTTATTTTTACATACTGAGTTTATCTACCCGCTTTTCTGATAAATGAATAACTGTCCCTAAATAGGTAGCAAATTAAGCACTCATTATTATAATTATATATAATTTTGCTGTTTGAAAGAGCAAAAAAAACTCTTAATGTATCAATTTATTAAGTGTAAAGGTGCTTTAAATGTGAATAAAAAACAGGTGCTTAAACTGAAAGATATTTACTGTAAAATAGAAAATAGAAATACCATAATAATAATAAACAATGTGTTACTAATGTAAAAAAACATAACAAAACATTTCAATTTTATTTTAATTTTTACATATGAAGTACTTTTACACCCTTCTCTAATAACCTTTCTGTAACTTTAAATAGTAGTTGCATATTATATTACATATTATATTTTCTACACACTTTAAATACTCAACACATTATATATATGAGTAATAAAAACTGTGTACATTATACATTTATATTCTTTAATATATTTTTTCCCCTTTTTACATTATTATATACCAAATACTTGTATACCCTTCTATGACAAATAACCTTTCTGTAACTTAACATAGTAGTTACATATTGTATTACATATAACATATTTACATATATTTTCTGCACACTTTAAATACTCAACACATTATATATATATATACATACACACATACACATATACATACATACATATATACATACACACACACACACACACATATACATATATACACACACACATATATATGGTAATAAAAACTGCACATTATACATGTTATTTAGTATTTTTATATTTTTACATACTATACATTTTTCTGTAACTTTACATACTAAATACATATTGTATTATATATAACATATTTACATATTATATTTTCTGCACACTTTAAATACTCAACACATTTTATGTATATATATATACATATATAGTAATAAAAACTGCACATTATACATATTATATAGTATTTTTATATTTTTACATACTATACATTTTTCTGTAACTTTACATACGAAATACATGTTATATTTACGTATATTTTTTCAGTATACATTACACATATGACATTTTTATATATATATTTTTGCACTTTTATATACCAAGTACTTTTACCCCTTTCTTTGTCAAACACAATACAGTCCCTAACTTTACTGCCAGTTTTATACATTGTATTATCCACACATTTGGCATTTTATTTTTTAATGACATTACAAATGGTAAATATTGTTACATAACAGGTGGTTAAACTGAAAGATATGTACACAGAGACATGAAAACATGTCTTTTTCTTGACATTTTAAGCAGCAGCAGCCTTTTAATCCTGTCAGGTGTTAAAGTGACGCTGCCGTGTGTGTGTTTTTGGAGACAATGCCCTCCTGTGGTATCTCCTTTTTGAGCTTTTTTTATGTCGTTTTTTATCTGCCCTTTACTCTAGTGGCGACTATGAGAAATGTCTCCCGCCTACCAGCAGGCAACACACACACACACACACGCACGCACGCACGCTCTCACACTCACACGCGCGCGCACGCACACACGCGCGCGCACACTCACAGCCCTCCTATGTTTGTCAGACTCAAATCCGAGGGAGAGGAGCTAGCCGCCATTTTCTAAGCGTCTCTCCCTAAAACGAGAGAAAAAGGCTCGCGACAAACTGCCATCTGGACTACCTTTCGCTCACTGAGAATCGGATTTTTTGGTCAAGGATTGCCCGGAAATCGCCTACGTTTGAAGTAAATGTCGGTAGAAAGGAGAGTTTCACGGCCTTGTCTTTATATTCGCTCGTTAGCGGCGAGGCGAAGCTAGCTGCTCGAGTAAGGTGTAGATCGGTGATTCGCCCTGAATCCGGAACGAAACCCGAGCAAGCGGCTCCGTCAACCGGGCCTTTTCTGTAGGGGGGGCTGCGTGTTTTTCCTTTGGATTTATTTAATGGCAGACTGATCGATTCCGGCCGTGTTTTTTTGTGAGTGTGTGTTAGGACCCTTGGTTTTTTTCCACTAAAACTGCAGGGGATTGTTGCCGAAATTCCCTCGGATAGTGCAACCTCGTCACGTGGTAGGTTCCTCCTTTTTCTTTGTTAGCGAGCTAGCTAGACTGGCAGGGTCTACTCCCAACTTCTCAGCTTCTGACATATGTGCACTAACGATGCACGTTATTTCATAACTCACCAGATTCTCCACTAACACACAGCCGACACTCGTGTAGAAAAAACAGGCTGCTTGTATTTATTTCCGTAGTCTTAATTGCGATGCAAACCATGTCTCCACTCTGCAATAGCTCCTAAAGATAAGTTATGATCCATAACCAGACAGTGTGTGTTATTATTACGCCTAAATATGATATCATACACCTCCTCTGCTGTGTGTGCATGTGCATTTTAACCTATATTTATCACTTTAAGGCGTAAAACCATCACTAGGGTGAGCGCAGGTTACGTACTCATGACTAAAATGTTTACTGCCCCTAAAGAGGTTCACGTAGAGCTCACGACTTGTGCTAAAAAACTAATAATGTCAAAAAATCTTCAAATGTAATCCATATAATGTGATGAGGGCAGGTAGCGTTTCACTGCAGTTGCACGCTAGCTTTGCGAGCAGGTTGTGTTTCTTGCATCAGCAGCTTTCCCGAGCTAACGTTAGCCAGAAGCGCATTAATTTGCACGCAGTGTTCAGAGTGACATGAGATATTTTTCTTTCGGTTTTCGGGGTGTTTGGGTTACGTAGATCGGCTGCTGATATTTTATTATTATTATTAATTTATTTCGGGCACGGCTCGATGATACAAACAGTCTTATGGTTTTCCGCGGAAGCTATTTCAAGATTACGAAATAACGTTATTATATTGCACTCTTTGGAAGAGGGCAGAGGAGCCAGGCTTTTCCTTTCAAATGCACAAATGTTTTTGTAAACACCAGGAAGACATTTTGGTGATTACGTTATGGTTGGCTAAGGTTGGATGTGGACATTTTTTTTGTCGCATCTCTAAGCCAGACAGTTTGCAGAGATAGTGGTGGTATAACTGCATGTGGATTAAAGGGATGCATTTGCAAATGTTGGTTGTTTAATGTGCTCCCGTGAAGCATGAACGGTGTGTTTGAAGCGGAATGGGCGGTTTTAGGGAGATAAATTGCATTGCATAATCTGCTTCGGAAATACCAACATGGCGTAGTGCGCGCTGACTAGAAACTGCGGTGAAATACTGAGCCCCCATTCATCTGACCCTGCAGACGATACGCGGAGATGCAGCTCGCTTTTATCTCTTGTTTTACATGAAAGGACGCTTTTTAAAACTTTATATGGCCGCACAGGCAATCAGTGTGAATGCTGTGTAAACCCCTGGATCAGTACTCCTCCTTAATCATCTTTAAACATATTTAAATTAATAATAATGTTATTTGCAATCATATCTTGGTTAATTAGGTTCAACTGAAATTGACACAGGAACCCAGTCAGGATGACATCATGTGCTTTGGGCTAATGCTCGGGCCTAAATCCACCTACTTACACTGCCTGTGTGGACTGCACACTGACTTACCAGGGCACATGTAGGGCAGTGGGGTTTGGACAATTTGCATCGGCTTTTCCCTCTTTTCTTACCTCACCAACAGAATCCCAGAGCTTATTCTTTTAAAGAGGAGCCTTGTGAGTAAACGACAATGCAGGCTTGTTCACACGAGCATGGGTGTATAGTGGGAATTATTTATTGGCTCGCTGGGAAGTGGCTCAGATGTCTGCTGTTATTCCACCTATATCATTAGCATCCCATTCACCAAGGTCAGTGCTTATCATTCATTTTTTTTTCGGTATGCATTTAATGAGGGGGCTCTGTAGACAACTGCATTATTGTGATTACAGTGACATTTTCTGGGATTTTGTGCGAGCCAAGTGAATGGTCAGAGAGATAATGGGTAGATTTCATCTCAGATGTTCCTGCTCTTCATCTAAAGTGTTTTCCTCGCTGTCCCTTTTTGCAGGATCATTTTTAGCAACACTTCCAACCAGTAGGTCAACAGAATGTCAATGAGTCACCAGTTCATTTGATCGGGCCCTTTAACTCGATTAGTTGTAGCCATGTAACATAGGTTTGTTTTTTAAATTGTACTTGATAGTTAGTAGACAGTGTTTACGGTGTATTTTTAGTGATCATATTTGGTGCCAAATATCATAGAAAGGCTACTTTCTTTTTGGGTGGCGGTTAGTAATTTTCCACTCTCACTCTTTCTCTAAAGGCCTACAGAACCTGTAGTGCAAGTATTTCATATGTAGGCCTCATTGTGCATGTGTAGAGCCTACCATCATGCTGCTACTCACTGAGAAATGATTATTTAATATGGAAAAACATTTGTTTTTAAGTCAAAGCATTTGTTGCCACAAAATGCCTTTGAGACAGAACTGTTTTGCAGCTTTTAGGGTATCAAGTTAACAGTCATCCCTTATGTTATTGGCTTCAGAATAGTTATGAGTGCACTAAGATAAATTAAACTTTGGTTAAGCTGCCAGAATAAGTACTACATCAATACTTAAACATGTTCTACTAGTGTCTGTGTATGTTTGTTTACACTGTGTAGTCCATCACTGAACAGGGCTGTGAGTGCTACCTGGGAATTGTTGATGGAAAAATATCTCCACCCTACATCCGCCCACACCAACAAGGATCAGAATTTAATGTAGTAAGGTTTTTACGGGGTTCCCACGGTCATGGAAGTCCTGGAAGAGTCATGGAATTTCACAAACATATTTTCCAATACTGTAAAAATCATAGAATACGTAAAAAATATTTTTTTGTTGTGGCAGTGAAATTGTGATCTCTGAATTAATTTTCTGTGGGCCTAGCTGTCAACATAACTCCAATATGTGTGACATTTGTTTACCATCACATATATTTTTTATTTTCTCTTTGTGTATGCCAGCAAACTGAAATTACAATTATGGGAAAGCAGGGCAAATAATTATTATGTGTTCTTGAAAAGTAATTATAAAGTTGTGAATTTTGTCTTTCAAAATGTGTAGAATGTGTTTAATGTGTGTATGACACTACTTTGTCTAACTTTATGTCTCGTCTCCACCCTGTTTTTTTCTCTTTGTTCTGTCCAGGCTGTCCTCAGGTGGGGCAGTAAGCGGGTGGAGTGGAGCAGGCCGCGGTGCCCGTCCCTCTGCACTGCATGGCTGCGATGGCGCCCGCTCTCACCGACGCCCCAGCCGAAGCTCACCACATCCGCTTCAAACTGGCTGCCCCATCCTCAAGTCTCTCACCGGCCAGTGCAGAGAACAACGGTAACGCCAGCAACATCCTCATCCACAGCAGCGGCCCCGCCAAGTGCAAGGCCGCGTCCGAAGATTGCCCTCTCGACTTCTGCGGCGGCGACCAGGAACAGCAGCAGCAGCAGCCCCAAGCCGACTCCGTGGCCCAGGCCTCAGCGCTGGGAAAGCTCCAGCCGCTGGTGGCTTCCTACCTATGCTCTGATGTGACACCTGTCCCTTCAACTAAGGAGTCAATCAAGCTGCAAGGAGTCCTCATTAAACAGTCTGTGCTGAAAAGCCACAGGATACTGCCCAGCTCCCTGCTCAACGGCGGAGGAGACTTCCTGTTGAGGAAGAGGCAGGCGATCGAACTCAAAAGCCTCATGAGTGGCAGCACGAACGGAGGTGGCCAGCCCATGGCACCTGTCAATGGTTTGGCCAAGAAACTGGCCACTATGTCCGGCCCTGGTTGCGTGGTGGCGGTGAACGGTGACAAGCCGTCTGCCGCCACAGACTCTCAGTCCCAGAACCTGCCCTTGGACTCCGAGACCTTGACAGCTACCTTATCAGGGCATATCCCGGTGAAAGGAACCCTTAAACAGAAGCATTCCTCTGGGGTTTCTCAAAATACAGATGGAAAAAACCTTGAACCGCCAGTGCTCCAGTCCGCTGCACTTTCCCCGTATACCCACGACAACCCTAACCCCACTGAACAAGTGAATCCAGAGGAGGCAGATTCACACACGCCTACCAGTCAGCCACCGGGGTCTGATAGGGAGAGACCAGGTAGCAGCCAGCAGGGCTCCCCGTCTTGCACACCTGCGCCACAGCCTCCCCTACCCTGCACCTCTTCCTCGGACAGCCTTGATGCTCACGTTAAAGAGCGCACTCTTCTCAACAGCAGCCGCCAAGCTGAGATCGAAAGCCGGCTGCGGCGCCTGCGCAAACGTCTTCAGGTTGTACAGGCCAAGCAGGTGGAGCGGCACATCCAGCAGCAGCTGGGCGGCTTCTTGGACTCGGCTCTCAGCCGGCTCCTGGCCGGTAACCGCAAATCGGAGACGGCGACCCCTACAGCTACGTGGAGGACTGGACGCCACTCTTCTTCAAACAACAGAGACGGCCTTGGTCGCTTCCTGAAAAGCGGCTCCATGCCCTTGGAGCTGGAGCGGCTGTATCTGAGCGGATCGGCCAACCTTCATTCTGTTGAAAGCGCCTTTGACTCAGATGTAACAGAAAGTAGCTCTGGAGGGGACTCTGACCTGGAGGAGGAGGAGCTCACCAGAGTGGACATTGAGCAGCGGCACGTCAAAATGTAAGTAGAAGTGTCCTCACACACTGAGACAACAGACTTATTTTCTGTACATACATGACTCTGCAGTTCCAGTGGAACTTAAAAAGCAGCATTTTTATTAAAAAAAGGTGGTTTGATATAGGGCTGGGTGATACGGTTAAATAAAACAACAAAATTTTCAATTATACAGCTGCTATAGATGATGTTATGTGGCAAATGTAATCATGGTGCAACATTATCCACAGTTAAAACAGCTACACTACAAATAACTGTCAGGGTTCATACGGTCATGAAAAACCTGGACCCACAGGTTTTCTTTAAAAAGATTTAAAAAAGCACAAAATTTCTCCTTTAAAATATCTCTAATTTTTTTCTTTTAAAAATCGCCAAACATTTTAAAGAAAATAGAAATTGCCAAAATATTTTCTTTAGAATCACCATAATATTTTCAAGAAAAAGATTCTTTTTTTTTTCTGAAAAAACTAAAGAAAAAATTGCCAAAATTTCAGTTTTAAGAATGAGAGAACGTATGGTCTTGAAAATTTGCCAAAAAGTCATGTAAAAATGTTTATGAACCTTGCTGTATGCACAAGTTGAATGCCGTAACGTGAAAATGTTGTTGTGCGTATTAGTGGCTGTTACAAAGTGCCAGTTTCGCCTTCTTTTGCTACTGCTAATACTTCTGGTTAATGGCGGGTGGTAACTGGGGTTGAAGGTGCATTGTCACCCCCTCTGTGGGTTTATGGGTACTTTAATAATATGGAGGAATCATTAGACATTTATTTTATTTATTTTAATTGCATTTAGATCATTATTGTTATTGTTTTATCGCCCAGCCCTAGATTCACAGTTGTTATGATTGCCTCATGCCTAAGTAACTCATTACTCTCACATTTCCACAGTCCTGTGTAAGTCCCTGTATTTCTGGTCCCTGCAATATGCTACTCAGGCCTAGCAGGTGCTAATGACAATTATAACTGCCCAGTCTGCCTCAGTGGTGGTTGGGTCAAACTCCAGGGAGGGGTAGAGATACCGTTCGCCCAGAGAGCATGTGTAGTAGTGTGGGTGGTATCATCCTGTGGTGAAGGCACAGGCTGGATTGGGCTCAAAGTAAAAAGCTCTCTCGTCACACAGCGCTTCCTCCTGAGTGGGGCCGAGGCTGAAACTGAACGTTCTGTTTATCTGCAGAACGAACGAGCGAGAGCCCACAGAGCCGGTGCATGTTTTGATTTAAACTGAAATCAAGATGGGAACGTAGAGTCGGGGGTTGTGGTGTTTTTTTTTTTTTTTTGCAGAAGGTGTGGGTTTTATGTATTTACACGCTGCCTGTTGTGGTGTCCGTTTCGCCTCAGCAGGAGTTTGTAAATGTATTCCACGGGAAGTTCACGTTGTCATTTCTGTGTCATTAGTGTTTGGACGGGGGGGAAAAATACAGCAGGTGGGTCAGCAGTGTTAATGACTTACTGACCTGTGCGGATTGGGTAGATTATTAACAACGGAGCTGAGAACACCGATTTTTATTATCCTTCTCCGTGTTGACTTTAGACCTTTGACCCAAATATCTTCATAACCCAACAGGAAGCTTGTGTGTTTGTGTGTGATACCAGATCCAAATGCAGGAAAATTGATTGTAATGTATTCATACTGTGTCTGCGTCCCAGTTAAGGTCAAAGGAGGTGGTAGAGCAGTTTATGTGCAAATTTTTAGCACGTCATTTTCAAGGAGAGTGGAGAGTGAGCTACATTTATGTGGTTTAAGATTATGGGACAGGGTTCCTCTGTGTCCTAAAAACGTCTGAAAAGGCATTAAATTAATTAATCTAAAAAAAAGGGCCTTAATCTGTATTATGAGGTCTTAAATTGTATATTTCAAAAGTCTTAAAAATGCAAATTATTTTAATTTAATGCTTACTTGAAATGGCTTTTTTTTTATATAGTTTCTGTAAAATTGGTCTTAAATTTAATTCCGAGTGGCATTTAAAAAGTCGTAGAAAATCCTGTTTGCCTTAAGCTGTAGGAACCTTGGTTGGAGGAGTAAGATTCATTTTGTTAAATGATAATTTATGTAAACACAGGTAGTCAAAGAGGAATTGTTTTAAGTTGTTTAAGTTCCCATTCTGCTTATTCATTAATTCTCAAATTAAAATTCTACAGTAGTTTTTTATTTCAAGCCTGAATATAATGTACTTTAGGTATGTAACAAATAAATTATGACCAAAGCCTGTACTACTACTAAAGCAGGATATAGAAGTAATTGTGTAGATAGTGAAGGTAAATGCTGCGATGGGGAAGTTTGCTGACCCAAAAAGGCCATCTCATTATGTAAAAGATATGTACGCTTGATAGAAGGGCAGTGTGCTGTACCATGAGCTAAGGTACACAGTTAGTAACTAAGCAACACTGTCTATATTAGCACCATTGATATAGATGTTTTTATGTTTATGTTTTAGTCTTAGTAGTTACACATTGAGCTAATAACAGACTTTCAGTTCACAACTATTGAATTTAAGCCTTGCCAAAGCAGTTTTACTAAAAGAGAAGACTTAAAATGTGTGTTTGTTTTAACACCTGGATCAACATCAGTTTTCCTGTGCTGCATTCAGGCGCAATGAAACCACTGGAGCCTGAGAAAATTGGTTTGATTTGTTTTTTTAAAAAACATAATAAGCATCTTGCAAATAAATGTCCCACAAATTATGAACAAAAATATTTCAAGGTGACAAAAGAATCCCCTGCAGATTAGCTGGGGGTATTATTGATATTATTCTAAAAAGGGAAACATGTCCAGAAAATTGTATTCGTTATTAAATTATGTATTTAAAATAATCATACAGACAAAAAATATGTAGCACTTTCTCAAGGTCATATTCTTTTTTAATTTGTAATTTTCTTTTTTTTTTTTGGTCTATTTTCATCTAACTTTTTATTATCTTGCAAACATTTTGCCATTTCTTGTTAATTTGCCTGTCTCCTTCTTCCCATGTTTTTGAAAAAATTCAAGCCAATTTGCTCAGTTTTCAAAGGTTTAATCAGAGATCAGTTTATCACACATCTCTGTTAGGCTTTTTATTATATCAATATTCTATCAATCTTGTGATGTGACATTAAATATTGTCTTACATTTAAGATTTGTATTTCCCTGGTTTCAAAGGCTGCATTACACTTAACTAAGTTAGTTACTTACCAGAATGTTCTGGCTGTTCTATTATTAGCCTTTGCTCACTTAGTCATTCTGTCCACATTATTCTTGGTTATTTATTATAAAGTCTCATTGTGTAAATATTTTGTGAAAACACCAGTAGTCAATCCTACAATATCATCTTGATATCAAGTTATTTGGTTAAAAAAATATGTTAATAGTTTTTTTTTTCTGTATTACTGAAACAATACCTTTTTTAATATAAAGTTAAATCCAGTAATGCGTATAATGGAGTCAGATGGTCATATATAAGTAAATGTTCAATGACATTACATGAAATGTGATTGATTATTACAGTTGTAGTGAAAGTGAAAGGTCTACCTATTGAGAGGGGGGTTAGGAATTGGATAGTAATTTTGGAAGTTGTAGGTGCTTTCCACAGTTCTTAAATCTTCTGTAATACCAAGGAGTATATTGAATTAGGCTGATATGTTTCTAATAGCAAATTACATTTGTCAGAAGTCTGTAATATTGGGGTCATCATGATAGAAACTGGAATTTAGATAACATTTTCTCATCAAATTAGGAATTTATTGTTAAGAAAATAAAATAGAATTTTGCTGGGACAGAAAGTATTGAGATGATTGAATCTCACAGATATAAAAGCCGTACTAAAGAAAAAGAGGTTAAAGGCTGCATTGGGTTCAGGTCCTGTTTACACCTGTATGCATCATGCATCTCCAGCTGACCACTTGCTTACAGCCTTTGTTGTTTAACGTTAGAAAGTCAAAGGGCACAGTTAGAGAGATTTTCGGCAGGTTTCCATGACATATTTGCCAAAACTTAAGCGATATTTTAGAAATGTTGAGAAAACACATTTGTGAGATGACTGCTTATCCACTTAGTGATGTTCTGTGACTTCTTAACATTTCAAAAAGCACTGCGATGGATGTTCAAAACATTAGCAGGCTTATTTCTATTGTAGCCACCGCACTTGCCACCATTATTTCCAATCGAAGGCGACGTAGGCGTGTTATGCGAGCGATAATTGAAAGGCGAGCCGCTTGTATGTGGGAGTGGCCACATATGGTCCACGATTTGACAGGAATTGTGGATTCAAAACTTGCACTTGTATTTATTGCTGTCCACTTGTGATCAGATCACTCAAAACACATTTTTATACCAGGTGTAAACAGGCTCAGGGTTTTTATGAATGAGGTTTATAGGTGAGTGTAGGACATATTTGGAAACATAATGGATTATATTCGCAGGATGTCTAAGACCCGTAACCTGCTTTCCTTATAAATTAGAAATCCCACCAAATTGCGAGCGAAATTACTTTATTCTTTGATTTTGGGTTGATAAAATTTTAATTAAGACTGCTCCAACGACATATAGACTCAAAACTAAGCATTTTTTCTGTATCATGTTGGAAAATTGCCCAAATTAAAGTCCCACGTTTATGCTCCTTGAAGGAAATAGATTTTTAAATAGTTGAGATGTAAATGTGTAAATTCAGCAGCAAACACCAGCTAATTTCAGAGCTACATAACCAAGAGTTTGTGACTTTTTCCCTCAACATAAAACAGCATATTTGTGTCTGATTTATCAGTTAAAAAATCAGTGTGTTGTGTTGCATGTCAGTTTAACTAGTGCTCCTAAATTCTATGCTGGTGCTCCTAAAATATTTGGGAAGGAGCACTAGTGCTACCAGTGGAAAAAGTTAGTCTGGAGAGCTGGCGAAGGATTTAACCCATTGTTGTGGCACCACATCAGTGCGGATAGTTGTGTTGTACATTATCAGGCATTGTTATTGTTGTATGTTGTTTTATATCGGACCCTGATGGAAAGCAAACTGCTCCGGTTGTTTGCTGAGCTCAAGCATAAATCATATTTTTTGCAGTTTCACAAACTGCCTGTTTAGTACTAACTACATGTACTTTCATATTTGAGAAAGCTTCTGGAAGGCTCAGAGGTATTATTCAGATTAAACAGCAGGGATAAGGCAGGCTACCTCAGTACAAAAGTAACATGACTCCTGCTCAGCTCATTACAGTCATCACTGCGTTTTCCTCTGACCAACCTCCCTCTAATGTCCTTAAATAACTGAGCAAAATTACTGGTAACAAACTCATTTTCTTTCTCATCAGCTTCATTCTGAACTGCAGTTTATCTTTCATAGCAAACATGATACATCTTGTCCCTGCTTTACCATGAAAGCCAACCATTGTAAGGGTTTTTATTGCGAAGCAGGTACAGCTTTTTGCAACCTTAGTCACTGCTGTGAACATCTGCTCTTAAGTGCATAAAAATAGGTCTTTCGTACACCTTATTGATTCAGCTTGAGTTAAAGCACTTGTGTGAGACGTTTGGAGCATTAGTAAAGCAGCAAACCACAATTTTCCATTTTAAGATAAGATTTTGAGATATAGTGAAGAAATGTCCTGAGCCGAATGAAGTCACGCGCCCTCTGTGTGTTTTAATTTGAGTGCCTCTGTGGTTTGTTTTGGATAGCTGGTTGGATGCATGTTGGTGTATGTTTGTGTCTCATTGGCTAGCTCATGTCTTGCTCAATGCTGGCGTGAGCATCCCTGCTCAAGCACGGCACATTTAGAAATTTGTTTTTTTGTGCGACATGCATGTTTTTCAGCTAAAACGGACTGTGAAAATGGTCTTTTAATTATCATATTGACATTATACCACCTTTCACAGAATCTCTTCAGCTATCAACATAAGGCTATTTATTGTGAATTATTTGCATTACCGTGTTGTTGACATTGCAGTGGCTTGCGCGGCTCCATAAATTAGTAAAGTATTGGTTTTTAATAGAGTGCCTCAGGGAGGTCGTTCTGGAAGTTAGCCTGTTAGCGTCCCCTGCTTCCCTCGTCAAAAAGTCAGTGGGATTTTTCCATTGGAAATCTAACACCGCTTTCAGGATTTTTAATCTAAACTAAATGCAATTGGCAGAGGTTAAGAGCTGATGTCAGGCTATAAATCTCATTTAGCTGCTTGTTAGCAATCGCCTTCTTCAGGACAAAAACGCTTCAAAGGTCACAGTAGGATATTTACTGACATATTTTATGTCGTAGAACAAAACATGGTCTCCTCAGACATGTAACTAAAAACTCATTCAAAAAAATCCACTGACTTTGAGTTGCTGGAGGTGCTAAAACAGATTTCTGGGTTTTAGGACTCATTACTTGGGCTTACTATTGTGGAAATACAGTGTTTACAGCAGCAGGCAGCTCTACAGCAGCGCAGCAGGCAGCTCTACAGCAGCGCCGCAGCAGTTTAGCGTGGTATCGTTCACATCAACGCAGTAAGCTCTTTCAGCACTGTTGCTGTTGTTTAGTGCTGTTTATGGAGTTAGCACCGTTAGCTGGTAGCCTTCGGCTTTGCCTCCTACATGTTGCCAACCGTTTTTATACAACTCATACACTCTGGACTTTGCATAGAGCCCCTTTAATGTGTGTCAAACTACAGAATTGCAAGCATGTTCAATTACTGTGTCTTACAGTATTTAGACCTGTATGGCTAATTATGATACAGACGTACTCACTGATGACTGCAGTACATGAGCTTATTTCAACCTTTAGTTTTGTATGTAGCTTTTTTTGCAGTAATGTTCTCTGGTTATAACAACACAAAACATTTGAAGATGACATAAAAGCTTTGAATTAATTTTATAATTAATGCAGATGACTGATTAATTAATCACTGACTCTGAGCTTTATCTGCTGACCCACATAACAGCCTGCTGAAGCAAATATTGCGATGTTGCCCTCCCTGCAGGAAATGTTTGAAGAAACCCAATGTCATTTTTCACTCATAAAAATAACCCAGATCTGTGCGCACATGACAGCTGGTTGTGCCAATTTTTTAAGGGCAAGAGTTTTGTGTTTTGGCCTCTATTACTTGCTACAATATACAGCAAAATTATGCAATTTAATAATAATAAAGCAGGGTCAGAGAGAGACGTTAATGTGCTCTGATGTTCCCAAACAAGCTTTGTTATTGTAAGTTATTGTGCTGCTGTCACAGAAGCATCCATCGCTTACAGGTTTGCAAATGTTTGCCAAGTGGTAGCACATGTAAAGCTAATAATTCCCTGTATGCCGGGTGAAAGCTGCCTTGGAAATATAAAACTGCTCATCTGTAATGCCTTTCTAAGCAGCCGTCTGATGCACATTGTATAATCATCCATCCAACAACCAGTAAAAAACAGGTTCTCAGCTCCCAACCCTGCAGAGGAGAAGCCTCTCCTCAATGTGAACACGTTAGTCCTCCAGGAAGTAGGGTGTGTGTATATAACCATAATGCCACATTTTCACAACTGACATTTTGTCTCAGTTACCAATTAATGGCTTACAGTGCTACACCAGTCAACACTACAGACAATGTAACGTCTTCTTCAGGTACCAGCACCTCAATTATTTAACGTCAGCAGCTTAGTTGACAGCAGTGTGGAAAATAACCTATTTGGGCTGCTTGTTTGGATGCAGCGCGTTGCTTACAACTAATCCTGTCATCCCTGTCTATACTGTAGACGTGGTTTCCCGTATCTTAGAGGATTGGGGGCCGGCCAACATCTGTTGTCGTGCTTATGCTGCAGGGCCTTTCTGCTCCAGCCAGTATGTCTGTCTGTGAATGTGACGTCCACAACGGCCTCTAGCAGGGTGTGGGTGCTGTTAGCTCCAGAAATGAAGTCTGCTTTTATAGGAGCTGCGAAATGACAGACAGTTAATGCATTAAGGGTGACATATTCATGGAAAGTGTGTTTATTTAGACATGGAGCACGGGTTGTTCTGGAACGAGTGGGCACCGTTTCTTGTTTCTGAGGCAACAATAATGCTCATCAGGAAATCTCAGAGCTTACATAATAGACAGAACAATGAAAATGTCGGGAATTTTGTCATCTGACCAGCACTAAAATGCAGCAGGATTTTTGTCTGTCAGATGATAAAACTAGGGCTGGATGATCCAGAGTCCACCGGGTCCGCAGAGCGTGCCTGCTGCTCGTGAATTAGGGTAACTAGGTTGGCCGAGGCTACAGCGTGCCTTTCATGCTTATGGCTCAGCATTACTCTGCATTCTGAGCAGCTTTGCTATGATTTTCCCTTTTTTTCCTTCTCATTCCTCCGTGTGTGTTGATGTATGTATGTGAGCGCCTGTATAGATCTCTGTCCCGTTTGACACATCTGGATGTGTTTAGCTCAGGCCCAAGTTCCTCAACACGAACCCACAGGCGTTACATAACCCCCCTCTTTTATGTAATGACTGCTGCAGCTCTCCGGCTGAATTTGCCCTCTCTCGTTTTTCCTGCCCCACACCCTGTCGGCCTGCCTCGCTCACAATCCCGGCTCCCGAGCAGTTTCTTCCTGTTTGAGATGAGTTTAAGCAGCTGTCCTGTGAAACTCCAGCCAGCCACGCTTTAAAATAAAACCTGAAAAATAAAGCAATTATCACCTTCTCCTAAATGTTTCTGTGTCTGGATAATTTTCAGCTCTTTTAATGTGCTTTTGAAAATCCTTGACTCTAGAGAACAAAGAAATCAAAATGACAGCTCCTGCTTTGATTTCCCTTGTTCTTGTTACTAAGCATGAATGATGGCTGAATGCTTTGTGAAGCGTACTTGCAAAGTAATTTTATTTTTCGTTTCATATGGAAAAGCAAAATGTCTACAGGTCTTTTCCCTTTGCTTCACCCTTCTCTTTATAATCATGTTCCTCTGGCATTTTCTACAAAGAGCTCAGGTTTCAAAATGTGAACATGGGTGTGAGAACGTGTGAATTATTGTTATTGTTATTAGTTGCCACATAATTCATAAAAACAAGATAAGTGTAAGTCAGACATGAGCTTGGTTAGTTCTGTCATGATTGAGTGTTTTTATACACAATTGGAGTTAATATTGAGTATGTGTTGTGAATCCTAATGAATAAGTTCTCATAATTTATGTATCCACACTGTGCATCCAAAATAAGACAAAATTCAAATTAGGTTTTGATTTGACACATTTGGCAGCCAAATAACTGTATTTACAATAAATAGCCAGCAGCTTTATTTTTGTGTAACGCTATTTCTTGTAAGATCTGTAAAGAAAGTTTTGTAGGTTTGTGAAGCCTTCTTTTTTTATTGCCAGCCTGATCAAAATTTGGACTTTAAAATCCTGTTTTCACTTGATAGCAGCACTTTACAGCTGTGGCACATCTGCAAAACCATGTGAAAACAAGGAAGTTGGGATGAATGTCAGCTGCACATTTAACAAAAACTCAAAACTGTCAGCTGTTAATTTCCAACTACTTTGATAATGGATAAATTGGCTTGTTTTTTTTAAAGAAAGAAAAAGAAATGTCGAAATTCTTTGATTTCAGCATCTAAAAAGTGAATATTTTCTGTTTTTTTTTACTCTTCTATGACAGTAAACTGACACTTTAGGATGAAATGCTGATTGACATTTTTCACCATTTTTTTTAACCTTTTAAAGATCAATTAATCAAGAAAATAATGCACAGAATAATCAATAGTGTATTTAATGATTAGAAGCAGTCCTAGTCTGAAATGGACAGAAATTGGGTGGTGTCATTTTTTTGGGCTGTTTATACATTATTGTGGTGTACACTTAGTTTTATTTTTTGGGTTGTTGTGCATTGATTTTGCATAAAATTAGTTAACTTACATTTATTATATTAACGTTCAAATGGTAGCTTATGTACGAGAATATTTTGAATTGGCTGCTCTCGCTTGAGTCGTGGAAACATTGTAAACATACCCCTAAATCATGTCACTTGGCAGCACATGCAGGTTGGAATTTAAGTGTCTAAATCTCAGAATAATGGTGGTAAAGCTCAGCGTAGAGTGTTTGGATGAGCGGTTCTTAAGAAAGCTGCACGCAGCAGCACCAGAGCAGTCGGCCCGTCCCAAATGTTCTGAGCAGACACTTCACTAGAACTAATAAAGTGACATGCTGTATATGTCTGCAGGTGTTCGCATTATTCTATCATTTAAAGTGCTGCAGGCATTACAGTTTTTTGTCCTGGTTCCTGTGGCAAAAAGCCAACAGAATTTTTTTAAATGAATTTTGGATTTTGTTCTGTTTCTGCAGCAAACACAAGTTTATATGTGCACATTTTGTTAAGTAAGCCCCACTTTGATGATTTTTTAAAGCGTAGACGCGATCACCAGAAGTAAACAGTTAATATTAGGCTGTAAATAAATCACATTTGCATGATTTAATGCCACCACAACAAGGCTGCAGAGCAGTGTTTGGCGTGATGACGCTCTGTAGTTTCGTTTAGCCACAACATCACCACCTGACAATTATGAGGTCCTGTCTACGTTTTGAGTGGTTTTAACATATTAAGCTTCAAAGTTTTGCAATTAAAATAGCAAGAGGGGTATTTGCTAACCTCTTTTTTGTTGTACTTCTAATGTCAAAATCTCATGAGCTTGTGTTTACCACAGACTGTAATGCAGGCATTTAACCAAAAACACACTCAAATAACAACAAGTGCTGAAATGCTAACTAATTCATGCCTTTTTAGGACTCATTGCTGCAGCACTTTATTGGTCATAATTTCTAAGCTTGTAATTGATTTTTTCCTGAATAAACTATAGCCATAGACTGCATGTTCTTTACTGGAGACTGATGCAGAGAGGAACATATTAGTGTCTTTGTGATTGTAAAAATGTCATACCAGTTGGATCATCACTGAAAATGTCCTGTAAAATGATGTCTGGAAAACAGTGGGAACCCTGTTTGTGAAGCTTGTCTGCTCCCATTTGATAACTGATGAAGTTAGAATAATCTGACAAAGCTGTCGATTATAAAATACAGCAGCAAACATATAATAGTGCAGCAAAACGTCTCTGTTGTGGAGTGTGTGTTTTTAGGTATAAAACGTTTGTCAGAGCCCTTGTCTCTTTTCACTTTTATCTCACAGTAGACTTGGATGTATACGCTCTGCTGAACATCTGCTCACAGTGCTGAAATGATGAGCAAAAAAATGGCAGAGCAGATGACAATTTATTGAGAATTACATATAAAGTGTACGGCATAATTACATTGCTTCTTACAAGCATTGGGCATAGAAAGTTAATCTCCTACCAGCAGCCAGTTGTGTGTCCATATGGAGAGGAAGTGCCCCTATTCTATTGTGTGTATATTAACAAACACACACAATAGAATAGAGCAACACTGTTGACAAAAATGCACTTGATTTTGGCACATAATTGGTGATAGAAATAGGATTTTGTGTTCACAGTATGAAAAGAGCAGCTCAAATAATGTCTGGGTCTTTGAAAACGAAAATTGTTTCTTTGAGCTTGGAGGAAAAAATCACACGTCTTCTGTGTTGATGGTGAATTTCCAGTGGAAAGGTGCATCAGGTGGAGACGGGTCAGCTCGCTCAGAGGGCCTGTTGGTTTTTTTGGCGGATGGTTGGGCCACGTGTTTTGTGCGGATGTGTTGGTTTTGGTGGGGACAGTATGGTACAGGGGAGCGCCACGCAACATATGTGCTGCATCCAGAGAAGCACCACAATGGAGAATGTGCTGACGGCCACAAAACGGCGGCTGTAGTGATTGCCGCTGGTGCTTTGTGTGTGTGGGAGTCGGGGGGGAGGAAAATATGTCCTGGTTAGAGAGGGGGGGCGGTGCAGCTCCTAGTGTGCGGATGGGGGGGGGGTTCTCAATGCTGCTGACTGACCCCTCCTCCTCATCCTCCTCCGTCACTCTGACGATTAAGGTCACTGGACTTGTAATGGCCTCTGTGTTTATATTTTACTGCAATTTTAGCTCTTCCTGCTTCCGTTTCAATCTTATCTAGACCAGTGGTTGGCAGCTTTTGTCCTCAGGACCCTGAGAACTGAAAACCCTTGTGTTTTTCATTTTAATTCATCCAGCACATCAAGTCTAACTCAGAGCCCTTTTGAGTACAAAGCAAGTTCAACATACCAAAGATGCCTTCTCATTATCTGGCTTCACTAACCCTAGCATTGGCCGTCTGGATAACTGGTATGAGGAAGCTGGTTATCAAGTAGCTCAGTCAACTCCACTCACCTTACTATCCAGCCATGTGGAAGAGACACATATTTGTCATTTATGAGCAAGAGAACCACAGATGTAGTTAATAATATAATAAGAGATGGTGGGAATGTCTTGTTTAGGTATAGCTAAAAGAAGGGATGCCCGATAATATGTCCAGAACTTAATTTCAGTTTTGCAGGGGTTATACTCTGCTTTGATGCGTTTATGTGCTCATCACTTAAATATTGCAACTGTTAAATGAGGGTCATATCTTAATTTATTTTTATATATTCTATATGTACATAACTTTACATACTGCTCGGTGGCATGTGAGTTTTCCACTGGAGATCTCAGTAGTCATCATTTTTTTTGATTATATTTTTTGTCTTGGGGATGGGTGATAATATCAGCAGAAATTGGCTTTAAAATAAAATATCAGAATAGGCCACCATGCTGATTTTTGCTGATAATAGAATTGTAAGCACTTTCCTTAATTGATTATTTGAAGAAATTGGCTCGATTTCTTTCAAAAACACGAGAAAAGGGCAATAAGATTAACAATCTATAAATCATTATTTAAAAAAAAACATAAAAACTTTTCAAAGAATATCAAATGTTTTTTTCCTCAAGGTTTACAGCAACATATTGCATATTCTTTGACAGCATTATGTAGCCTATCGATTAATCAATTAAATGCTGCATGTTCAATTAAATTCTTTACTGCCGATTAATCGTTTGTCAATTATTTGTTATCATCCTTAGCCGATATCACAGACTGACAAAGTTTGCTTGTACAAAACATCAACTCTGAGCTGAAGTATTTTTCTGATTTTGCACAATGCATAAATATTACATACGGTGCAAATAACGTAATGTTGATGGTGGTACATGTTAATTGCAGCAATTGTCTGATTTGTTGTTTACCAGAGTTAAATTGAAGTAATAGCCTATAACGTTATAACAGAATAAAAAGACTTGGTATACGACACATAACTTCCAAATTTTAAAAGTAGGCCAAAATTGTAGTATTATGTATAATAAAATAGAATGAGTATTTTTTTATATTTAATTGGATGATGATGCAACTTTTCTGAATATGTCACATAAAATCACTTAAAAATAATGCCAGACTGTGTCTGCTACTGAAATAAAGAGTGGGAAAGTAGTTACTGACCGATGAGGTCTGTGATCACAATGCTGTGTTTGTAATCACAGGAGCCAGCTAACGGCGTGTGTATTATTTTTCTAATAAAACACAAGCTTTGCTTTTTATTTTCAGTTATTACACAGGTGATAAATTTATTCTGAGCTGCGGTGAGTGTAAGATCAAACAGATTGTGAGTGATCATTTCTGTGTGATCACTGTGCACAATTAAAATGCAGATAAAATCATTGTGTTTATTGTTGTAAATTATCTTTATGAGCCAGAAGCTCTGTTTTAAAACCAGTGGAAATAAAAAAAAAGCCTGGAAAAAAAGAATGATTCTACTGACCTATAAAAATATATTCTCTCATGTCTATGTTGGAATATTTGTTTTCCAGTGATCTAATTGGTCAGTGGTCTGAGTGTTGAAAGGCTGTGATTCAGTCTGTAATATCAGCCCTCTCTGGAGCAGCTTCAGCATAAGTTACCACGGTGATTTATCCCTGTTGAAGTGAATCAGCTTTGTAGTGCTGAAAACGCAGGGTTAACCCTGACGTTACAGCTCTCAGGTCCTCATGATACAGCTAAAGGACTGGATGTGGGATCCACCATACTTTACATTCTCCTTCAACCTTAACCCTTTGAGCAAATTGGCTCGATTTCTTTCAAAAACACGAGAAAAGGGCAATAAGCAACTCAAGAAGAAATGGCCCAAAAATGAGCAAAAAAGTAGAAAAATACATAAAAATTAGAAGAAAAACAAAAAGGAAATGGCTTAAATTTTAATCATCATTTTGTAAAGTAATTTTAAATGTATAATGATGATAATTATAAATTTAGGTTTTAATGGACAGTTTTCCCAGTCTTGTTAAAAAATAATTTTCCAAAACTACTAATTTCTTCCAATTTGTGCAACAGTTCAAGTTGCTCGTTGCAACTTTAATTAATTTCCCCTTGTCTTGTCCAGGTCTTAGCAGTGGTGGAAGACGTACTCAGATCTTTTTCTTTAGAAAAAATAACAACTCCACAGTGTAGAAATACTGTGTTATGTAAGTAATTTTCTCATATGTTCTCTGGACAATGTCAGATTTTTGGAATTTCTCTCTCACGTGTAGCACGCAGCAGGAGATCGTCTTGTGTCATGAGTTTTCTCTTCAACTGGAAATACTCAGTTTTCAGGATTTCAGGGTTGGTGTCTGGGTAGAGCGTGCATGAGGCAGACATGACGCAAATTACAAAGCAGCCCCATAACCGGTTTGTAATTTGGTCATAAACAACAGTGTCTCTTTCCGTTCCTTTAATTTGCCGTGGCGGTCTTTGCTTTGTCCCTCACCGACAGGGTCTCCTAATGTCATCATCTCTCCAGATTAGGGATTGTAACAAATAATCGACTATCCATAAATCCACTGTTAAGAACTCAGTTAAACATGAAATTTGTTTGATTTCTTTCAACAACATGGGGAAAAGCGTCTTAATAACACATGACCCAGAAATAGCAAGAAATTAGTGAAAAGTTAGAAGAAAAGTACGTGAAAATAAGCCCAAAAAAATTTAAAACAAGAAATTGACCCAAAACATATGCAGGGGAAAAAAAGTCTAATTTTATAAAATATATGTAAATTTTTTCTATAACATAATTTTAAATGTATAATTATAATGACTATAAATTAGGGATGATAACCGTTAATAGACAAAGCCAAAGTATATGCAAAATGTTGCTGTGAGCTACAATTGAAGAAAAAAATGCTTTTTGTATTTCGGAACAAGGAAAGTTTAATGTTTTTTTTTCATATAACAATTAATTGATTGTTAATTTGACCAGTAACCAGGAAAGTGCTTACGATTTGCAGCCCTTCTCCAGACAAAAGGATACTTTGCAGACTTTTAACCAGCTTTGTATCATAACAATGATACACAATGATTCAATGATACAATAAAAAAAAAACAGATTAAACAGTAAAACTAAACAGCGTTGATCAAATATAAACCAGAATTCTGTTGATACGTTTCCTATTCCTCACCACAACTGCTTTTAACTTTTAACTGCAATACAAGATTGTTTTTTTACCAACCATTTCACACAAACCAGTCCACATTATGTCACCCACCAGCAGGAGCATTTATTGGTTGTGGTGCAGTGCATTCTGGTAGTTGTAGGTTTTCTATATCTTGAGCAAAAGCGAATACCACAGTCCTTTTTGCTCTGTTTTCTCTGGTCGTGAAGCACCAATTTTAAATGTATTTGCATCTCTCTACTGCAGAGACAGCCTAGTTTTATTAGAAGGCAGTCTTTCCAGCAGTGAATTGCTTCTCTAAGACATTTTTATTGCCATCTTTGTGTAAATGAAGATTGTTCTTCTCTACCCTTGCATGTTTGCTTTCTTCTGGTAGAAACATTGTCATCACAGCCTCTTGCTCACCCTAAATTCAGTGTGCATTTACCTGCTTCACACATATTTCGCAGGCTTTTAACCCGGGATCTGGCAGAATAGAGTGCGACCTGACAGCTATGTCTAGATTATATTTCAGTTTTGCAGTGCGTGTGTGGAAGGGGCTACACTCTGCTTACAAAAAGTATTTTATAAATATTTGTGCATTAATGTGCTTTTCAGTTAAATATTGCACCTGGTAAATGCAGGGCTTATCTTGATTTATTTTTATATATTTTATATGTGTATTGCTTAACATAGTGCTCAGTGGCGTGTGAGTTTCCCACTGGAGATTTCAGCAGTCGTATAGGTGTATTCTTATCATCTTTTATTTGTTAATTATATTTTGTATTAGGGATGCAAGATAATATCGGCACACCATTGGTATCAGCAGATATGGCTTTAAAATTGAATATCTGATTTTGGTATTGTTACTTTTTTTTTGTTAGTGTTTTTGGGATATTATCAGAATCACAATTGGGTTTTATTGCCAAGTACATTTACACATAAAAGCAGTTTGACTCGGTGTTGTGTGCAAAACAAAAAAATGCTATAAAAAGGTATTTATTAGTTTCATAATTACAGTTTTCGGGAGAGTTGAGTCACATGGGTATGTGCAGTGACATTCATAATCTATATGAGTATATGCTTTTCATCTGTGTCGAGTTTATAGGAAAGAGGTTGAAGTGGGTCACTGTATTTTCTGTGAGCCATACTTTTCCTTTGATTGCTGTGATTACTTTGACTCATAGTTTGTACCTGTTCTAATAAGTTAATTCATTTTCATTAATACATATTTTTGAACCTTTTCTTATTTTCAAAGGCCAGCAAATCTTTTGTTGGCGTGTCAGACAATAGACCAGGCCCAGCCTCAGCAACTTTTAGTTTGTTTCCTGTAGCCGCTACAAAAGTTATACTCATAAATATAGTGTAGTAAAATGTACATTTGCATGTGTATTGTAGTGAAGTAGGTGCATAAAATAGCAGAAAATTAAAATACTCCAGCAAAGTACAAGTACCTTTAAACTGTACCTAAGCACAGTGCTTGAGTGACTGCACTCACAGTTACTTTCCCCCACCGGGTCCAGGTGTCTCTTTGTCTTTTAGCTTCTGTAGAGGCCTAACTCTCCTCTTTAAGCAGGCCGATGTTGAGACATGTTCTGTCGTAGAGAGCATGAATCTCCTTGAGATCATTTTCCCGTTCACCCCGAGGGGCATCACACCTGGCCTTGTCTTTCTTTGCGGTAGATCAGCCGTCCACTCGGTGAATCACACACAGGCTAGTTTGTGCAGCAGCTTGTGCGACTCTCTTTGCGCCACCACTGGTGTTGTTTTTGAGATGAGCGTCCACAGGGACTCAGGGATGCAAATGAATTGCCAGTGCATTGATCTGATGCACCAGCCATGGGCGTGTGCAGGAGCGTTGCAGTGTTTTGTGAACCGCCCGGTGTGTAAAAAAGCTGCACACGTGTGTTTGTCTGAGCAGGAGCAGGAGTCTGTGGAGAAGCAACAGGAAATGCTATTAGTGGGTAACACTGCAGCTGTATTTGCAGTGGTGTCCTTGATGCTGTGTTGCAGGGAACAAGATGTAGACCGCTAAAGGTTGTGGCTGAAGGAAGGAATCAAGACATCTTTCATTGCACTGATTGGTGGCTGATGTCTGCGGCAAAGCCACAATAACTCTCCTTCCGCTCAGCTCCACAATAAGACAGGATGCCTGGTTGGATTATTGGTTATCCCAGTGTCTGCCGCACTGCTTTCTGACCCAGCCCCACCCCCTCCAGCACCCTGTGGCCTGTAGATTGCTTTTAAAGCCCGTCTGTTCCTCTCTGGGCTGCCAGAGCGTTCCCAGTCCTTGTTGTCCCTCTTTTTCCTCCCCTCTTCCTGTCTCCTCTCCCTCTCCTCAGCAGCAGCCTTCCCTTGACTTCCTCCATCCTGGTGGAGCTCTGAAAATTGAAAACAGAGACGGGTGTGGGGAGGAGAAAGCGCAGAGGAGTGCAAGGTCTATCTTTGTCTGCCATCTGAGTCATTTCTTTTTTTCATTGTTCAGCCACGGTCACTGCGGCCCGTATTTTGATGAAACAGCGCCCTCTGTGGTCGCTGCCGCACGGTGCAGGAGCAGACATTTTCCTCTCATGTCTGCCTTTGAAATGCCCATTCTGTGTGTCATACTGGTAAAATGGAGTACTCTGTTCTCAGCTGGCACTCACTGTTTGCTATGAAGTAAATCACTGCAGTGAAAAAATCTCTGTTTTTGTGTTTCTGCCGCTCTTGTGATGCGTCCCTGATCATGTTGTTTTCTGATTAGAAGGATTTTCCAGGTGCCTGCAGTTGTCATCGCTGGGAGCTTTTGTATAATGCTGATTCACTGACCTCTGCAGTCTGACAGGGGAAATGCTCGGAGGCTCACTAGATAATGTGCTCTAAATGATCAGTTTTAGTGTTTCAGCAGTGTGTTATGTTTGGTGGGGTGATTCATGGCATTCATACCTGTCTGCACACTACTTAAAACTGAATAATTATTCTGTAATAGAAAATTAATTGACAGTAACTGACTGAAATTTTTCTGCAACTAATGTTTATTGTCTTCATCATCAATTAATTTGAATAAAATGTCAAAAAATAGTAATAAATGTCAACCCCAGGTCCTGTGAATCTACTATGACGTCTTTAGATGTTTTATCTGACTAACAGTCCAAAGCCCAAAGCCATTCAGTTTACAAGGACATAAAACAGAAAAAAAGCACAGCAAAAAAACACATTTGAAAGGCTGAATACATACCCTAAATAATGAATACATAATGCTTTAAAAATGTCTTTAAACCAGTGATTTATTATCAAAATAGTTTATCTGACAAGTGACTTAATCTTCTAATCCTTGCAGCTGTGTTTAAAACATGAATCATGTCATTTTTATCTGTTTTTAGTGGTGGATGGGCTTTTTTTTCCACAAATGTTAACCACTCACCCCCTTGTGACCCACAGATGGAAGAGGGCAGAGAGCCGCTACACCGTGGAGAGAGCCGCCATCATCAGCCACTGGAACTGGCTCCAGGCCCACATCTCGGACTTGGAGTACCGCATCCGACAGCAGACCGACATCTACAGACAGATTCGCGCCAGCAAGGTCAGTTGCTCATTCTTTTACCGCTTTCCCACCAAAATTAGCGTGCACACACAGGTTTTTCAGACAGGCGTAAACCGCTAAATACTGTATTCCCACTGCCAGTGAACACAGTACGAGTCTGTCTTTCTTTCTGTCTTTCTTTCTTTCTTTCTTTCTTTCTTTCAACTGTGTGTGTGTGTGTGTGGGGGGGGGGTTATTTTGTTGGTGTGTGTGTGTGTGTGTGTGTGTGTGCAACGTCACAGACAGGCCAGAGAAAAAGTGAGCAGTACACAGCAGCAAGAACAGAGGTCTTTGATAAGTTTTCAGTGGTTTGTTCTGTTTATGTATCTCTAACTTACTCAGTCTGCCTTTCAAACTTGGTGCAGATGTATTGAATTTGTGTTTTAGCTGCTTAGGAGGAGAGGGACTGTAATTAGTGACGGTACATCATTGCATCTTGGTGGTTAAGTAGCAGAAATTACTGCGTTCACCCAGGTGTTGTGTTCCCATCAATGCCCATCAGAGATGGAGGCGATTAAAACCTGAGCAAAAAGTGTGAATGCCAATCAAACGCATTCTCATTGCGTCAAAAAGCCAGATGTTAGCGGGTGTTAGCGGGAATTTGTCAGATAAAACTGTTAATTTGTGTTTTGAGTACTGTTCACATTTGAACCAATATCGGTAAAAGTGTGTGGATTTTTTTTTTACTGGTGTCTGTAATTTAAAACAAATGTTATTTCATTTGTTTAAAAAAAACTTCTCAGTTTCAACATTGCTTTTTATTATGAACATGTTACACACGGCACAAAATAAAACCCCTCCCTCCCAAACCTGCCCCTACAACCTCCAGCCTGTCAGTCTGTCACCAGGGCATAGCGTGACAGCGTTGTCATGTGGGGTTTAATGGACACGTGCACAGACAGGGACACCCACCCAAACCGTAAATTAAGTACAAAAAGAAATATTTCAATACGAAATTAAATGCACTTTAGCTGATATGTTATGCTAAGCTAAGTGTGTTAATTTGTTGATTCTGTAGCAGGAATTGAAACTGAAGTGTGGGCAGTGTTTTCTGGGTCAAGTTTTTAAAAGAGTAGCCACACTTGTGCTCACTTTCAGCTCGCCATTTCTGTTGGCTACTTGCGCAATGTAGTGTGACTTAAATCTGTTTTACAAGCAGCCACATTTGTTTCCTTCCTCTCAACTCTACAAAAACGGTCCCTTCCCCTATCCAATGATTATAGTGCTTCTTCATCCTTTAGTTATTTATTTCGCTTTTCACAGCTGACTTTGTAAATATTGTGTATATTATTCTCTTTGCTTTTGTATGTAGTGTGTCTGACACGTCTGACTGACGTACGCTGTCTTGCAAAAGCGTGCAGCAAAGCTTTGTTTCCTTATTGTGGTTGCCAGCTTGGCTAACTGTTAAAAGACACTAAGGTGATCATTAAAATGTCAAAGAAAAAAACTACATAAATACTGTGAAGAGTGAAGTTACTTTTTTTCTGTGAACATATTTTATAAATTTTATAATTTTTTTTAGCATTTTAAGAGTCATTTCAAGGTATTCCAATAATGAGCCTGTACCACTGAAACCACTCTCCTTCGAGGTTGAGGAATAATAACAAATATAACAACCACATAACAACACATAGCATTTATTAATAAAAATAATGACTGAGGTAAGTCAGTGTAAAATAGAGAAAAGAATAAAGGGGATACAATTTAATTTAATTTTATTCAGTATAAATAAATTAAGATAAAATACATAAATAAATTATAAAAAATTAAGAGAGAGGAAAGTCTATAAATATGGGTCGCTGTAGTGTACAGTCAGCCGATTTTCAGAGTTCTGCCAAAGTGGAGGCTTCAGCTGTTATATGTACTATCATCTCACCCAGATAGTCACAAGAGAGACTCTTTACACAGTTAATCAGACGCTGCCAGTTACTGTAAAATTTGGCGGTCAAACTGCTTACAGAGATTATGATCTTTTCCCAAAAAAGTCATTGCATCACGTAGGCATGAAGTAGGTGATGGTGGCACCAGATTCTTCTATAGTGAAAGTGCTGCGAGTGAAGTAACTTAATGATGAAAAAAGCTCTGTGACTATTGTTGGAGGTGGAAGTAATTTTGCTGCAGAGTTGACAGAAAGTAAAATGTATAATTCGTAAAAACACTGATAAACTACATTGTGCAGTTAGAGATTTTCCCTGACTCACTGTAACACGCTGCAGAGGTGATGTAGTCTCGCTCTCTCTTTAATCACACTGATGTGCTCCTAGGTACCGAAATTTGTTGCCGATTTATTTAATGTGTATGAGTTATAATAACTTACTATAAACGAACCACAGTAGTCTTTCCTTTTTTTAATGTAGCTTTGCACACGTGTTTATATTGATCTATGGAACCACCAAAGGCAATTGTCTATCATTATATGATAGACAATAAAGTGTTTTGAATCTTGAATCTTGAAAAGTATAGGATTTTGTACCCAGTGCAATAAAAAAACTGGAATGTAATAGAGCTATGTCTGTTCTGTTCAAGTTCTGTTGAAGTTAACAGTCTTATTTCTCGTCTTTAGGGCTCAGTGGAGTTGGGTGGTGTTTCCCCGAGCGGAGTGACTGCAGGTGGGACAGAAGTGAAGACGGAGCCTGTAAATACTCAGGTAGGTGTAAAAGTAAACCGTACAGCTGTGCTTTGGCCATATTCTGTTTCTTGGAGATTTTTGATTTGTGACATCAGCGGCCTCAAAACATACTGGTCACTTAAAATGTTTTTCCTTTCACAGTTTGATATTTTAGTTAACTGTCTCTTGTGTGGCATTTCTTATTGAGCGTTGAGCATTTTGTGCTGCATTGTCGTCAGTAAATCTCAGCAGGAGGTTTTTTTGTGATTACTGTGACAGAAATCACTGAATTTATCTGTCTTTTTTTATCGGGTGATTGTGGTAACTATAACAAAATTGCACGGCCATTAGAGGGAAAGAAGCACTTGTTTTAAGTACTCACAGTTAATGTGTAATAAATTACGTTAAGAGCAAGAATGAGCCTTAAAAAAACAGCTGTAATTTCTTGCAGCAAAGTCTTTCCAAAAAACAAAATCTTGCTTTTAACAGCTTTTAACATCCAAATGCTGTTTGAATATCGTGTCACTCCATTAAAGTTAACCTACCAGCAAAGTGTGAACAAAATGAATAATGCTTGTTATGAAAATGAAATTGGATAAGTCAGTTTTCAGCATTTAAATGTATGAAGTTCTAGGCAAATATTAGATTAACCAGCGTTTCTTCTTCTCTTTAACGGTCTGAGCGTGAGCTGTTTTATCAGCAGGTGAATGTGAGCTGTTAACTGTTCTGTGCGTTCACACGTTTATTCATAGATACCTGATAATCAATGAAGCGTTCAGCATGTTCGTGTCAGTCAAAGCATCTGCTGGAATCGAAACGTGAAACGTTCACAGGAAATTGTTTCTTTTTCCTCAGCCCCTGAGGTCTTAAATGAATCAGACGGGAGAGCTTTTTGTGTAATAAAGTGCGTCAACAACAACAATCATATCCAAATAATTGCCAAATAATTTATTACAGGATGAGCTGGTTTCTCTGGATGTGTTTGAGCCGTTTATTCAAATGTTTGCAAAACTGCAGGTGTGGCATCTTATCTCAGTGGACAGCCGTGTTTTGATTAGTCAGTTTTCATGTTGACCTCGTTTAGTGTTACGATTCTGGTGTTTTATTGATTTAAAGAGGACTTTTCATGCTGCTTTTCATGTTCAAATGCAGATTTTGGGTTTCTAACAGAGCATGTTTACATGCCTTTATGTTTAAGAAAACACTTTTTTTTTTTTAAAAAAATGTAATATTTATTGTGGTTTAGTTTGTATACACAACCATAAATTCCATTCATATTAACTTGGGATTTTCTTTTTAAACTCAGAAATAGAAAGAAAAACAAAACAGAAACAAGCATGAAAGAGAAGCAGCCATGTCTCAGGTGTTACAGAAAGAAGTGCATATATGTGTATCCAGTCTCTTAAAGTTCGACCAATAACAATAATTATTTATATAGAACTTTTATTAACAAGGTTACAGAGTGCTTTTCAGAGAAACAACAGTTTTTTTTCCACAGTGTCCGACATCATCCTTTTTCTCCATTTGCCATCAAAAACATCTTCTCTCAGTCTAAGCTGGTAAAATGTTTTTTCCATAGTAGGGGGGTCAGTCTTCTTATTGCTTTTTTGATTGTAATCAATAATATTGTGGTCAAATATCTTTAATAGTCCATAACACAATCATTTATATTTCAGAGGTACATAACTTTGAATTCCTTAGGTATTGCATATCCCAAAATTGCTTTAATTGTAGCATTCACATCCTCCCAGAATTGGTATAACTTGTGACATCCCCAAAAAATGTATGTGTGGTTAGCTTTTGTATTTCCACATATCCAACTACATGATTGTTGTGAACCAGTTTGTTTATCGTGTTAAATTTGTCCACCCAGACTCCCTCCATGTCTTTGGATTGCTAATGTGTTGTGATTTGCACATATTAAACTGTTCTTCTATTGTAACTTCAATGTTGAGTTCCATCTCCTATTTTTTCTAGATTTACAAAATAAAAAGTAGACTAGATTCTGGTAAAGAACTGAAATGACTTAATTTTAAACACTCATACACATTTTCTCTTCGTGTTTGTGCTGAAATACCCGTATTCACGCTCTGACTGAGACGGCCGAATTTAATGTCTCTTATCAAGAGTATCTATTTCCGGTATCGTGACATAATCCAAGGGAAACAGCTTAGTCAGGTGGGATAAAACGTTTGGAGGAATTCGATGAGATTGTTGAAAAGTCGGCGTCGTAACAGTGAGCTTCTGACGGTGAAACGCCGACGGGGTTGTAGTATCCGTCAGAGTAAGAGAGAAGAAAGCCCGTAGTAATACTGAAGCAGTCTACTGAAATAAGCCTTGTGAATATTCTGTGCCACTTCTCACAAAATGAATAAATTCCTGCCAGAGGGCCAGTAACCACTTTATTTTGGGGAGTCAAAGATGTGCTGGCATTGTTGTTGTTGCTAACTAACTTAGTCTTACCTCAGTGCGGCTAAAAGTAGCAGATTGATTGCTGCTTGGATGTCGTGATTTGTTGAAATGGGCTGTTAAGAGCCTAAATAAGCCTGTCACATTTTCTTTAATAGGAAAAAAACGTTTGGATTTTGATATAAAAATAAAGAATTTGCATATAATGAGACATATGTTGTAAAATCGGTGCACAGTATGGCTGAGGATGTGATCAAAAAGGGTCTTTTACAGCCTGGAAAGTGCACAGTGGGCCCCTACTCTTGTGCAACCAGGGGCCCACTATGAGGATGACAGAAGAATAAAAATAGACAAAAATGGAAACAAGGATTTGAGGCCACAGAAACCATGGCATGAATATGACCCCTTAAAGGTGCTTCTCACTTCATCTCGACTTTAAGCCCCCGTCCAAAAAAAAAAAAAAGCCCAGTAACAATTGTCACAACCGGACATGCTCCTGCTGGAATATGATCCGAAATAAGGGAGAAATGATCAAAATCTGCAAATAAGAGAGTTAGCATGTTGATGCAGCAGTATGCATGGAGCAGATGACCATTTAAAGAAATCTGTCACGAGCTGACGTCAGCTTGTTGTTACAGTAGATAAAAACTGTCGATTATATAAGCAGAATATTCAGAATCCTTTAGCCTAAGGTTTTTGCTCACAGAGATTGCTTTTACCTCACTATTTGGAGCTTTTGTCACATTTAATATAAACATCTGACATTGTAGGGTTCTATATAAGACAGAAAATAACAATACTCTGCTTTAACAGTAGAATAATAAAGAAAATAGGGAACTGTCAAGTGTGGAATGAATGAAATGAAAAATCTAAACTATGAGGACAAGACCTGAGTTAACCTAAGTTTGTTTGAAACCATGAAATTGCGTTCATTTGTGTGTGAAAGCGTGTGGAGAAGGAGCTCCCAGCCATGCATCCTGATGACTGTGCAGAATAGGTTCTTTAAGTTTTGGGAGAGGAGAGCCCTTTTTTCACAAATCTGGACTGAATAATTGAAGGCTGGAGGAGCAGGGCGCTTCAGTCCTGTAGCTTCCTTAAATATCCTGCGTCTCTCTAAGTGCTGCTGCTGGTCAGCCCGCGCTGCTGTGCCAGTTAACACGACGTGTAATCTCACTGGCTGTTGTCTTATCTGTCCATGCAGGATGTTGGTTCAGAACGGCTGGAGCACACAGGCACCGCCCACATCGCCAACACAGAGCCCGGCCCCTGGAAAGGTCAAAACGCACAGCCCGTCAACGGCGTCCTCAGCAGGTACAGCTGATAATACTAATAACCTCATTTCAGGGTCCCAGAGGGGAATCTGCTTTCTGAGAAACGCTTCTCGATGATTATAGATTCCTTGGATTTGTAATTATGAGATGCTGCTGCTGCGAGTGGCCGTGATTAATCTGAGTAATCGACAGAGATGTAATTGGCAATTATTTTTCTAATTATTTAATCAATTTAGTAATTTTTAAAGCAAAAGTGCTACATATTTACTGGTTAAACCTTCTCAAATGTGAGGATTTAAAGGGATGGTTCTGATTTTTTTAACCTGGGTTTTGTGAGGTACTTCTCCATACACAGTATATTACAAACAGTAGATGTCAGCCAGCACGCCCCCAGTTTGGAGAAGCAGGCTGGAATTAGACATGAAAACTAAGTAATGTGCTGCTGTGGAGGGTGCAGTAACAAACATATTTTAGCCACCTAAAGAAAGTCCCACCTAAAAATATCAGTATCAGTTGATGTCTGTGCTGCATTGAGTGTATTTTCACGGCTTTACTTAAATGTCAGACTGTGGTTTCCAAGAGAAAATGAAGCTGTTGTGTTGCTCTCCTTAAAGCCACCAGACTCCACTGAGAAAAACAGTGATTTAACATCGCTGAACACAGGAGCTGCACGTCTAACGCTGCCCCCATGACTTAGCTTCTTCGCATTATTGTGAGACTTTGGTGAATCCAAACTAACATTTTCAAGGTCATAGTCACACAGTAACACAAACTAAGAACTAACCATGGCAACAGTAGACCAGCAGCTCTCAGCTAAAATTGCTGTTTTTCTCAATGGAGTCTGGTGGCTTTGATGAACGCATAAAAGGGGAACTGAAGCCGTAAAACGCTTCCTCGTCTAAATGGGCTGCTTGATGGAAAGGCGAAGCGGTGAAAATACTCTCCTCTGTATAGCCTACAGCTATATAGCATTAAATATCCGAATATTAGTTCACACACTAAATTAACCATCTGTCTGTTTCATCTGTAAAGTCACTTCTGTTAAGGTTAAAAAAAAGTTATCGTTTTGACCTGTGACCTCATTTAAACTCTTGCGTTGGTTGTTTTCGTGACAGGATGGCAGAGAGTGCAGACACCAAGCACCAGCAGCCGTCAGCCTACGACAGCACGTGTGTGGCCGCGCGTACACGACCGCTCGTCAGCTGTCGGCGACGGCGGCTCATTCAGCCCAACACTGTGCCCAACCTCAACGGCAAGGTGAGTGTCGGCGTCGGACAGCTGTGTTTTATTTAGTCGTAAATCCTATTCACGTGGGACCAGCATCACCGGGAGACCTCGTGCGATTTAGAAATGAGCCCCCGTTTCTTTGTTGTGTTCGGCGCATTCAGCACGGGATCATCAAAGTCTGCGTTTCACTCGGATTCGCTGACATTATTCCCCAGATTATGACGCGCACAGTCATTTGTAACTCCGCTCTGCACACAGAAACACAACACAGCCACACGAGCAGTGATGTTCAGTGTTTACCTCCTTTTTTTCTTTGTTTAACCTACATTTAAAAAACAAACAGAACTGATTCTGCTTCACATTGTCACCATATCAATCTCATCGTCCTCAGCTCCTCTGATGGATTTAAGCTCGCTCTTTCTGCAGATGGCTTGGTCATTTATATATGTGAGCATGCGAATCCTGCAAACTCATCATCATTAAATCGTGCAGGGCGTTCACGTTAACCCTGTAAGGCCCAAATATAGAAAAATATGAGCATTTTTCCACCTTTTAGGTGTTGTAGAAGGCGTTTGATGCAGAAATTTAAGGGTTTTCAAATTTCTTTCCGTTTTTAGGTAAGTGTTCAAATACTGCAATGCTGGGCCTAGGTCTGAGCAAAATTTCTGTTTATTTACTCACATGGAACCTTGAACCTTAAAATCTCCCAATATGTGGTAACATTTATTTTTTTAATACATACATATAATATTTAGTTAGCTAATGCCTCTCACATTAAATTTGCCATAAAAGTCATTTTTTATGTTTAAATAAATATTTTGACATATTGTCCCTATCCGTAAGAAATTGATGTTGCTATTGTTATTTTTCTTCAATTGTGGCTTCTGTAAAAATTGTCTTAAATTTCATTCACAGTGGCATTAAAAAAAGTAGAAGTTTTAAATCTAACTTGCCTTACGCTGCAGGAACACTGATATATCATGAATAATAACTCAACAGTCATATTTTCTTTTTAATAGTCTTTTATTCATTAAATAAAACAGGATTAAGTTGCACTTACAAAACTATTTCTTTGTCTGTTAAACCATTTTCATTTTCAATGAGAAGAGAAAAGATGCATCTTTGACCACCATCCTGACCCGCGAACTTACAACTGCAACACAAACCAAATCAATGTTGATAAACGTATTCCACAATGACCAAAAAAAACACAAAAAATATTGTGGATTCTTGACAAACCTTATCAAATATTAAAAATTTAAAAAAGAGGCGAGGGAATTTTTGCAGGTTGTGTGAAGTCGCGTTCTGACGTCTTGACGTATGAACGTATTAACTATCCAACAGCAGCACAAAGATAAACAATAGCATCCATTGATTTTGTAAATATGTTTCTCATATTTATGTTATTTATGTCATATGTTTTTCTAAAATGATGCGTGTTATTTTGCAGATTTTGGCGTTACGGGGTTAAAGGAACCTCGAGTGTCTGTTTCTGTCAGTGGGCTTTGATACTTGTAAAATGGCCTTTTTTTGGGACAATATCTTGTGTGTTTTAGGCTGCTCTCTCTGATTAGTAAACTAATAGCTGAGTAAACAAGAGACGGCTGACTTATTTATGAAAAACTGGGGCAAACAACAAAGACAGGAAGTAACCCTTGTGACAACTCACAAGTTTAGTGGAGGAAAACAGAAACATGGGCTTTTTTCCCTCCACCAAACACAGCGCCTCAGGGCTCAGTGGGTCATTAAGTCTAAAAATGCTTTCATGTAAGATGTGTTGAGCACTCGATGCCTAAATCTTTCATTTTGTAGTGCACCTCACATTAACAGCACACTTAGAAGTGCGATATAAAACGTCATTTTCTTGTGTTTAATTGTTAATTTAGACTTTCAGACATCACTCCAGGCTTACGTCCAAACATGTCACCCACATGTTAGAAATGTTATTCCTCAGAGGCAAATCTTCTATGTTTTTCCCCACGGCTGCATCTTTTTTTGTCTGATATCTTTAACAACATCTCACAAATTATTAATGCTTCACTAGAGCCAGATCTTTAATAATTATTCTTGGTATGTCTGAAGCTTTTAGAAGACTCACCACAACCGAATAAAAATACATTTTACTGCTTCATCACAGCTAAAAACTGCTTCTGATGTCACAGAGAAAACAGGGTCCTTCCTCCTGGCTATTTCATCTTACCAGTATATACATTTATAAAAGATAAGATTTGTTTTAAAGGGCAGACTCCTTCAATACGATACAATTTGGCAACCCTTCATATCACACCGTGTACAAAGACGTTTCTGAGTCGTCTGTTTGATATATTTGATGAGTGTGAGGTGGTTAGGCAGCGGGAGAGGAGAGAGGTTTGGGAAATGGAAAGAACTTGGAAGAAGATAAATGTACAAAATCAATGTTTGCCTGCCTCGTCTGAACTATGTTACTGCTGTTTTAGATTTATTTTAATGTCTTTTTGGTAGCGATGCAGGATTATAAATTAAAAAATATATATATTCTGTGTATATTTACCATCTTATTTTGGCTGAAGGGGATCACAGAGGCCCCACAATATGATATTATCATGATACTGGTAAATATACCAAAATATTGCAATTTTAAACGTTTCGCAATATGCTGACTGTAACATGTATTTTGATTTCTTAACAATTTTCAACTTCAAATTATGATCCCAAAGAGAAACTTTGTTAACGTCTGTTTTGTTTAATAAGATAAAAATGTCAGTCTGTTTAATCATTTTAATTGCAGCAAAATGTATCTTAAAAAAACAGTTTATTTTATTATTCTATTTGGCAACTGAAGTTCAATTTGTATTAAAAAAATGAACTTCTATGATTTAAAATAAAAAAACAAACGTTATCTGTGTGCATCCACACCTTTATTTTGTATGTATACATTAATTTTTATGTCAATTTAGATTTAATGTTTAATTTTTTCTTTTTGAAAATGAGTCCTTTTAAAAAAATGCATTTCCAATCTCAAAATACACCCAGAAAATAATAATAATGAAATCTGAAGATAAAAAATACAGCCGTATATCCGAATCAGAACACCTTTGATGTCATTGTACAGGTGCATGTAATGAAATTCAGTTGCACTATCTGAGTGGAGCTCAATTTAATTAAGAATAAAAGACTAAAATAAATAAAGATAAAGAGATAAAGTAAAAAAATAAATACATTTTAAAAAGGCTCACACGCCAGTTTAAACATACATGCTCAGCACCTGCGTAATCATAGACATGAAAGACACATATATCCACAAAACAAATAAATATCACCTATCTTATATTTGTGAATGTATGTGAGTATAGTTTCATAACACTTTAATATAAATGAAAATGAGCTTTGACACAACACTTGAAACTCAATAAAAAATATTTTGAAATGAAAGAAAACAAACATGGTTTCAGGACAGGAAGTGTACCTCTGCCTTATCATTGTTTTTGTTTTTTTTTTTTTGGTCTGCGTGTGGCTACAAAGAAAAACTAATATTAAAACAGTTTCTGAAAAATGCAAGTACTCTGTGATCATGATGCCAGTGGCTTCAGAGAGGGAAATGTTTTCTGCACTGACTCACTTTATTCCTGTGGTGCATTAAATTGTGGAAAATATGTTCCCCGCTGAGTAATATGTACTTTCATAGTTGTCTGAACGTAGAATTTGAATCATGAATACTTGCAGTGACGTGATTTTCTGTCCCCCGCAGGCCCAGAGGAGCAGCTGTATCCAGTGTAACTGCAGGGTTAACCCCAGCTGTGTGATGTGTGGTGGCTGGCCCACCCCCAGAGAGGACCCTCAGTTTGAGCAGCCCACCCTGGAGCGCCTGTCAAGACTGGATCTTGGCGTCCACCCCATCCTCTCCTTCCCTGACGGTCAGTGCCGCTGCTCCGTGCTCGGAGAAGTTTACGCAGCCATTTCCTTCTTTAGATCTGGAGGGGAAGACAAACAAGGAGTGGCCGAGAGAGACTTCTCCACAGGAAGCTCTGAGAAAACATTGAATTTACTGAAAATCTTTAAAGAATGTTCCAGGGTTCCTGCAGGCCCTTAAAAAGTCTTAAAAGGCATTGAATTCATTCGTCTAAAATAAGGCCTTAATTGATATTAAAATTACTTCGTCTTAAAAATGCTCAGATATGAAAAGTAGGATTTTATCAATCATTTCCACTGATGTTCTGTTGTAAAATTTCAAAGTTTTTTTTTTTGTAAGTAATTTAATAAATTCCCTTTTTTTAACCCTTTGAACCCCAAGCAAATTTGCTCGATTTCTTTCAAAAACATGTAAATAAGGCAATAAGCAACTTAAAAAAACTACCAAAAATTATCAAGAAATTAGTAAAATATTTATTTAAAAAATTATCTAAAGTAGTGAAAAACAAAAACAAACAAGAAAATGACTTGGAAAAAAGTTGTAAAAATAATAATTTTGCAGTACAATTTTAAGTATGTAATTATGACAATTATATATATAGTTTTCTGGACATATTTCCCTAGCTTTTTAACAAAATAATTTTCTACTAAATCTTACAATTTGTGGGACATTTCTTGCCAAGGTACAAATTCCCCTTTGTACCTGTGTTGTTGGGTATTTTTAACTAAAACTACTTTTCTTTGGTTTCAGAGGTTTAAATAATTGTTAGAGGCATCTGAACGCAGCACAAGAAAATTTATGTCCATCCAGGTCTCAAAGGGTTAAACTCGTCATTTAAGCTGTTGAATATTTTATTTCGTACTTGTGTTGTTAAACCCAATACTTTTATGATTGTCTTCTATGTGTTTCACTCAAAAAGGAGTTTTTATTTCAACATTTGATGCAGACAATCAAAACTTTTTCACTAGACAAAAGAAATTTAATATTTAATTCATAATAAAGATTTGGCCAAAATAATGATCTATCTTCAGTTTTGGTTATGAAAAAAAAGGTGGCTTTAAAAAAGTCCTAAAAGTCTTAAATCTAACTTGCTTTAAGCCGCAGGAACCATGAGTTCCTCTGAATAAGTGTTTTATTCTCAGTGCTGGGCTCCTTTATCATTCAGGTTGGTTTAACAGCCACAGTAACTTTATTGTCTTCCTTAAATAACTCTGAATTCACACAAATCAAAGCTGTGTTTTGTTTTGACCCAAATGCATTACGCTGATACATAATTGAGACCAAGTTGTATTTACAACCGCAACACAATGGCGAATTTGGCAGACGCTCATGTAGTAGACCGCCTGTAGCTTAGTATTAATGTTGCATGCCGTTGTGAATTACTAATGTCGAACTACAGATGGCAGATCTAAAGTATCCGCCGCAGATAATCTTATCAAGTGTTTTCTGACTTAAACCCTTCTTTGTTTACTTGCTCCTCAGACGTTTGTATAGGCCTCCGTCTGCAGCAGGTGATGAAGAGCCAGTGGCAGACCAAGTCACTGGAGAGGAGCAAACCACTGAAGAAGCTCTCCCTCAAACACAAGCTGTCCTCGTCCAAAGAGAAGCACAAGTTCACCAACTCACTCATGGCAGTCAGTAAGTACAAACGAGTTTTTTAATGAACTCTGTAACAAGCAGACACACATTTCTGCACAGTAATAGTCCAGGAGCTGTCTGCAGGTCCTCTAATATCCATTAAATGTCTGATGTTACTTAAGACTTTAATATGGAGCCCCAAACTGTGTGATATTAAAATGATATTTCACCCACAAAACAATTTGTAGGTCAGTCAGTCACACTGTTACCTTCAACTCATTAATGCCGCTTTCACAACAAAATTAGCACATGCATGCAGGTTTTTCAAACACGGGTAAACCTGCTAGACACACCTGCGTGTGTGTGCGCGTTTGTTATTTTGTTGGTGCGTCCGTGCGGCGCCACAGACAGGCAGGAGAACAGGTTACAGTGAACAGCAGGAACTGAGGTTTTTGAAAACTTTAACACTCAAACTCTAACTTCTCTTTATATATCTCTAACTTGGTGTAGATGTATTTGGATTCATGTTTTTCTGTTTAGGAGGAGATGGACAGTAATTAGTGATCGTGCGTCATTGCATTTCGAAGGTTAAGGAGCTGAAATTATGTGTGAAATTAGGTGTAAGTGCAGATTGTACGCATTCTCATGGCATTAAAAAGCCAGATGTTAGCGGGTGATAGTGTTTTTGTTTGTTTTTTTGTGCAGTCCGAATGAGGCTTGATACAAATGATAATTTTGTGAGTGAAGTATTCCTTTTAAATTTCCACATGAAACGATTAAATGAATAATCATGTGAATAAACCGAGACAAACATCACCATGAAATTGTGAAATAAGTCAAAAATTTCCCAAAGCTCGGGCCATTACCAAGAAATGTGATTTCATTCTGCTTGTTTTCACTGAAACCCACTTTATTGAAAGTTGTTTTTATTTTATTCCAGCTGTTTTTATTTCACGGTGGCATTTTTCCTGGTAACTGTTATTTTCCACGAGGCCTCAGAGTCGAGACAGTTACAGGATTTGCTTTTGCTGTTGTTGCTCAGCTCCAGCAGCAGTAACCTATGTTCTTACAGGAGCTCTCATTATTTTAATTCCAGCGGTCAAACACACACACATTATTTACTCAGTGTAGTGGATCTTGTGAATCCAGCGCATGTCCTTTTAAAAGAATTAAATTCTAAACTATTGCTGTAAAAACTTGCATTAACTCTCCTCATAATGAAAACGTGTGGCCGGTTTCTGGTGTTGCAGGACTGGGCCACTATAAGAACCGCGCAGAAAAGCCGAGGACAGTGGACAGCAGCAGCAGCGCTGTGCTAAACACACCCAGGCTCGAGGGCCAGGCCGTGTGCAAGACCGAGCGGCTGCAGGGCCACTCCACCCCCTTAGGGCCCTACGACAAGAACTACAGCCGCAAGAGATTAAGAGAGCACTCGCTGGACAGGACTGACAGTGAGTCTTTTGTGAATGAAGTCCAGAGTGGTTTATTGTCGGCATCAATCATCTTAATGTCCTCTTTAATGTGAGATTGATGTTGTCTCGCTAAAAGGGTTTTGTCAAGGAGACCGAGCAGTCTTCTAAAATCTGTTTCCTGTCCTCCAGCCTCCCCGAAACTGTTCCTGGACTCCAGCAGCCCCTGCCCAACTCTGGCCAACATGCACTCGTCCCTCCACAGCCCCATCACGCGCCAGCTGTCCACGTCCTCAGAGAACTCCACACCGCTGGGCTCCGGCAGCCAGAGCGTCCCGAGCACACCTGTAAGGAAACTCCGCACCACGTCTCACCTTTTGTTTGCTTCTGCAGTAATTTAACACGTTTGTTTGTTATTTAAATCAACCCTTAACAAGCCCAGTCCTGTCAAAAAAACAAATCCTGCACCATGACACGCTCCTTTTTATTTCTGAGTGCAAGTTTGGTGTTTTTAATATTTTGACACTGAGACGTGAGACATTTGACCTGTCTGTAGATTTAAGTGTGTCGGCTGATATCACACTTGCTAAGAAATATTGCAAAATTTAGAAAAAGTGTCTAAATATCCTAAAGACGCAGTTGAAACGCCAGATGATGATGATAACGTGGGTGAGTAGACAGGACAACCAAAAGTGAAACTTCAGAGCTGTGGTGGGTTTGTTTTGGTTTTCTTGCGGTTTCTGAAGCAGAAAAAGATTCAGCTGAGTAGTAAAAAAAAAAATCCCCTTTCTAGTGACGCATCATGAAAACATGTCGAACATAATGTTTAGTCTGATACATTTCACTGCTGTTCTAGTAAAACTAAAACTTCTTTAAAAACTAAAATAAGGTATGAAAAAAAGCATTTTGTTCACTGAAATAAAAATAAAAACTAACTAATGATATTATGCTCTTACACAACTGAAATACAGTAAATATACAAAAGTTTCAGTCTTTTTGTCGTCTAATCGTCACAAGTATGAGAAAAGACTGACGCACACTTTATTGAGACTGGGATGTCTATATGACTGTAGGTCAACTGCCTTCACAAAATGTTTGTATTTTAATACACACTTGTTTAATTTTGCCCTTGAAAAATATCCCTAATTATAATAATAAACTAAAAATAATATTGAAACTAAAACTAAACATTTTATTAATAAGAACTAAACTGAAATGAGCGAAGTCCACACCTGAAACAAACTGAAACTATATTAAACTGAACTGAAAATAAAATCAAAAATAATGAATAAATAGAGGTGTATGATCTTACTGTGTAGTCTTTGTTTTTGCTATGATAATGATGGTTTATGGGTTTTTAAAATTGATAAATAAATATTTTTTTAGTTATTATTTTTTTAATAAATAAAGTGAAATCATCAGGTATTAAGCCACTTGGACTGTACATTCAAGCACTGACAAAACCATACAAACAAATAAACACTATTTTAAAAGCCATTCAGACAAATGTATAAACAAATGAACCAAACGGTGAATTTCTGTAGTTTTCCAAAAGTATGTGTTCCCTGGTGAACTCATGATGTGACTCATCCAGCATCAGTGTACACGTTTGTTATTTTAACATAATACATCTCTCTGTCTGACTGACAGATGAATTATAATGACGAGTGAAACTTAATTTTTTAATCCTCCTGCAGTAAAAAACTGCCCTGTAAAGATTTCTTATTGAAGCTGTCACAGTAATGCTGAGTAAACCCCGTGTTCCTGTGTGTGAATCCTAATATTATACTTTTGTGTTTGTCCTGCAGCAGCAGCCCATTAAGAGGAGGCGAGGGGAAAGCTCTTTTGACATCAACAACATCGTAATCCCCATGTCTGTGGCTGCCACCACCAGAGTGGAGAAGCTGCAGTACAAAGAGATTCTCACACCCAGGTGAATAAACGCCTGCGTGATGTTTGTCCCGCCGTTCACTGACGGATTAAACCTCGCCGTCACCGTCTGCGTCCCCTTTTTAAAACAGCTGTAATCTTCCAGGAGGGATTTTTTGTGTCCGCTGGTTTCTCACTCCTCTCTCTGTGTTTGCAAAGGTGGCGATCTGTGGACATCTTCTCTCAGCCAATAACTGAGGAGGAGAACGAACGGGAGGTGAGTGTGCGCGTCTTTGTTCTTTCTGAGTCTCAGGGAAGATTAATTCATCAGGTGTTCTTTAAATTAGGATCCACATGTTACATATTATTCACTGGTCAAATGTGCAGGTGCTTTCTGAGGTACATGAAATTATTATGAGTACACACTGAAGCGCATGTTTAAACTGAGTAATGCAGAACGGCCGTGAGAGAACGGCGACACCTGGTGGTCAGACGCCTTCAGGGTTAAATCTTTAGAGTGGAAACTGATGTGTAATCAACAATCATCTGTTTCACTTAGATCAACTTTATTGTCATTCCAGTTATACAAAACAGTGCACGTGGAACAAAATGTTGCAACCATAAATAAAAATTGCACATATGCATAAATATATTGCACAAATACACAAAGCACAGCAGCAACGGTTCACCTCCTTTACTTACAAATGTTCTGAGTGTTTTTTTTTCATTCATACTTTAAATATCTTTCTCTTAAATGTGTAGTGACGCTGCCCAGTGCAGTTTTTCTGTGTCCAAAGATGTCCTCTTCAGTTTGCCTCTTTTTGTAAAATCAAAAGCATGAATTCAGTTTAAGAGACGATGGAAACAAACACACTGAGATCTTCAGAGGCTTAAAAATACTGATTTCACTTTCACCACTGAGTGTCTGCTGGCCAAGCCGTGGCCCATGGGGCGCGGTCAGGCCTGAAAAACAGTACCCGGCCTTTTTGGAGTCTCTGGGCGGTGTCCCGGAGAGGGCACGGACCAGAGACTCCACAGTTCTTCTGGGGGACTTCAACATCCAGGAGAAACCTGGAGGGGCGTGATTAGGAGGACGGCCTGTTGGAGCTGAACCAGACTGGGTTTTTGTCCCTGGACTTCTGTGCTGGGACACCATGTTTGATCACAGGGATGTTCATAAGTGAATTTGGTACCAGAAAACCAGAGGCCAAAGATCTGTGATAGACTTGATCAGATCTGGGTCCTGGACTGAAGTGAGCTCACTTTCAGGGCCCTGATGGTATTTTGTGCGTCTTTAGGTGGAGGATCTGACAGACGCAGCCTTCACTCAGCTCCATCAGCCCCACGAGGACCAGGAGCGCTCCCGCTGGACCTGGATGGCCCTGGCTCCTGCTAAGAGGAGGGGCAGCAGGTGACTAGCTTCAGCCTCACACGCAGTGACGTGTCGTTTCTGATCGAAGACTGTAGACGTGACGTCGTTCGTTTTGTCCCTCAGGTCGTACAAATCCGTCGACGGGCGCACCACGCCGCTGCTGTGCGGGACCAACCCTCCCACCCCTCAGCCCGCGTCCCCGGACCCCAGCCACTGCCCCATGCTCCACGACTACAGCCACGTGCCGTCACCCATGAGTCCAGCCAGCCCCGACACCGCCTCCAACCCCCACACGCCCTGCTCACGGGACTCCCACCGGCTGCTGTCCAGCGAGGACACGCGGTGCTCCACGCCGGACTTCACCTTCGAAGAGAGGGTACGTGCTCTGATCAGTGAAGTTCACTCAGAGGGTCAAACATCTGCTCTGCGAGGAGCGTTTCCACATCTTTTCTGTTATCGTCGCTCTTTCTGCTTTTACGCTGCAGGTAACGTTTGTTTTCACGTGAGATTTAAGTCTGAACTACGGACTCTGCAGGTTCTGAATCCAAACCCTCAAAATGTCTCACTATGACTTTTTCATGCTGTTTTGGACAATGTGCTATAATATGAGTTTTTGAAAGAAACATTTTTTTTTTCTAACATAATATACTACGACTTCAAAAAAAAGATATACTGCAGTAAACCTTTATAAGAAAAAATGGCACACAGTATAAAGACTAGAAATAAAAAACACATTCACATATTATGCGAGCACTTTTTGGAAAAAAAGATAACTGGCTTTTTAATTTCTAACATACATTTTATTATTCTTAAAAAAAAAACTTTGCCATGACTCCAAAGAAATAGTTGCACACTATACTACTGTGACCATACATAAAAGACGTACTACAGTACGACTTAAAAAAAACACAAACTGTCTCTGAAGAAAAAATGTCATACTATACTAAAGTAATTTAAATTTTTAAATTTTTACATACCATACTATTACTTAAAAATAGACATACGATTGTATGATTGGAAAAAAATAACACACTTTGCTGCAACCCTTTTTAAAAATAACATACTTTTGACTTTTTGGTAAAACATTTTAAAATACTGTAAAATGACTTAAAAAATTCACACACTGTACTGACTTCTAATCGAGATGCTGTACTTTTACTGTCTTTGACATACAGTATTGTGACCTTAAAAACATTCGATACGGTGACAATTTCAAAGAAAAACAGTGAACTACGACTTAAAATGAACATGTTTTATCTTTTTTTTCTTACATTTTTGACGTGTTATACTTAATTATTTATTTAAAAAAAGATGTCCTGTACTTTGATTAATATTTTGCTGTATTAACATCCTGTTTCTCACCTTTTTGACATAATCTGATTTTTGTACATACTACATTTTGACATACTGTACTTTGACTTAAAAAAAAGCATATTAGTATATGACTGACTTTTGTAATGCTGAGCCATGTTTTTACGGTCTTTTATAATGAATGTTTTCTCACGTTTGCAGACGGTGGCGCCGTGGGAACGTCGCAGCTTCCCGTTACCTGAAGACCCGGCCCCGGAGCCAGAGCCAGAGAGCGACCACCACATCAGGCCCCGAATGCGCAGCATCTCAGGTTGCCGAGCGACAGCCTACGGACGGCTGGACTCGGACGACATGGAGCTGCCTTGTGACGACGACGGCGGCCCCAAACACAAGGCCTCCGCCGCCCACCGATGAATGACTGACAGGCTGAGGCCCCCCCACACTCTCCCCCCACACCCACAGCTCCTCTCTGGCATTAACAAGCAGAACCTCAAAGCAGAATAAGATATTAAATGGGTTCCTGTTGTTTGATATTCAAACATCAGTCTAATACTTTTCACAGTTTTTAGTGAACATTATGGAGATAGAAGCCTTTCCCTACACTTGTTTTTGTCACAGGATAAAAAAAAGGATAAATGTAAAAAAAAAAAAAAGTATAAAACAACACGTTACAAAAAATGTTTTCTGTAGTAGGCTAAACAATGTACATGGGGGCTTAGTGGTGTTTCATATGTCGCGTGTACACTTGTAGCGCACTATGTAGCGGACTCCTCAAAATATGGCCAAAGGGTGTTTTCTATTGACTAGTTTGCTTGTAATTCCCATGTACATTTTTAGTGGAGTGACAAATAACAAAACAAGAAAAAATACCCCTCCTCCTCCTCCTCCTCCTCCTCCTCATCCAAATAAACAGGTACATTTGAGATGTGGCCCCCCTCCGTCTCCCTCTAGAGGTCGCCTGAAATCACCAGAGCACTTCTCCAACTGCCAAGTCTAGTTTTTGTTGGTTTGCTTTTCTTTGTTTGTTTTTTCATTCCTGACATGTTTTATTTGTATCTGTTCGGTCTGTTCCTGCGTAACACATTCTTTGTGTTTGTTTTTTTAATAGTAAATCATTCCTTACGGAGAGTGTCCAGCTCCTGTCTCGCCCAGCCGTCTCTCCTTACTCCCTCGGTTCCCTTTTTAAGAGGTTGGTGGCATAGAGAGGACTGGGGTGTCTTTTTTTTAAGCACTTGCCCGACAGAAAAAGCGCTGCTGCATGCTTCAAAAACATGCTAATGTAAGTCTTATCACAACAGCACACCGTAAGATTTCCACGTATTAAAAAAAGAAACAAGCGGCAGGTGACGGGGATGATTGTACCATCTGCTACTTTCACTCTCTTTGCGTACAGTCGTTGCTGTATTAGAAAAATTGTGGCAAAAATAAAAACGTAACACAATTAAATCCCCCCCTTCCACACTTCCTCTTTTTTCTGGTTCAACTTGACAACTTTTCTCTTGCAAACATTTCAAATGTAGCAGCTCTCAGCTAGAAGCCACCCCGAGCTCAGGTTTTTACAGTTTAAGGGAATATTTTCTGCTGTTCAATAGTTCCACTCTGATCAGATCTACTGTCGCAAGATAAATTTTGTTTTTTGCCACCCCACCGACATCATAACCACCCCCCCCTCCCCCTCCCCCTCAAGTAACTAATTGCTATGCAAAAAAAGACTATGGTTGTTTTCATTTTACACCTCCTTTTTATGCCACAGCCATTCAATCACTGTTTTTTTTTCTTTTGTAGTTTAAGCAAGATGTCAATGTACCTGTTCGATTGTTGCAGCAGTTAACCTAATCAAAAAGCAGAATTGTTTTTTTTTCTTTTTTGTAAATAGTACCATTAAAACATTTATGTTTAACTTGGCATAACTGTTCTGGCCTCAAGTCTTTCAAAAACCTGCCGGAAATCACGTCCTCCACCCCCGGAAATATTTACTCAAGTGAGCAGTACATTTCAAATTTTGGACACAATTTGTATCAGTTCAACTGCTGCGAATTCAATTTTGGGCGCCATATACTGAGTACATTTAACTGTGGGTGCAATTTAGCGAGTAAATTGTGTTTTTGGTGCAGTACGGCGAGTAAATTCAACTTTGCGTTGCAATTAAATAAACAATCAAAATGAAATGTCGGCGTTGACTTGAACGCAGCAGGTGGTGAACGGGGAGTGATTTCCGACACTTCTTGTGTTTCAGTCTTTCACAACAACAGTGACTTCATAGCATTTATTTTCAAATACACATATACAGCAACAAGAATCATCATAAACCAGTTATTGATCAAATGCACAATAACGAGAACAATCACATTTCCACAACTGTACAGCGTCAGAAGTAACCAAAAAAAAGAGGGTGATGAGTTTTTGTTACTGCAGAAGAAAAAAACCTCTCCGACATGGGAGGACCCACCGAAAAAAAGCACATTATACCGCACACTTTAATCTCCTTCACGCTCTGGGAGCGGCTCCCGTCCCTCAGCACTCACGTCTGTCCTGCACGCTGAGACGAATGTGGTCTGTTTGAGAAAAATCAAAATTTAGCATGCAGATAATGTTGCAAGCACACCCTTAAGTCCTGTCTGCAGACTGAAATGAGCATCTTTGCGATCATAGAGATAAAACTTTTATATCTACGTTGGCAGCAAACGTACACGGCCGGGTGCAAAGTGCTTCGACTCTTAATAACCTTTTTTTTTGTCTTTAAGTCTCGATCTTCCAAATCCAGAAAGCGATTATAAAACAGGATATACGAAGAGACCACTTTGTGAAAGGGGAGGCAACAAGCAGACTCTTACATGAGGTGCATGCAAGAAGTTGTTTCACTTAATATTAATGCGAGTAATAGTGATGATTGATCAGGAATATTGATTAACATTAGGACGTTTTTTTTTGGTTTTTTTGAGCATGTGTATATTTTTAAGGGAACGTTTGTTCTCGTTAGAAATTGAGGAAAACAGCTGGTTGCATTCATTTCATTTAACGAAAAAAAAATCTTTACAGTAAACAGTTTAACTCCCTCACATCCTTTCTGATCTGCAGCCCTGTCTCCTGATATGAAATACACTATGTGGCCAAAAGTTTGTGGACAACCGTGATAGGTTACTGCAATTTTCGTGTTTTGTTTTTTCATAGTTTCAGTAGATGCCTTAAGTTCCAATTAAGATAAATTACAGGTGGTACATATGCTAATTGGTGCAAAAAAGCCAAATCTCTCACATTATTTACTTTCGCGAGCCAAATTTTTGGTTTAGCCCTCCGCTAACTCGAAATCAGATAAAATGATTTAATCTTGAAGTTCTTGTAAACTTTTGAAATGTTCTCAGATCAAATTAATTAACTTGTGATCAGAAAATGAGCCATTTCGCAAGTTTTTGTACGCTCAGTACTGCGATGAACCTGAAACTTGTAATTTCTCTGTTTGGCTTTAAAGCTTGGCGCGCTTCTTCAGGACCTGCTGACCGTTTCTGTTGTTGTTGTCCTAAAATGGCGCTACTCGTCTTCTGGTTGACTTGTACTCGTTGCCTTAATTGCGTTGGTTCGGTTTAAGCAAGTCATGTTTAGTTTTGCATATTTTCTGCTAACTTTTGCTTAATGCCAGTACAGCAAGCACGCCGCAGACTTTCGAAAACTGAACGGCTAACTTCCAGTTCAGCTCTGATTGGCGCGTTCTCGTTGCCTTCGTTGGTTAATTTTAGGCAAATTGTGTTCACTATTGCGTGTTTTTCGCTAATATTTGCTTTTACGCCTGTGAAATGATGGATTATTTCACCTCTTTAGGCCTTTAGAAAGTACTCAAATCGAACAAGCCAAAAAGAGCGCAAAATGTTTCTCAAAACGTGACGCCAAACCCAAAAACCAGAAGAGCGGACGCTGTTACTGAAGCAAATATCGTACTTAGTCGCTCAAAAACCAACATTTAGGCGTATTCCAGGTGTCCATATACTTTTGGCCATGTAACTTCCGCGTGTATTTCACCTCCGAAGATAAAAAAACAACCAGCCGAGTCACGTCGTGATGAATCCTGCGTTCGGTGCTCAGGTACAGACACAGATGTAATGATTAAAACTGCCACGCCGCATTATTAACCCATTACTGCGCAGTTTTCCTTCATCTCAACTTGACCCAAAAAACCTGACACCCATCCACCCGTCATCCATCCTTCATCCATCCATCCACTTTGCAATATCCATTCTGGAGTACATTTTAAAATACTACATTTTTTTCCAGCCTTTAAAGTGAGACTAAGTAACGTTGGAGAGAGGAAATAATTTTCTTTTTCTAAATAAAAAGTCAAATTTGTAAGAAGCACCTTTATTTAGACACACCGACGGGATTTTATTCGCTGCTACTGGGTTTATGGGAACTTCATGACTTTTAGCTAAATGATAAATAATAGCATTTAGCATCTAATCGTTACGTAGCCTCGCTTTAAGAATACTTTTCAATAACCGTGATGAATGTTTTTCTACCTACCTCTGTATGTGCATATAGCAGTTTAAATACTAGTAATCGATGAAGAACTTTCCTCTATTCCTCTGAATAATTTGGCCATGAAAGTTACACTTTAAGGTTAATTTTTCCTCAAGCTTGAGCGCATTTACAATACAGCAGTAACAAAAAAAAAAATTAACACTGACAGTAGCAGGCACGATACAAATGTTTCTTCATATCAAATACATGTCATATATCCACAGAGTACGATTATAAAACTGTGCCCAACACAAACCAAGTTTCTACTCTAGCCGTTCTGATTTTTTAATTTATTTTTGATTTTTTTTTAAACTAGGTTACACCCTCGTCGTGTCGGGACTACACAAAGCAAAGACAGCACTGAGGTCTGAAAGCTTTTTTTCTGCCTTGACGAAAAAGAAAAAAAAATCGCTACTTTCGGTTTTCAATCTCCGACACACCCTCGCCGTACCCTGTTCTTTCTGCACAAACTGAACCTCCGTTTTTTATCAAAAAAAAAATACCGGGACACCCAGCGAAGGGAACTTAACTTCCTAAAGGGTTTACAGTCAATGTGACGGGAAACCAAGTGTTGAATGACGTCAGATTTGACCAGGATGAAGATCCTCAGACTCACAGGGAGAAATTTGCTCTGCTTCGACTCTTAAAGGGAGACTTACAAAAGGTAGAAATAGCAAATTAAGAGATCACAGAGAGAAATTAAATACATTTTGGCCTACTTGTTAATCTTTTTCTCTCTACAAGTAATGCCTGAAGAAGAGTTTCATAGGTTAGTGAAGGATCAGCAGTGATGGGTAGCGAAAAAAGTCCTGTGAAAATAATGAGGAAGGCATCACAAACTCCTCTACGTGGTCGTGTGGTTGGAGGAAGTGGAGGAGGTGGAGGGCGCATTCACAAGCCTTGTTTGGCCAGAGAGGCGGACACCTGGTCGGCCAGTGTGGAGAGCTGCGGAGAGTCGGTCATGTTGATGCTGCCGGAGGAGGACACGGTGCTGAGCTGGTGGGGGGAGTCTTCCAAAGAGACGATCTCGGCGCCGTGGTCAGTGCGGGCCTTCGCCGTCTCGCGGAAGCTGAGTTTGTGGCTCTCAATCTGTCGGCGGATCACAGCAGAAGGTGAGACACGCTGCTCTGATTTTCTGTATCTTTCAATGTTTGCAGCATTTTTTAAAGATTATTCTTGTGTGGCTTTTTGTGTTATTTTACAGGAAAGTTGGAGGGACAGGAAAGGTGTGAGCGAGAGGAAATGACGCGAGCCACAGGCCGGACTCGAACCTGGGGACAGCTGAAGTCTGAAGCATACGGTGAGCTACAGGCCGCCACACACATACTTAATCATTATATATGTTTTAACACATACTATTTCATTTATTTATGAGCATTTTCGCAACATATTGTGTTTAATAATATTTTTACTGGACATTTGTTGACATACTATGACTTCTTGTGATATTTTTTGACGAAAAACTATTCTATAATATTTTTAACAACATAATACACTATTAAGTTTTTGAAAGATTTTGGTTCATTTTTGACGACATGCTAACTTTGGAGCTTTTGGCCGTTTTGCGAAATGGGAAATAATGATGTTTATGTCTCTACAGGCTATATGTTGTTTTAGCCCATTTTAAAAAACTCAAATACTCATAATATAGCATGTCGAAAAATGACTGACAATGAAAAAGGTCAAAATATGACATGTCCCAAAAAGAGCTGAAAACTGTATGAAATAGCATGCCAAAACACCCCATATGATACGATTTTGGAAAAACATCCATAAACACCATAATATGACGTTGAAAAAAATGTCAAAAAATAACATGTCCCATAAAAACCTTAAATCAGCTGAAAACTGCATGAAATGGCGTCCCTTTACACACTATGGCATAGAAAGCTGGCAAAAACTGCTGAAAACAACATAATTTGACATATCAAAAACATGACCAAAAGAGCAAAAATGGCAAAAATTAACATTTCCTAAAAACAGCTAAAAGCAGCATAAAATAGCATTCAAAAACACACGCCATAGCATTAAAACATGGAAAACACGCCAAAAACAATAATATATAGCATGTCGAAAAAATGACCATAAAGGCAAGGCATGTCCTAAAAACAGCTAAAAACCCCGCAAAACTACATAAAAAAGCAATCCAAACACGCCATAGCATTGAAACATGGAAAAAAAACCGCCCAAAACACCATAATTTAGCATGTCGAAAAAATGACCCAAAAAGCAAGGCTATAGTATGGCAAAAAATTCAAAAAATGATGTGTCCAAAATACAGCTAAAAACACTTCAAAACAGCATAAAATAGCATGCCAAAACACGCCATAGCATTAAAACATGGAAAACATGGCAAAAACACCATAATTTAGCATGTCGAAAAAATGACCCAAAAGCAAGGCTATAGTATGGCAAAAACGTCAAAAAATGACATTTCCTAAAAACAGCTAGAAACACCGCAAAACTGCATAAAAAAGTGTTCCAAAACACGCCATAGCATTAAAACGTGCAAATATGGCCAGAAACACCATAATTTAGCATGTTGAAAAAATGATCCAAAAAGCAAGGTTATAGTATGGCAAAAAAGTCAAAACATGATGTGTCCAAAATACAGCTAAAAACACTTCAAAGCGGCATAAAATAGCGTGCCAAAACACGCCATAGCATTAAAACATGGAAAATACGCTAAAAACACCACAATTTAGCATGTCGAAAAAATGACCCAAAAAGCAAAGCTATAGTATGGCAAAAATGTCAAAATATGACACATCCTAAAAACAGCTAAAAACACCTCAAAACATCATAAAATAGCATGCCAAAACACGCCATAGAATTGAAACATGAAAAAAAACGCCAAAAACACCATAATTTAGCATGTCAAAAAAATGACCCAAAAAGCAAGGCTATAGTATGGCAAAAACCTCAAAAAATGACATGTCCTAAAAACAGCTAAAAACACTGAAACACTGCATAAAAAAGCGTGCCAAAACACGCTATAGCATTAAAACATGGAAAACACGTCAAAATCAATAAAATATAGCATGTCGAAAAAATGACCCAAAAAGCAAGGCTATAGTATGGCAAAAACCTCAAAAAATGACATGTCCTATAAACAGTTAAAAACACCACAAAACAACATGAAAAAGCATGCAGAAACACGCCGTAGCATTACAACATGGAAAATACGTAAAAAAACAACTTAATTTAGCATGTCGAAAAATGACCCAAAGAGCAAGGCTATAGTATGGCAAAAACCTCAAAAAATGACGTCCTGAAAACAGCTAAAAACACCTCAAAACAGCATAAAATAGCATGCCAAAACACGCCATAGCATTGAAACATGGGAAAAAAACGCCAAAAACACCATAATTTAGCATGTTGAAAAAATGACCCAAAAAGCAAGGCTATAGTATGGCAAAAACCTCAAAAAATGACATGTCCTAAAAACAGCTAACAACACAGCAAAACTGCATAAAAAAGTGCGCCAAAACACGCCATAGCATTGAAACATAAAAAAAACTGCCAAAAAACACCATAATTTAGCATGTCGAAAAAATGACCCAAAAAGCAAGGCTATAGTATGGCAAAAACCTCAAAAAATGACATGTCCTAAAAACAGCTAAAAACACCTCAAAACAGCATGAAAAAGCGTGCCGAAACACGCCATGGCATTAAAACATGGAAAATACACTAAAAACACCATAATTTAGCATGACGAAAAAATGAACCAAAAAGCAAGGCTATAGTATGGCAAAAACCTCAAAAAATGACATGTCTTAAAAACAGCTAAAAACACTGAAACACTGCATAAAAAAGCGTGCCAAAACACACCATAGCATTAAAACATGGAAAACGCGTCAACAACAATAAAATATAGCATGTAAAAAAAATGACCCAAAAAGCAAGGCTATAGTATGGCAAAAAAGTCAAAAGATGATGTGTCCAAAATACAGCTAAAAACACCTCAAAACAGCATAAAATAGCGTGCCAAAACACGCCATAGCATTAAAACATGGAAAACATGGCAAAAACACCATAATTTAGCATGTCGAAAAAATGACCCAAAAAGTAAGGCTATAGTATGGCAAAAACCTCAAAAAATGACATGTCCTAAAAACAGCTAAAAACACCTCAAAACAGCATAAAATAGCATACCAAAACACGCCATAGCATTGAAACATGGGAAAAAAACGCCAAAAACACCATAATTTAGCATGTCGAAAAAATGACCCAAAAAGCAAGGCTATAGTATGGCAAAAACCTCAAAAAATGATGTGTCCTATAAACAGTTAAAAACACCAAAAAACAACATGAAAAAGCATGCCGAAACACGCCATAGCATTACAACATGGAAAATACGTAAAAAAACAACTTAATTTAGCATGTCGAAAAAATGACCCAAAAAGCAAGGCTATAGTATGGCAAAAACCTCAAAAAATGACATGTCCTAAAAACAGCTAAAAACACCTCAAAACTGCATAAAAAAGTGCGCCAAAACACGCCATAGCATTGAAACATAAAAAAAACTGCCAAAAAACACCATAATTTAGCATGTCGAAAAAATGACCCAAAAAGCAAGGCTATAGTATGGCAAAAACCTCAAAAAATGACATGTCCTAAAAACAGCCAACAACACAGCAAAACTGCATAAAAAAGTGCGCCAAAACACGCCATAGCATTGAAACATAAAAAAAAAACGCCAAAAACACCATAATTTAGCATGTCGAAAAAATGACCCAAAAAGCAAGGCTATAGTATGGAAAAAACGTTAAAAAATGACATGTCCTAAAAACAGCTAAAAACACCTCAAAACAGCATGAAAAAGCGTGCCGAAACACGCCATGGCATTAAAACATGGAAAATACGCTAAAAACACCACAATTTAGCATGACGAAAAAATGAACCAAAAAGCAAGGCTATAGTATGGCAAAAACGTCAAAAAATGACATGTCTTAAAAAAAGCTAAAAACACTGAAACACTGCATAAAAAAGCGTGCCAAAACACACCATAGCATTAAAACATGGAAAACGCGTCAACAACAATAAAATATAGCATGTCGAAAAAATGACCCAAAAAGCAAGGCTATAGTATGGCAAAAACGTCAAAAAATGACATGTCCTAAAAACAGTTAAAAACACCTCAAAACAGCATAAAATAGCATGCCAAAACACGCCATAGCATTACAACATGGAAAATACGTAAAAAAAACACCATAATTTAGCATGTCGAAAAAATGACCCAAAAAGCAAGGCTATAGTATGGCAACAACCTCAAAAAATGACATGTCCTATAAACAGTTAAAAACACCACAAAACAACATGAAAAAGCATGCCGAAACACGCCATAGCATTACAACATGGAAAATACGTAAAAAAACAACTTAATTTAGCATGTCGAAAAAATGACCTAAAAAGCAAGGCTATAGTATGGCAAAAACCTCAAAAATGACATGTTCTAAAAACAGCTAAAAAAACCTCTAAACAGCATTAAATAGCATGCCAAAACACGCCATAGCATTAAAACATAGAAAAAACGCCAAAAACAACTTAATTTAGCATGTCATAAAAATGACCCAAAAAGCAAGGCTATAGTATGGCAAAAATGTCAAAAAATGACATGTCCTAAAAACAGCTAAAAACACCTCAAAACAGCATAAAATAGCATGCCAAAACATGGCATACTATTGAAACATGGGAAAAAAATGCCAAAAACACCATAATTTAGCATGTCGAAAAAATGACCCAAAAAGCAAGGCTATAGTATGGCAAAAAACTCAAAAAATGACATGTCCTAAAAACAGCTAACAACACAGCAAAACTGCATAAAAAAGTGCGCCAAAACACGCCATAGCATTGAAACATAAAAAAAAACGCCAAAAAACACCATAATTTAGCATGTCGAAAAAATGACCCAAAAAGCAAGGCTATAGTATGGCAAAAACCTCAAAAAATGACATGTCCTATAAACAGTTAAAAACACCTCAAAACAACATGAAAAAGTGTGCCGAAACATGCCATAGCATTACAACATGGAAGATACGTAAAAAAACAACTTAATTTGGCATGTCGAAAAAATGACCCAAAAAGCAAGGCTATAGTATGGCAAAAACCTCAAAAAATGACATGTCCTAAAAACAACCAAAAACACCTCAAAACAGCATAAAATAGCATGCCAAAATACGCCATAGCATTGAAACATGGGAAAAAAACGCCAAAAACACCATAATTTAGCATGTCGAAAAAATGACCCAAAAAGCAAGGCTATAGTATGGCAAAAACCTCAAAAAATGACATGTCCTAAAAACAGCTAAAAACACAGCAAAACTGCATAAAAAAACGTGCCAAAACACGCCATAGCATTAAGACATGGAAAATACGCTAAAAACACCACAATTTAGCATGTCGAAAAAATGACCCAAAAAGCAAGGCTATAGTATGGCAAAAACGTCAAAAAATGACATGTCCTAAAAACAGCTAAAAACACCTCAAAACAGCATGAAAAAGCGTGCCGAAACACGCCATGGCATTAAAACATGGAAAATACGCTAAAAACACCATAATTTAGCATGACAAAAAAATGAACCAAAAAGCAAGGCTATAGTATGGCAAAAACGTCAAAAAATGACATGTCTTAAAAACAGCTAAAAACACTGAAACACTGCATAAAAAAGCGTGCCAAAACACGCCATAGCATTAAAACGTGCATATATGACCAAAAACAACGTAATTTAGCATGTCGAAAAAATGATCCAAAAAGCAAGGCTATAGTATGGCAAAAACCTCAAAAAATGACATGTCCTAAAAACAGTTAAAAACACCTCAAAACAGCATGAAAAAGCATGCCAAAACACGCCATAGCATTAAAACATGGAAAACATGGCAAAAACACCATAATTTAGCATGTCGAAAAAATGACCCAAAAAGCAAGGCTATAGTATGGCAAAAATGTCAAAAAATGACATGTCTTAAAAACAGCTAAAAACACTGAAACACTGCATAAAAAAGCGTGCCAAAACACGCCATAGCATTAAAACATGGAAAACACGTCAAAAACAATAAAATATAGCATGTCAAAAAAATGACCCAAAAAGCAAGGCTATAGTATGGCAAAAACTTCAAAAAATGATGTGTCCAAAATACAGCTAAAAACACCTCAAAACAGCATAAAATAGCGTGCCAAAACACGCCATAGCATTAAAACATGGAAAACACACCAAAAACACCATAATTTAGCATGTCGAAAAAATGACCCAAAAAGCAAGGCTATAGTATGGCAAAAACCTCAAAAAATGACATGTCCTAAAAACAGCTAAAAACACCTCAAAACAGCATAAAATAGCATACCAAAACACGCCATAGCATTGAAACATGGGAAAAAAACGCCAAAAACACCATAATTTAGCATGTCGAAAAAATGACCCAAAAAGCAAGGCTATAGTATGGCAAAAACCTCAAAAAATGACATGTCCTATAAACAGTTAAAAACACCACAAAACAGCATGAAAAAGCATGCCGAAACACGCCATAGCATTACAACATGGAAAATACGTAAAAAAACAACTTAATTTAGCATGTCGAAAAAATGACCCAAAAAGCAAGGCTATAGTATGGCAAAAACCTCAAAAAATGACATGTCCTAAAAACAGCTAAAAACACCTCAAAACAGCATAAAATAGCATGCCAAAACACGCCATAGCATTGAAACATGGGGAAAAAACACCAAAAACACCATAATTTAGCATGTCGAAAAAATGACCCAAAAAGCAAGGCTATAGTATGGCAAAAACCTCAAAAAATGACATGTCCTATAAACAGTTAAAAACACCTCAAAACAACATGAAAAAGCATGCCGAAACACGCCATAGCATTACAACATGGAAAATACGTAAAAAAACAACTTAATTTAGCATGTCGAAAAAATGACCCAAAAAGCAAGGCTATAGTATGGCAAAAACCTCAAAAAATGACATGTCCTAGAAACAACCAAAAACACCTCAAAACAGCATAAAATAGCATACCAAAACACGCCATAGCATTGAAACATGGGAAAAAAACGCCAAAAACACCATAATTTAGCATGTCGAAAAAATGACCCAAAAAGCAAGGCTATAGTATGGCAAAAACCTCAAAAAATGACATGTCCTATAAACAGTTAAAAACACCACAAAACAACATGAAAAAGCATGCCGAAACACGCCATAGCATTACAACATGGAAAATACGTAAAAAAACAACTTAATTTAGCATGTCGAAAAAATGACCCAAAAAGCAAGGCTATAGTATGGCAAAAAACTCAAAAAATGACATGTCCTAAAAACAGCTAACAACACAGCAAAACTGCATAAAAAAGTGCGCCAAAACACGCCATAGCATTGAAACATAAAAAAAAACGCCAAAAAACACCATAATTTAGCATGTCGAAAAAATGACCCCAAAAGCAAGGCTATAGTATGGCAAAAACCTCAAAAAATGACATGTCCTAAAAACAGCTAACAACACAGCAAAACTCCATAAAAAAGTGCGCCAAAACACGCCATAGCATTGAAACATTAAAAAAAACGCCAAAAACACCATAATTTAGCATGTCGAAAAAATGACCCAAACAGCAAGGCTTTAGTATGGCAAAAACGTCAAAAAATGACATGTCCTAAAAACAGCTAAAAACACCTCAAAACAGCATGAAAAAGCGTGCCGAAACACGCCATGGCATTAAAACATGGAAAATACGCTAAAAACACCACAATTTAGCATGACGAAAAAATGAACCAAAAAGCAAGGCTATAGTATGGCAAAAACGTCAAAAATGACATGTCTTAAAAACAGCTAAAAACACTGAAACACTGCATAAAAAAGCGTGCCAAAACACGCCATAGCATTAAAACATGGACAACACGTCAAAAACAATAAAATATAGCATGTCGAAAAAATTACCTAAAAAGCAAGGCTATAGTATGGCAAAAACCTCAAAATGACATGTCCTAAAAACAGCTAAAAACACAACAAAACTACATAAAAAAGCGTGCCAAAACACGCCATAGCATTAAAACATGGAAAACAAGTCAAAAACAATGATATATAGAATATCGAAAAAAATGACCTAAAAAGCAAGGCTATAGTATGGCAAAAACCTCAAAAATGACATGTCTTAAAAAAAGCTAAAAACACTGAAACACTGCATAAAAAAGCGTGCCAAAACACACCATAGCATTAAAACATGGAAAACGCGTCAACAACAATAAAATATAGCATGTCGAAAAAATGACCCAAAAAGCAAGGCTATAGTATGGCAAAAACCTCAAAAAATGACATGTCCTAAAAACAGTTAAAAACACATCAAAACAGCATAAAATAGCATGCCAAAACACGCCATAGCATTACAACATGGAAAATACGTAAAAAAACAACTTAACTTAGCATGTCGAAAAAATGACCCCAAAAGCAAGGCTATAGTATGGCAAAAACCTCAAAAAATGACATGTCTTAAAAACAGCTAAAAACACTGAAACACTGCATAAAATAGCGTGCCAAAACACGCCATAGCATTAAAACATGGAAAACATGGCAAAAACACCATAATTTAGCATGTCGAAAAAATGACCCAAAAAGCAAGGCTATAGTATGGCAAAAACCTCAAAAATGACATGTCCTAAAAACAGCTAAAAACACCTCAAAACAGCATAAAATAGCATGCCAAAACACGCCATAGCATTAAAACATAGAAAAAAACGCCAAAAAAAACTTAATTTAGCATGTCATAAAAATGACCCAAAAAGCAAGGCTATAGTATGGCAAAAATGTCAAAAAATGACATGTCCTAAAAACAGCTAAAAACACCTCAAAACAGCATAAAATAGCATGCCAAAACACGGCATACTATTGAAACATGGGAAAAAAAATGCCAAAAACACCATAATTTAGCATGTCGAAAAAATGACCCAAAAAGCAAGGCTATAGTATGGCAAAAAACTCAAAAAATGACATGTCCTAAAAACAGCTAACAACACAGCAAAACTGCATAAAAAAGTGCGCCAAAACACGCCATAGCATTGAAACATTAAAAAAAACGCCAAAAAACACCATAATTTAGCATGTCGAAAAAATGACCCAAAAAGCAAGGCTATAGTATGGCAAAAACCTCAAAAAATGACATGTCCTATAAACAGTTAAAAACACCTCAAAACAACATGAAAAAGCGTGCCGAAACACGCCATAGCATTACAACATGGAAAATACGTAAAAAAACAACTTAATTTAGCATGTCGAAAAAATGACCCAAAAAGCAAGGCTATAGTATGGCAAAAACCTCAAAAAATGACATGTCCTAAAACAGTTAAAAACACCTCAAAACAACATAAAATAGCATGCCAAAATACGCCATAGCATTGAAACATGGAAAAAAAACGCCAAAAACACCATAATTTAGCATGTCGAAAAAATGACCCAAAAAGCAAGGCTATAGTATGGCAAAAACCTCAAAAAATGACATGTCCTAAAAACAGCCAAAAACACCTCAAAACAGCATGAAAAAGCGTGCCGAAACACGCCATGGCATTAAAACATAGAAAATACGCTAAAAACACCATAATTTAGCATGTTGAAGAAATGACCCAAAAAGCAAGGCTATAGTATGGCAAAAACCTCAAAAAATGACATGTCTTAAAAACAGCTAAAAACACCTCAAAACAGCATGAAAAAGCGTGCCGAAACACGCCATGGCATTAAAACATGGAAAATACGCTAAAAACACCATAATTTAGCATGTTGAAGAAATGACCCAAAAAGCAAGGCTATAGTATGGCAAAAACCTCAAAAAATGACATGTCTTAAAAACAGCTAAAAACACTGAAACACCGCATAAAAAAGCGTGCCAAAACACGCCATAGCATTGAAACATGGGAAAAAAACGCCAAAAACACCATAATGTAGCATGTCGAAAAAATGACCCAAAAAGCAAGGCTATAGTATGGCAAAAACCTCAAAAAATGATGTGTCCAAAATACAGCTAAAAACACCTCAAAACAGCATGAAAAAGCGTGCCGAAACACGCCATGGCATTAAAACATGGAAAATACGCTAAAAACACCATAATTTAGCATGTTGAAGAAATGACCCAAAAAGCAAGGCTATAGTATGGCAAAAACCTCAAAAAATGACATGTCTTAAAAACAGCTAAAAACACTGAAACACTGCATAAAATAGCGTGCCAAAACACGCCATAGCATTAAAACATGGAAAACATGGCAAAAACACCATAATTTAGCATGTCGAAAAAATGACCCAAAAAGCAAGGCTATAGTATGGCAAAAACCTCAAAAAATGACATGTCCTATAAACAGCTAAAAACACCACAAAACAACATGAAAAAGTATGCCGAAACACGCCATAGCATTACAACATGGAAGATACGTAAAAAAACAACTTAATTTAGCATGTCGAAAAAATGACCCAAAAAGCAAGGCTATAGTATGGCAAAAACCTCAAAAAATGATGTCCTAAAAACAGCTAAAAACACCTCAAAACAGCATAAAATAGCATGCCAAAACACGCCATAGCATTGAAACATGGGAAGAAAACGCCAAAAACACCATAATTTAGCATGTCGAAAAAATGACCCAAAAAGCAAGGCTATAGTATGGCAAAAACCTCAAAAAATGACATGTCCTAAAAACAGCTAACAACACAGCAAAACTGCATAAAAAAGTGCGCCAAAACACGCCATAGCATTGAAACATAAAAAAAACCACCAAAAACACCATAATTTAGCATGTCGAAAAAATGACCCAAAAAGCAAGGCTATAGTATGGCAAAAACCTCAAAAAATGACATGTCCTAAAAACAGTTAAAAACACCTCAAAACAGCATGAAATAGCATGCCAAAACACGCCATAGCATTGAAACATGGGAAAAAAACGCCAAAAACACCATAATTTAGCATGTCGAAAAAATGACCCAAAAAGCAAGGCTATAGTATGGCAAAAACCTCAAAAAATGACATGTCCTATAAACAGTTAAAAACACCTCAAAACAACATGAAAAAGCATGCCAAAACACGCCATAGCATTACAACATGGAAAATACGTAAAAAAACAACTTAACTTAGCATGTCGAAAAAATGACCCAAAAAGCAAGGCTATAGTATGGCAAAAACCTCAAAAAATGACGTCCTAAAAACAACTAAAAACACCTCAAAACAGCATAAAATAGCATGCCAAAATACGCCATAGCATTGAAACATGGGAAAAAAACGCCAAAAACACCATAATTTAGCATGTCGAAAAAATGACCCAAAAAGCAAGGCTATAGTATGGCAAAAAAGTCAAAAAATGATGTGTCCAAAATACAGCTAAAAACACTTCAAAACAGCATAAAATAGCGTGCCAAAACACGCCATAGCATTGAAACATTGAAAACACGCTAAAAACACCACAATTTAGCATGACGAAAAAATGACCCAAAAAGCAAGGCTATAGGATGGCAAAAACCTCAAAAAAAGATGTGTCCAAAATACAGCTAAAAACACCTCAAAACAGCATAAAATAGCGTGCCAAAACACGCCATAGCATTAAAACATGGAAAACATGGCAAAAACACCATAATTTAGCATGTCGAAAAAATGACCCAAAAAGCAAGGCTATAGTATGGCAAAAACGTCAAAAAATGACATGTCCTAAAAACAGCTAAAAACACTGAAACACTGCATAAAAAAGCGTGCCAAAACACGCCATAGCATTAAAACATGGAAAACACGCTAAAAACACCACAATTTAGCATGACGAAAAAATGACCCAAAAAGCAAGGCTATAGTATGGCAAAAACGTCAAAAAATGACATGTCCTAAAAACAGCTAAAAACACTTCAAAACAGCATAAAATAGCGTGCCAAAACACGCCATAGCATTAAAACATGGAAAACACGCTAAAAACACCACAATTTAGCATGACGAAAAAATGACCCAAAAAGCAAGGCTATAGTATGGCAAAAACCTCAAAAAAAGATGTGTCCAAAATACAGCTAAAAACACCTCAAAACAGCATAAAATAGCGTGCCAAAACACGCCATAGCATTAAAACATGGAAAACATGGCAAAAACACCATAATTTAGCGTGTCGAAAAAATGACCCAAAAAGCAAGGCTATAGTATGGCAAAAACGTCAAAAAATGACATGTCCTAAAAACAGCTAAAAACACTGAAAGACTGCATAAAAAAGCGTGCCAAAACACGCCATAGCATTAAAACATGGAAAACACGCTAAAAACACCATAATTTAGCATGACGAAAAAATGACCCAAAAAGCAAGGCTATAGTATGGCAAAAACGTCAAAAAATGACATGTCCTAAAAACAGCTAAAAACACTTCAAAACAGCATAAAATAGCGTGCCAAAACACGCCATAGCATTAAAACATGGAAAACACGCTAAAAACACCACAATTTAGCATGACGAAAAAATGACCCAAAAAGCAAGGCTATAGTATGGCAAAAATGTCAAAAAATGACATGTCTTAAAAACAGCTAAAAACACTGAAACACTGCATAAAAAAGCGTGCCAAAACACGCCATAGCATTAAAACATGGAAAACGCGTCAAAAACAATAAAATATAGCATGTCAAAAAAATGACCCAAAAAGCAAGGCTATAGTATGGCAAAAACCTCAAAAAATGATGTGTCCAAAATACAGCTAAAAACACCTCAAAACAGCATAAAATAGCGTGCCAAAACACGCCATAGCATTAAAACATGGAAAACATGGCTAAAACACCATAATTTAGCATGTCGAAAAAATGACCCAAAAAGCAAGGCTATAGTATGGCAAAAACCTCAAAAAATGACATGTCCTATAAACAGTTAAAAACACCACAAAACAACATGAAAAAGCATGCCGAAACACGCCATAGCATTACAACATGGAAGATACGTAAAAAAACAACTTAATTTAGCATGTCGAAAAAATGACCCAAAAAGCAAGGCTATAGTATGGCAAAAACCTCAAAAAATGACATGTCCTAAAAACAGCTAAAAACACCTCAAAACAGCATAAAATAGCGTGCCAAAACACGCCATAGCATTGAAACATGGGAAAAAAACGCCAAAAACACCATAATGTAGCATGTCGAAAAAATGACCCAAAAAGCAAGGCTATAGTATGGCAAAAACCTCAAAAAATGACATGTCCTATAAACAGTTAAAAACACCTCAAAACAACATGAAAAAGCATGCCGAAACACGCCATAGCATTACAACATGGAAAATACGTAAAAAAACAACTTAATTTAGCATGTCGAAAAAATGACCTAAAAAGCAAGGCTATAGTATGGCAAAAACCTCAAAAATGACATGTCCTAAAAACAGCTAAAAACACCTCAAAACAGCATAAAATAGCATGCCAAAACACGCCATAGCATTAAAACATAGAAAAAAACGCCACAAACAACTTAATTTAGCATGTCATAAAAATGACCCAAAAAGCAAGGCTATAGTATGGCAAAAATGTCAAAAAATGGCATATCCTAAAAACAGCTAAAAACAACTCAAAACAGCATAAAATAGTGTGCCAAAACACGACATCGCATTAAAATGTGAAAAAAACACCAAAAACACCATAATATAACATGTCGAAAAAATGATCCAAAAAGCAAGGCTATAGTATGGCAAAAACCTCAAAAATGACATGTCCTAAAAACAGCTAAAAACACCTCAAAACAGCATAAAATAGCATGCCAAAACACGCCATAGCATTAAAACATAGAAAAAAACGCCACAAACAACTTAATTTAGCATGTCATAAAAATGACCCAAAAAGCAAGGCTATAGTATGGCAAAAATATCTCTTAATATTTCGAAGGGTATGTTCGTGTTTTCATGTGTCGTACAGTTTCTGTCACGCTTATCTTCTGTGTGTGTTTTCCTCTCTCTCTTCTAGGTGCAGCTCACTACAAAGGAGTGACTGACTGAAAGCAGACTGAGATCAGTTGGGTAAAGCTGTGATCTCTGCTGCTGTCAGTGTCCGCGTGCTCTGGTGAAACATTCTCAGACTCCCTGCAAGAAGACTTAGCTTTCTGCTTTTCCACTGTTTAATTATCATGTTTGGAAATAAATCTCTTCTCTTTGCATCTAACCTGGTGTTGTCTTCCTTCGTGTTTTGCTGCATTAAAGTCAATCATAGGAATATATTAGACTGTGACATTTTTGTGGGATTTTGAATGACGTTATGGTATGAATTTGTTCTACAACTTTGGACCTGTAAACAACATATTATAGCATCGAAAGACACTTCATAGTATACAATATCGGATAAAAAGGAAAAAGGTTGACATTAATGATGTAAAACAAACGACAGAAAATACAATAATACTAAAAAAATGACCAAAAAAGCAAGACTATAGTATTGCAAAGACGTAAAAAACAATGACATGTCCGAAAAACAGCTAAAAACACCTCAAAACAGCATAAAATAGCATGCCAAAACACGCCATAGCATTGAAACATGGGGAAAAAACACCAAAAACACCATAATTTAGCATGTCGAAAAAATGACCCAAAAAGCAAGGCTATAGTATGGCAAAAACCTCAAAAAAGACATGTCTTAAAAACAGCTAAAAACACCTCAAAACAGCATAAAATAGCATACCAAAACACGCCATAGCATTGAAACATGGGAAAAAAACGCCAAAAACACCATAATTTAGCATGTCAAAAAAATGACCCAAAAAGCAAGGCTATAGTATGGCAAAATGTCAAAAATGACATGTCCTAAAACAGCTAAAAACACTGAAACACTGCATAAAAAGCGTGCCAAAACACGCCATAGCATTAAAACATGGAAAACACACTAAAAACACCATAATTTAGCATGACGAAAAAATGACCCAAAAAGCAAGGCTATAGTATGGCAAAAACCTCAAAAAATGACATGTCCTAAAAACAGCTAAAAACACAGCAAAACTGCATAAAAAAGCGTGCCAAAACACGCCATAGCATTAAAACATGGAAAACACGTCAAAAAAAATAATATATAGCATGTCGAAAAAATGACCCAAAAAGCAAGGCTATAGTATGGCAAAAACGTCAAAAAATGACATGTCCTAAAAACAGCTAACAACACAGCAAAACTGCATAAAAAAGCATGCCAAAACACACAATAGCATTGAAACATGGGGAAAAAACACCAAAAACACCATAATTTAGCATGTCGAAAAATGACCCAAAAAGCAAGGCTATAGTATGGCAAAAACCTCAAAAATAACATGTCCTAAAAACAGCTAAAAACACCTCAAAACAGCATAAAATAGCATGCCAAAACACGCCATAGCATTAAAACATGGAAAACACACCAAAAACAACATAGTTTAGCATGTCGAAAAAATGACCCAAAAAGCAAGGCTATAGTATGGCAAAAACCTCAAAAAATGACATGTCCTAAAAACAGCTAAAAACACATCAAAACAGCATAAAATAGCGTACAAAACACGCCATAGCATTAAAACATGGAAAACACGCTAAAAACACCATAATTTAGCATGTCGAAAAAAATGACCCAAAAAGCAAGGCTATAGTATGGCAAAAACCTCAAAAAATGACATGTCTTAAAAACAGCTAAAAACACTAAAACACTGCATAAAAAAGCGTGCCAAAACACGCCATAGCATTAAAACATGGAAAACACGCCAAAAACAATAATATATAGCATGTCGAAAAAATGACCCAAAAAGCAAGGCTATAGTATGGCAAAAGTCAAAAATGACATGTCCTAAAACAGCTAAAAACACCTCAAAACTGCATAAAATAGCATGCCAAAACATGCCATAGTATTGAAACATGGAAAAAATGCCAAAAACACCACAATTTAGCATGTCGAAAAAATTAGCCAAAAAGCAAGGCTATAGTATGGCAAAAACCTCAAAAAATGACATGTCCTAAAAACAGCTAAAAACACAACAAAACTGCATAAAAAGCATGCCAAAACACGCCATAGCATTAAAACATGGAAAACACGCCAAAAACAACATAGTTTAGCATGTCAAAAAAATGACCCAAAAAGCAAGGCTATAGTATGGCAAAAAAGTCAAAAAATGACATGTCCTAAAAACAGCTAAAAACACCTCAAAACAGCATAAAATAGCATGCCAAAACATGCCATAGTATTGAAACATGGAAAAAATGCCAAAAACACCATAATTCAGCATGTCGAAAAATGACCCAAAAGCAAGGCTATAGTATGGCAAAAACCTCAAAAATGACATGTCCTATAAACAGTTAAAACACCTCAAAACAACATAAAAAAGCATGCCGAAACACGCCATAGCATTAAAACATGGAAAATACGTAAAAAAACAACGTAATTTAGCATGTCGAAAAAATGACCCAAAAAGCAAGGCTATAGTATGGCAAAAACCTCAAAAAATGACATGTCCTAAAACAGCTAAAACACCTCAAAACAGCATAAAATAGCATGCCAAAACACGCCATAGCATTAAAACATAGAAAAAAACGCCACAAACAACTTAATTTAGCATGTCATAAAAATGACCCAAAAAGCAAGGCTATAGTATGGCAAAAATGTCAAAAAATGACATGTCCTAAAAACAGCTAAAAACACTTCAAAACAGCATAAAATAGCATGCCAAAACACGGCATACTATTGAAACATGGAAAAAAAATGCCAAAAACACCGTAATTTAGCATATCGAAAAAATGACCCAAAAAGCAAGGCTATAGTATGGCAAAAACCTCCAAAAATGACATGTCCAAAAAACAGCTAAAAACACCTCAAAACAGCATAAAATAGCATGCCAAAACACGCCATAGCATTAAAATGGAAAAACACAAAAACACCATAATTTAGCATGTCGAAAAATGATCCAAAAAGCAAGGCTATAGTATGGCAAAATATCTCTTAATATTTCAAGGGTATGTTCGCATGTGTCGTAAAAACAGTTTCTGTCACGCTTATCTTCTGTGTGTGCCTCTTCTAGGTGCAGCTCACTACAAAGGTGACTGACTGAAAGCAGACTGAGATCAGTTGGGTAAAGCTGTGATCTCTGCTGCTGTCAGTGTCCGCGTGCTCCGGTGAAACATTCTCAGACTCCCTGCAAGAAGACTTAGCTTTCTGCTTTTCCACTGTTTAATTATCATGTTTGGAAATAAATCTCTTCTCTTTGCATCTAACCTGGTGTTGTCTTCCTTCGTGTTTTGCTGCATTAAAGTCAATCATAGGAATATATTAGACTGTGACATTTTTGTGGGATTTTGAATGACGTTATGGTATGAATTTGTTCTACAACTTTGGACCTGTAAACAACATATTATAGCATCGAAAGACACTTCATAGTATACAATATCGGATAAAAAGGAAAAAGGGTTGACATTAATGATGTAAAACAAACGACAGAAAATACAATAATACTAAAAAAATGACCAAAAAAGCAAGACTATAGTATTGCAAAGACGTGAAAAACAATGACATGTCCGAAAAACAGCTAAAAACACCTCAAAACAGCATAAAAAAGCGTGCCAAAACGCGCCATAGCATTAAAACATGGAGAACAAGCCGAAAACACCATAATTTAGCATGTCGAAAAAATGACCCAAAAAGCAAGGCTATAGTATGACAAAAACGTCAAAAAATGACATGTCCTAAAAACAGCTAACAACACAGCAAAACTGCATAAAAAGCATGCCAAAACACGCCATAGCATTAAAACATGGGAAAAAAACGCCAAAAACATCATAATTTAGCATGTCGAAAAAATGACTCAAAAAGCAAGGCTATAGTATGGCAAAAATGTCAAAAAATGAAATGTCCTAAAAACAGCTAAAAACACTGAAACACTGCATAAAAAGCGTGCCAAAACACGCCATAGCATTAAAACATGGAAAACACACTAAAATACACCAAAATTTAGCGTGACGAAAAAATGACCCAAAAAGCAAGGCTATAGTATGGCAAAAATGTCAAAAAATGACATGTCTTAAAAACAGCTAAAAACACTGAAACACTGCATAAAAAGCGTACAAAACACGCCATAGCATTAAAACATGGAAAACACGTCAAAAACAATAAAATATAGCATGTCGAAAAAATTACCTAAAAAGCAAGGCTATAGTATGGCAAAAACCTCAAAATGACATGTCCTAAAAACAGCTAAAAACACAACAAAACTACATAAAATAGCATGCCAAAACACGCCATAGCATTGAAACATGGGGAAAAAACACCAAAAACACCATAATTTAGCATGTCGAAAAAATGACCCAAAAAGCAAGGCTATAGTATGGCAAAAACTTCAAAAAATTACATGTCCTAAAAACAGCTAAAAACACCTCAAAACAGCATAAAATAGCATGCCAAAACACACCATAGCATTGAAACATTGGAAAAAACACCAAAAACACCATAATTTAGCATGTCGAAAAAATGACCCAAAAAGCAAGGCTATAGTATGGCAAAAACCTCAAAAAATGACATGTCCTAAAAACAGCTAAAACACAGCAAAACTGCATAAAAAAGCGTGCCAAAACACGCCATAGCATTAAAACATGGAAAACACGTCAAAAACAATAATATATAGCATGTCGAAAAAAATGACCCAAAAAGCAAGGCTATAGTATGGCAAAAACCTCAAAAAATGACATGTCTTAAAAACAGCTAAAAACACTAAAACACTGCATAAAAAAGCGTGCCAAAACACGCCATAGCATTAAAACATGGAAAACACGCCAAAAACAATAATATATAGCATGTCGAAAAAATGACCCAAAAAGCAAGGCTATAGTATGGCAAAAAAGTCAAAAAATGACATGTCCTAAAAACAGCTAAAAACACCTCAAAACTGCATAAAATAGCATGCCAAAACATGCCATAGTATTGAAACATGGAAAAAATGCCAAAAACACCATAATTTAGCATGTCGAAAAAATTAGCCAAAAAGCAAGGCTATAGTATGGCAAAAACCTCAAAAAATGACATGTCCTAAAAACAGCTAAAAACACAACAAAACTGCATAAAAAGGCGTGCCAAAACACGCCATAGCATTAAAACATGGAAAACACGCCAAAAACAACATAGTTTAGCATGTCAAAAAAATGACCCAAAAAGCAAGGCTATAGTATGGCAAAAAAGTCAAAAAATGACATGTCCAAAAAACAGCTAAAAACACCTCAAAACAGCATAAAATAGCATGCCAAAACATGCCATAGTATTGAAACATGGAAAAAATGCCAAAAACACCATAATTTAGCATGTCGAAAAAATGACCCAAAAAGCAAGGCTATAGTATGGCAAAAACCTCAAAAAATGACATGTCCTATAAACAGTTAAAAACACCTCAAAACAACATGAAAAAGCATGCCAAAACACGCCATAGCATTACAACATGGAAAATAAAAAAAACAACAATTTAGCATGTCGAAAAATGACCCAAAAAGCAAGGCTATAGTATGGCAAAAACCTCAAAAAATGACATGTCCTAAAAACAGCTAAAAACACCTCAAAACAGCATAAAATAGCATGCCAAAACACGCCATAGCATTGAAACATGGGAAAAAAACGCCAAAAACACCATAATTTAGCATGTCGAAAAAATGACCCAAAAAGCAAGGCTATAGTATGGCAAAAAAGTCAAAAAATGATGTGTCCAAAATACAGCTAAAAACACTTCAAAACAGCATAAAATAGCGTGCCAAAACACGCCATAGCATTGAAACATTGAAAACACGCTAAAAACACCACAATTTAGCATGACGAAAAAATGACCCAAAAAGCAAGGCTATAGTATGGCAAAAACCTCAAAAAAAGATGTGTCCAAAATACAGCTAAAAACACCTCAAAACAGCATAAAATAGCGTGCCAAAACACGCCATAGCATTAAAACATGGAAAACATGGCAAAAACACCATAATTTAGCATGTCGAAAAAATGACCCAAAAAGCAAGGCTATAGTATGGCAAAAATGTCAAAAATGACATGTCCTAAAAACAGCTAAAAACACTGAAACACTGCATAAAAAAGCGTGCCAAAACACGCCATAGCATTAAAACATGGAAAACACGCTAAAAACACCACAATTTAGCATGACGAAAAAATGACCCAAAAAGCAAGGCTATAGTATGGCAAAAACGTCAAAAAATGACATGTCCTAAAAACAGCTAAAAACACTTCAAAACAGCATAAAATAGCGTGCCAAAACACGCCATAGCATTAAAACATGGAAAACACGCTAAAAGCACCACAATTTAGCATGACGAAAAAATGACCCAAAAAGCAAGGCTATAGTATGGCAAAAACCTCAAAAATGACATGTCCTAATACAGCTAAAAACACCTCAAAACAGCATAAAATAGCGTGCCAAAACACGCCATAGCATTAAAACATGGAAAACATGGCAAAAACACCATAATTTAGCATGTCGAAAAAATGACCCAAAAAGCAAGGCTATAGTATGGCAAAAACGTCAAAAAATGACATGTCCTAAAAACAGCTAAAAACACTGAAACACTGCATAAAAAAGCGTGCCAAAACACGCCATAGCATTAAAACATGGAAAACACGCTAAAAACACCAAAATTTAGCGTGACGAAAAAATGACCCAAAAAGCAAGGCTATAGTATGGCAAAAACCTCAAAAAATGACATGTCTTAAAAACAGCTAAAAACACTAAAACACTGCATAAAAAAGCGTGCCAAAACACGCCATAGCATTAAAACATGGAAAACACGCCAAAAACAATAATATATAGCATGTCGAAAAAATGACCCAAAAAGCAAGGCTATAGTATGGCAAAAAAGTCAAAAAATGACATGTCCTAAAAACAGCTAAAAACACCTCAAAACTGCATGAAATAGCATGCCAAAACATGCCATAGTATTGAAACATGGAAAAAATGCCAAAAACACCATAATTTAGCATGTCGAAAGAATTAGCCAAAAAGCAAGGCTATAGTATGGCAAAAACCTCAAACAATGACATGTCTTAAAAACAGCTAAAAACACAGCAAAACTGCATAAAATAGCATGCCAAAACACGCCATAGCATTAAAACATGGAAAACACACTAAAAACACCATAATTTAGCATGACGAAAAAATGACCCAAAAAGCAAGGCTATAGAATGGCAAAAACCTTAAAACATGACATGTCCTTACAACAGCTAACACCACTCAAAACCTGCATAAGAATGTATGCCAACAAACGACATAGCATTAAAACATGGAAAACACGCCAAAAACAATAATATATAGCATGTCGAAAAAATGACCCAAAAAGCAAGGCTATAGTATGGCAAAAATGTCAAAAAATGAAATGTCCTAAAAACAGCTAAAAACACTGAAACACTGCATAAAAAGCGTGCCAAAACACGCCATAGCATTAAAACATGGAAAACACACTAAAATACACCAAAATTTAGCGTGACGAAAAAATGACCCAAAAAGCAAGGCTATAGTATGGCAAAAATGTCAAAAAATGAAATGTCCTAAAAACAGCTAAAAACACTGAAACACTGCATAAAAAGCGTGCCAAAACACGCCATAGCATTAAAACATGGAAAACACGTCAAAAACAATAAAATATAGCATGTCGAAAAAATTACCTAAAAAGCAAGACTATAGTATGGCAAAAACCTCAAAATGACATGTCCTAAAAACAGCTAAAAACACAACAAAACTACATAAAATAGCATGCCAAAACACGCCATAGCATTGAAACATGGGGAAAAAACACCAAAAACACCATAATTTAGCATGTCGAAAAAATGACCCAAAAAGCAAGGCTATAGTATGACAAAACCTCAAAAAATGACATGTCCTAAAAACAGCTAACAACACAGCAAAACTGCATAAAAAGCATGCCAAAACACGCCATAGCATTAAAACATGGGAAAAAAACGCCAAAAACACCATAATTTAGCATGTCGAAAAAAATGACCCAAAAAGCAAGGCTATAGTATGGCAAAAACCTCAAAAAATGACATGTCTTAAAAACAGCTAAAAACACTGAAACAGCATAAAAAAGCGTGCCAAAACACACGCCATAGCATTAAAACATGGAAAACACGCCAAAAACAATAATATATAGCATGTCGAAAAAATGACCCAAAAAGCAAAGCTATAGTATGGCAAAAAAGTCAAAAAATGACATGTCCAAAAAACAGCTAAAAACACCTCAAAACAGCATAAAATAGCATGCCAAAACATGCCATAGTATTGAAACATGGAAAAAATGCCAAAAACACCATAATTTAGCATGTCGAAAAAATGACCCAAAAAGCAAGGCTATAGTATGGCAAAAACCTCAAAAAATGACATGTCTTAAAAACAGCTAAAAACACAGCAAAACTGCATAAAATAGCATGCCAAAACACGCCATAGCATTAAAACATGGAAAACACGCCAAAAACAATAATTTAGCATGTCGAAAAATGACCCAAAAGCAAGGCTATAGTATGGCAAAAGTCAAAAATGACATTGCCTAAAAACAGCTAAAAACACCTCAAAACTGCATGAAATAGCATGCCAAAACATGCCATAGTATTGAAACATGGAAAAAATGCCAAAAACACCATAATTTAGCATGTCGAAAGAATTAGCCAAAAAGCAAGGCTATAGTATGGCAAAAACCTCAAACAATGACATGTCTTAAAAACAGCTAAAAACACAGCAAAACTGCATAAAATAGCATGCCAAAACACGCCATAGCATTAAAACATGGAAAACACACTAAAAACACCATAATTTAGCGTGACGAAAAAATGACCCAAAAAGCAAGGCTATAGTATGGCAAAACCTCAAAAAATGATATGTCTTAAAAACAGCTAAAAACACTAAAACACTGCATAAAAAAGCGTGCCAAAACACGCCATAGCATTAAAACATGGAAAACACGCCAAAAACAATAATATATAGCATGTCGAAAAAATGACCCAAAAAGCAAGGCTATAGTATGGCAAAAAAGTCAAAAAATGACATGTCCTAAAAACAGCTAAAAACACCTCAAAACAGCATAAAATAGCATGCCAAAACATGCCATAGTATTGAAACATGGAAAAATGCCAAAACACCACAATTTAGCATGTCGAAAAAATGACCCAAAAAGCAAGGCTATAGTATGGCAAAAACCTCAAAAAATGACATGTCCTAAAAACAGCTAAAAACACAGCAAAACTGCATAAAAAGGCGTGCCAAAACACGCCATAGCATTAAAACATGGAAAACACGCCAAAAACAACATAGTTTAGCATGTTGAAAAAATGACCAAAAAAGCAAGACTATAGTATTGCAAAGACGTAAAAAACAATGACATGTCCGAAAAACAGCTAAAAACACCTCAAAACAGCATAAAAAAGCGTGCCAAAACGCGCCATAGCATTAAAACATGGAGAACAAGCCGAAAACACCATAATTTAGCATGACGAAAAAATGACCCAAAAAGCAAGGCTATAGTATGGCAAAAAAGTCAAAAAATGACATGTCCAAAAAACAGCTAAAAACACCTCAAAACAGCATAAAATAGCATGCCAAAACATGCCATAGTATTGAAACATGGAAAAAACGCCAAAAACAATAATATATAGCATGTCGAAAAAATGACCCAAAAAGCAAGGCTATAGTATGGCAAAAAAGTCAAAAATTACATGTCTTAAAAACAGCTAAAAACACCTCAAAACAGCATAAAATACCATGCCAAAACATGCCATAGTATTGAAACATGGAAAAAACGCCAAAAACACCATAGTTTAGCATGTCGAAAAAATGACCCAAAAAGCAAGGCTATAGTATGGCAAAAACCTCAAAAAATGACATGTCCTAAAAACAGCTAAAAACACCTCAAAACAGCATAAAATAGCATGCCAAAACACGCCATAGCATTAAAACATGGAAAACATGGCAAAAACACCATAATTTAGCATGTCGAAAAAATGACCCAAAAAGCAAGGCTATAGTATGGCAAAAACCTCAAAAAATGACATGTCCTAAAAACAGCTAAAAACACAGCAAAACTGCATAAAAAAGCGTGCCAAAACACGCCATAGCATTAAAACATGGAAAACACACTAAAAACACCAAAATTTAGCGTGACGAAAAAATGACCCAAAAAGCAAGGCTATAGTATGGCAAAAACCTCAAAAAATGACATGTCCTAAAAACAGCTAAAAACACCTCAAAACAGCATAAAATAGCATGCCAAATACGCCATAGCATTAAAACATGGAAAAAATGCCAAAAACACCATAATTTAGCATGTCGAAAAAATGACCCAAAAAGCAAGGCTATAGTATGGCATAAACCTCAAAAAATGACATGTCCTAAAAACAGCTAAAAACACAGCAAAACTGCATAAAAAAGCGTGCCAAAACACGCCATAGCATTAAAACATGGAAAACACACTAAAAACACCAAAATTTAGCGTGACGAAAAAATGACCCAAAAAGCAAGGCTATAGTATGGCAAAAACCTCAAAAAATGACATGTCCAAAAAACAGCTAAAAACACCTCAAAACAGCATAAAAAAGCGTGCCAAAACACGCCATAGCATTGAAACATGGAGAACAAGCCGAAAACACCATAATTTAGCATGTCGAAAAAATGACCCAAAAAGCAAGGCTATAGTATGGCAAAAACCTCCAAAAATGACATGTCCTAAAAACAGCTAAAAACACAGCAAAACTGCATAAAAAAGCATGCCAAAACACGCCATAGCATTAAAACATGGGAAAAAAACGCCAAAAACACCATAATTTAGCATGTCGAAAAAATGACCCAAAAAGCAAGGCTATAGTATGGCAAAAATGTCAAAAATGACATGTCTTAAAACAGCTAAAAACACTGAAACACTGCATAAAAAGCGTGCCAAAACACGCCATAGCATTAAAACATGGAAAACACGTCAAAAACAATAATATATAGCATGTCGAAAAAATGACCCAAAAAGCAAGGCTATAGTATGGCAAAAACCTCAAAAAATGACATGTCCTAAAAACAGCTAAAAACACCTCAAAACAGCATAAAATAGCATGCCAAAACACGCCATAGCATTGAAACATGGGGAAAAAAACGCCAAAAACACCATAATTTAGCATGTCGAAAAAATGACCCAAAAAGCAAGGCTATAGTATGGCAAAAACCTCAAAAAATGACATGTCCTAAAAACAGCTAAAAACACCTCAAAACAGCATAAAATATCATGCCAAAACACGCCATAGCATTAAAACATGGAAAACATGGCAAAAACACCATAATTTAGCATGTCGAAAAATGACCCAAAAGCAAGGCTATAGTATGGCAAAAACCTCAAAAATGACATGTACTAAAAACAGCTAAAAACACAGCAAAACTGCATAAAAAGCGTGCCAAAACACGCCATAGCATTAAAACATGGAAAACACGCTAAAAGACCACAATTTAGCATGACGAAAAATGACCCAAAAAGCAAGGCTATAGTATGGCAAAACATCAAAAATGACATGTCCAAAAACAGCTAAAACACCTCAAAACAGCATAAAAAAGCGTACAAAACACGCCATAGCATTGAAACATGGAGAACAAGCCAAAACACCATAATTTAGCATGTCAAAAATGACCCAAAAAGCAAGGCTATAGTATGGCAAAACCTCCAAAAATGACATGTCCTAAAACAGCTAAAAACACAGCAAAACTGCATAAAATAGCATGCCAAAACACGCCATAGCATTAAAACATGGGAAAAAACACCAAAAACACCATAATTTAGCATGTCGAAAAAATGACCCAAAAAGCAAGGCTATAGTATGGCAAAAATGTCAAAAAATGACATGTCCTAAAAACAGCTAAAAACACCTCAAAACAGCATAAAATAGCATGCCAAAACACGGCATACTATTGAAACATGGAAAAAAACGCCAAAAACACCATAATTTAGCATGTCGAAAAAATGATCCAAAAAGCAAGGCTATAGTATGGCAAAAATGTCAAAAAATGAAATGTCCTAAAAACAGCTAAAAACACTGAAACACTGCATAAAAAAGTGCGCCAAAACACGCCATAGCATTAAAACATGGAAAACACACTAAAATACACCAAAATTTAGCGTGACAAAAAAAATGACCCAAAAAGCAAGGCTATAGTATGGCAAAAACCTCAAAAAATGACATGTCTTAAAAACAGCTAAAAACACTGAAACACTGCATAAAAAAGCGTGCCAAAACACGCCATATCATTAAAACATGGAAAACACGTCAAAAACAATAAAATATAGCATGTCGAAAAAATTACCTAAAAAGCAAGGCTATAGTATGGCAAAAACCTCAAAATGACATGTCCTAAAAACAGCTAAAAACACAACAAAACTGCATAAAAAAGTGTGCCAAAACACGCCATAGCATTAAAACATGGAAAACACGTCAAAAACAATGATATATAGAATGTCGAAAAAAATGACCCAAAAAGCAAGGCTATAGTATGGCAAAAACCTCAAAAAATGACATGTCCTAAAAACAGCTAAAAACACCTCAAAACAGCATAAAATAGCATGCCAAAACACGCCATAGCATTGAAACATGGGGAAAAAACACCAAAAACACCATAATTTAGCATGTCGAAAAAATGACCCAAAAAGCAAGGCTATAGTATGGAAAAAACCTCAAAAAATGACATGTCCTAAAAACAGCTAAAAACACCTCAAAACAGCATAAAATATCATGCCAAAACACGCCATAGCATTAAAACATGGAAAACATGGCAAAAACACCATAATTTAGCATGTCGAAAAAATGACCCAAAAAGCAAGGCTATAGTATGGCAAAAACCTCAAAAAATGATATGTACTAAAAACAGCTAAAAACACAGCAAAACTGCATAAAAAAGCGTGCCAAAACACGCCGTAGCATTAAAACATGGAAAACACGCTAAAAAGACCACAATTTAGCATGACGAAAAAATGACCCAAAAAGCAAGGCTATAGTATGGCAAAAACCTCAAAAAATGACATGTCCAAAAAACAGCTAAAAACACCTCAAAACAGCATAAAAAAGCGTGCCAAAACACGCCATAGCATTGAAACATGGAGAACAAGCCGAAAACACCATAATTTAGCATGTCGAAAAAATGACCCAAAAAGCAAGGCTATAGTATGGCAAAAACCTCCAAAAATGACATGTCCTAAAAACAGCTAAAAACACAGCAAAACTGCATAAAAAAGCATGCCAAAACACGCCATAGCATTAAAACATGGGAAAAAAACGCCAAAAACACCATAATTTAGCATGTCGAAAAAATGACCCAAAAAGCAAGGCTATAGTATGGCAAAAACCTCAAAAAATGACATGTCTTAAAAAAAGCTAAAAACACTGAAACACTGCATAAAAAAGCGTGCCAAAACACAACATAGCATTAAAACATGGAAAACACGTCAAAAACAATAAAATATAGCATGTCGAAAAAATGACCCAAAAAGCAAGGCTATAGTATGGCAAAAACGTCAAAAAATGACATGTCCTAAAAACAGCTAAAAACACCTCAAAACAGCATAAAATAGCATGCCAAAACACGCCATAGCATTGAAACATGGGAAAAAAACGCCAAAAACACCACAATTTAGCATGTCGAAAAAATGACCCAAAAAGCAAGGCTATAGTATGGCAAAAACCTCAAAAAATGACATGTCCTAAAAACAGCTAACAACACAGCAAAACTGCATAAAAAAGTGCGCCAAAACACGCCATAGCATTGAAACATAAAAAAAACGCCAAAAACACCAGAATTTAGCATGTCGAAAAAATGACCCAAAAAGCAAGGCTATAGTATGGCAAAAAAGTCAAAAACTGATGTTTCCAAAATACAGCTAAAAACACTTCAAAACAGCATAAAATAGCGTGCCAAAACACGCCATAGCATTGAAACATGGAGAACAAGCCGAAAACACCATAATTTAGCATGTCGAAAAAATGACCCAAAAAGCAAGGCTATAGTATGGCAAAAACCTCAAAAAATGATATGTACTAAAAACAGCTAAAAACACAGCAAAACTGCATAAAAAAGCGTGCCAAAACACGCCGTAGCATTAAAACATGGAAAACACGCTAAAAAGACCACAATTTAGCATGACGAAAAAATGACCCAAAAAGCAAGGCTATAGTATGGCAAAAACCTCAAAAAATGACATGTCCGAAAAACAGCTAAAAACACCTCAAAACAGCATAAAAAAGCGTGCCAAAACACGCCATAGCATTGAAACATGGAGAACAAGCCGAAAACACCATAATTTAGCATGTCGAAAAAATGACCCAAAAAGCAAGGCTATAGTATGGCAAAAACCTCCAAAAATGACATGTCCTAAAAACAGCTAAAAACACAGCAAAACTGCATAAAAAAGCATGCCAAAACACGCCATAGCATTAAAACATGGGAAAAAAACGCCAAAAACACCATAATTTAGCATGTCGAAAAAATGACCCAAAAAGCAAGGCTATAGTATGGCAAAAACCTCAAAAAATGACATGTCTTAAAAACAGCTAAAAACACTGAAACACTGCATAAAAAAGCGTGCCAAAACACGCCATAGCATTAAAACATGGAAAACACGTCAAAAACAATAAAATATAGCATGTCGAAAAAATGACCCAAAAAGCAAGGCTATAGTATGGCAAAAACGTCAAAAAATGACATGTCCTAAAAACAGCTAAAAACACCTCAAAACAGCATAAAATAGCATGCCAAAACACGCCATAGCATTGAAACATGGGAAAAAAACGCCAAAAACACCATAATTTAGCATGTCGAAAAAATGACCCAAAAAGCAAGGCTATAGTATGGCAAAAACCTCAAAAAATGACATGTCCTAAAAACAACTAAAAACACCTCAAAACAGCATAAAATAGCATGCCAAAATACGCCATTGCATTGAAACATGGGAAAAAACGCCAAAAACACCATAATTTAGCATGTCGAAAAAATGACCCAAAAAGCAAGGCTATAGTATGGCAAAAACCTCAAAAAATGACATGTCCTAAAAACAGCTAAAAACACAGCAAAACTTCATAAAAAAACGTGCCGAAACACGGCATAGCATTAAAACATGGAAAACACGCTAAAAACACCACAATTTAGCATGACGAAAAAATGACCCAAAAAGCAAGGCTATAGTATGGCAAAAACATCAAAAAACGACATGTCTTAAAAACAGCTAAAAACACTGAAACACTGCATAAAAAAGCGTGCCAAAACACGCCATAGCATTAAAACATGGAAAACGCGTCAAAAACAATAAAATATAGCATATCGAAAAAATGACCCAAAAAGCAAGGCTATAGTATGGCAAAAACCTCAAAAAATGATGTGTCCAAAATACAGCTAAAAACACCTCAAAACAGCATAAAATAGCATGCCAAAACACGCCATAGCATTAAAACATGGAAAATACGTAAAAAAACAACTTAATTTAGCATGTCATAAAAATGACCCAAAAAGCAAGGCTATAGTATGGCAAAAATGTCAAAAAATGACATGTCCTAAAAACAGCTAAAAACACCTCAAAACAGCATAAAATAGCATGCCAAAACACGGCATACTATTGAAACATGGAAAAAAACGCCAAAAACACCATAATTTAGCATGTCGAAAAAATGATCCAAAAAGCAAGGCTATAGTATGGCAAAAATGTCAAAAAATGAAATGTCCTAAAAACAGCTAAAAACACTGAAACACTGCATAAAAAGCGTGCCAAAACACGCCATAGCATTAAAACATGGAAAACACACTAAAATACACCAAAATTTAGCGTGACGAAAAAATGACCCAATAAGCAAGGCTATAGTATGGCAAAAACCTCAAAAAATGACATGTCTTAAAAACAGCTAAAAACACTGAAACACTGCATAAAAAAGCGTGCCAAAACACGCCATATCATTAAAACATGGAAAACACGTCAAAAACAATAAAATATAGCATGTCGAAAAAATTACCTAAAAAGCAAGGCTATAGTATGGCAAAAACCTCAAAATGACATGTCCTAAAAACAGCTAAAAACACAACAAAACTGCATAAAAAAGTGTGCCAAAACACGCCATAGCATTAAAACATGGAAAACACGTCAAAAACAATGATATATAGAATGTCGAAAAAAATGACCCAAAAAGCAAGGCTATAGTATGGCAAAAACCTCAAAAAATGACATGTCCTAAAAACAGCTAAAAACACCTCAAAACAGCATAAAATAGCATGCCAAAACACGCCATAGCATTGAAACATGGGGAAAAAACACCAAAAACACCATAATTTAGCATGTCGAAAAAATGACCCAAAAAGCAAGGCTATAGTATGGAAAAAACCTCAAAAAATGACATGTCCTAAAAACAGCTAAAAACACCTCAAAACAGCATAAAATAGCATGCCAAAACACGCCATAGCATTGAAACATTGGAAAAAAACACCAAAAACACCATAATTTAGCATGTCGAAAAAATGACCCAAAAAGCAAGGCTATAGTATGGCAAAAACCTCAAAAAATGACATGTCCTAAAAACAGCTAAAAACACAGCAAAACTGCATAAAAAAGCGTGCCAAAACACGCCATAGCATTAAAACATGGAAAACACGTCAAAAACAATAATATATAGCATGTCGAAAAAATGACCCAAAAAGCAAGGCTATAGTATGGTAAAAACGTCAAAAAATGACATGTCCTAAAAACAGCTAAAAACACAGCAAAACTGCATAAAAAGCATGCCAAAACACGCCATAGCATTAAAACATGGGAAAAAAACGCCAAAAACACCATAATTTAGCATGTCGAAAAAATGACCCAAAAAGCAAGGCATGTCGAAAAAATGACCCAAAAAGCAAGGCTATAGTATGGCAAAAACCTCAAAAAATGAAATGTCCTAAAAACAGCTAAAAACACTGAAACACTGCATAAAAAAGCGTGCCAAAACCATTGCATTAAAACATGGAAAACACACTAAAAACACCAAAATTTAGCGTGACGAAAAAAATGACCCAAAAAGCAAGGCTATAGTATGGCAAAAATGTCAAAAAATGACATGTCTTAAAAACAGCTAAAAACACTTCAAAACAGCATAAAATAGCGTGCCAAAACACGCCATAGCATTAAAACATGGAAAACACGCTAAAAACACCACAATTTAGCATGACGAAAAAATGACCCAAAAAGCAAGGCATGTCGAAAAAATGACCCAAAAAGCAAGGCTATAGTATGGCAAAAATGTCAAAAAATGAAATGTCCTAAAAACAGCTAAAAACACTGAAACACTGCATAAAAAAGCGTGCCAAAACACGCCATAGCATTGAAACATGGGGAAAAAACACCAAAAACAACATAATTTAGCATGTTGAAAAAATGACCCAAAAAGCAAGGCTATAGTATGGCAAAAATGTCAAAAAATGACATGTCTTAAAAACAGCTAAAACACCTCAAAACAGCATAAAATAGCATGCCAGAACATGCCATAGCATTAAAACGTGCAAATATGGCCAAAAACACCATAATTTAGCATGTTGAAAAAATGACCCAAAAAGCAAGGCTATAGTATGGCAAAAACCTCAAAAATGACATGTCTTAAAACAGCTAAAAACACAGCAAAACTGCATAAAATAGCATGCCAAAACACGCCATAGCATTAAAACATGGGAAAAAAACGCCAAAAACAACAGAATTTAGCATGTCGCAAAAATGACCCAAAAAGCAAGGCTATAGTATGGCAAAAATGTCAAAAAATGACATGTCTTAAAAACAGCTAAAAACACTGAAACACTGCATAAAAAAGCGTGCCAAAACACGCCATAGCATTAAAACATGGAAAACACACCAAAAACAACATAGTTTAGCATGTCGAAAAAATGACCCAAAAAGCAAGGCTATAGTATGGCAAAAAAGTCAAAAATTACATGTCTTAAAAACAGCTAAAAACACCTCAAAACAGCATAAAATAGCATGCCAGAACATGCCATAGCATTAAAACGTGCAAATATGGCCAAAAACACCATAATTTAGCATGTTGAAAAAATGACCCAAAAAGCAAGGCTATAGTATGGCAAAAACGTCAAAAAATGACATGTCTTAAAAACAGCTAAAAACACTGAAACACTGCATAAAAAAGCGTGCCAAAACACGCCATAGCATTGAAACACGGAAAACACGCCAAAAGCACCATAATTTAGCATGTCGAAAAAATGACCCAAAAAGCAAGGCTATAGTATGGCAAACATGTCAAAAAATGACATGTCTTAAAAACAGCTAAAAACACTAAAACCCTGCATAAAAAAGCGTGCCAAAACACGCCATAGCATTAAAACATGGAAAACACACCAAAAACAATAATATATAGCATGTCGAAAAAATGACCCAAAAAGCAAGGCTATAGTATGGCAAAAACCTCAAAAAATGACATGTCCTAAAAACAGCTAAAAACACAGCAAAACTGCATAAAATAGCATGCCAAAACACGCCATAGCATTAAAACATGGGAAAAAAACGTCAAAAACAACAGAATTTAGCATGTCGCAAAAATGACCCAAAAAGCAAGGCTATAGTATGGCAAAAATGTCAAAAAATGACATGTCTTAAAAACAGCTAAAAACACTGAAACACTGCATAAAATAGCGTGCCAAAACACGCCATAGCATTAAAACATGGAAAACACACCAAAAACAACATAGTTTAGCATGTCGAAAAAATGACCCAAAAAGCAAGGCTATAGTATGGCAAAAACCTCAAAAAATAACATGTCCTAAAAACAGCTAAAAACACCTCAAAACAGCATAAAATAGCATGCCAAAACACGCCATAGCATTAAAAGATGGGAAACACTTCAAAAACAACATAATTTAGCATATGGAAAAAATGACCCAAAAAGCAAGGCTATAGTATGGCAAAAACGTCAAAAAATGACGTCTTAAAAACAGCTAAAAACACCTCAAAACAGCATAAAATAGCATGCCAAAACATGCCATAGTATTGAAACATGGAAAAAAAGCCAAAAACAACATAATTTAGCATGTTGAAAAAATGACCCAAAAAGCAAGGCTATAGTATGGCAAAAATGTCAAAAAATGACATGTCCTAAAAACAGCTAAAAACACAGCAAAACTGCATAAAAAAGCGTGCCAAAACACGCCATAGCATTAAAACATGGAAAACACGTCAAAAACAATAATATATAGCATATGGAAAAAATGACCCAAAAAGCAAGGCTATAGTATGGCAAAAACCTCAAAAAATGACGTCTTAAAAACAGCTAAAAACACCTCAAAACAGCATAAAATAGCATGCCAAAACATGCCATAGTATTGAAACATGGAAAAAACGCCAAAAACACCATAATTTAGCATGTCGAAAAAAATGACCCAAAAAGCAAGGCTATAGTATGGCAAACATGTCAAAAAATGACGTGTCCTAAAAACAGCTAAAAACACCCCGAACTGCATAAAAAAGCTTGCAGAAACACGCCATAGCATTAAAACATGGAGAACAAGCCGAAAACATCCTAAATTTAGCATGACGAAAAAATGACCCAAAAAGCAAGGCTATAGTATGGCAAAAACTTCAAAATACATGTCCTAAAAACAGCTGAAAAGCATTTTAAACCACATAACATGCATGCCATAGCATTGGCACTATGAAATAGCATGTTGAAAATCCAAAGGAAAAGCAATACTAATAATTTAGCACGTCATAAATTGGCCAAAGGCACCATAGCGTAGTATGCCGTCATACAAATGGCTGAAAAAGTCTTATTTTAGCTCGTAGAGACGCGTCAGATCATACAACGTGAGAATAAAGGCCAAAAATGACATTCCACATAGGTTTGATGGGCAGGTGTCGACACTCTGCTGTGCGATATAGTTTGTCCGTGTTCGTTAAAGTGCATTTTTTACATTTTAAAACTTGTAAAAATGTACAAAAACATGGTTGAATAAGGAACTGTGCTGCTGTTTAGAGCATCAGAAAACACACAGCTTGTGAGTACTTACAGGAGTCCTCAATCTTTATGAGGGGGTTCGTCAGGATGGGTGTGATGGGTGCTGAGGGGACAGTCTGAGGTGACTGAGGGGGGGTGAGGGCGGGGGAGGGGATGGAGGGGCTGCCTGAGGTACTCCCCTCTGCTTCCTTCCCCTTCTCCCTCTACAGACGAGCGAAGGGAATGACAAAGCATGCAACGAAAATACAAGTGATGGCATCAACAGAAAATCAAAATGCAACATAACCACAGGAACAAACAGAAAATAATGACAACAAATCAATAATCAATGATAAAATCAGCTGGATGGACGAGATGGAAGCTTGAACAAAAGAGGGAGAAAAGCGGCAAACTCAGGGCAGGAAGGGATGAGATGGAGGAATTTTAGGTGCATTTCTAGCTCAGAAAATGTCGTTTTTGGGCATGAAATGTGTCGAATCAGTGTGCACGGCTTCACGTGTAAACTGTCAGGTAACCCAGCTGGTGGACGCTGCAGCGCCAAAAAATCTCAATCAAAAAACGAGATTTAGCTCCTGAAAAGTTTAGACAAAACTTTGTTTTTTGAAGCCTCTTGCAGCCTTTACACTGTGAGCTTCTGCACACTTCATCCTCTTTGATTTAAACATCTTACAGCTGGTTTCAATTTTAAACAAATACATTTTCCATTTTTCTATTGCATTTCTTTTATTTTCATGTTTAAAAATCTTGCTGCACTTTTTTTCTTTATGTTTTATTTGTGACGATTACACGCTAAAACACAAGAGCAAATTTCCTGTTTTCATTCCAATAAACCAGAACTCGATTCTATTTTCCTTCACAGAAAAGTAGTTTTACAAAAATGTGGAAAAATGCTGCACTTTTAGTTTCCTGACAGTATTTCATACTCTTTTATTTTCTTAAATTATAATTAAAAAAAATCTTTACTGCAAAGATCACTGTGCCTTATTGCTGATTCATGTTGCTTTCTAAACACTTTTTATAAGAATATTAATATTCTTATAAAAAGTATATATATAATATTATTATAATATTATGCAAACAAAAATAAAGTGTTTTTTATTTTATGTAAAACATTCTGCTTCTCATGCTGCGTTCAGGTACTGTTAGAATTTTAATATGTCGTCTATTTAATTAATCTATTTTAATTAGTTTATCTTTTATTTACTCTTTTATTCTGTCTCGATTGTGTTTAATTCTATTATTAGGAATATTATTTCTGTGTTTACTGCTAATATTCTTTTAATTTTATTCACTCAAATTGGTACGGGTTGTTGTTGGTATTTTTGTTTTGTAATTGTATCTGTATCATTATTATTATTATTATTATTATTATTGTCATTATTATTATTATTATTATTATTATTATTATTATTATTATTGTCATTATTATTCTCATTATAATGAGTGAACTCTCCAGCTGTGCAGGTAAAGGGTTTGGCCGTGCAGTCAGCAGAGCTGGCAGAGGGGTATGAAAAGCACATAAAGCCTTAATCTGCTGATTTTAACATGGAGTTTGGTTGAGGTGTTTTTACCCGTTTCTGTCCGCCTCCGGGGACGTGACCGATGTTGTCAAGGGAGCCGATCTTCGACTGAACTTTAAACTCCAGCTTCTCATTTTTGATCTCGATATTTCCGCCACCTGAAAACATTCGTCACCAACGATAATAAGTTAAAGAAATATATGTAAATATACACAAAAACACGTAAGATGTTTTATTAAAACACCTTAGGGCCCGCTTTAATATCACACACACTCATATCGCTCTGCGCACGAAATGTGCTTTAAAAATCAAGATTTATAAATATTATTCATTGATATCATTTTATACTTTCGTGAAGTCCATTTTTTTTAGTCCGAATCATAAATATCAAATACTCATTAATTTTCAGAATTTTTACATTTTGCAGGTTTTTGTCATGATGCCACTATGTTTTTGGATATTATAACTTTATTCTCATAAAATTACAACACTTTCTCGTAAAATTACAACTTTATTCTCTTAACATTACGAGTGTCTTCTAAAACAAATTACAACAATTTTTCTCGTAAAACTACGACTTTATTCTCGTAATATTACAAGTTTCTTCTAATAAAATTACAACTTTTTTCCTAGTAAAACTACGACCTAATACTCGTAATATCTGGAGTTTATTCTCGAAATCTAACTTTTCTTTTCTTTAACAATCCTCCATGATACACAAACTTTTCCCCAAAAGATATAAAGTTCCTGATGTCAACTGATTCTTTTATTTGTGCTCATTTTATGTCTGCAGGATAATTTAATCACAGTTGTACCTGGCTTATGACGGATGTTATCTTTCGATCCACATTTCGACTGAACGTTGGTCAAATCGATCTTTTTGTGCACAATCTGAACCTGCGAGGCGACAAAACAGACAGCAGAAACACACAGTTTTAATTTTCAAACCGACACTCATCACTCTAAACTCAGTTTGCATGCAAACTACAGAGGAGCTGAGGCTACACACTGGCCTGTTAGTCTCCTACGACTGGAAGAAACACGGATCAATAAAACACTGAATCAGACATGTGAGAGCAAACTGGATTAGATATGAACGTTCAGAATCTGTGACCGTTTTTAGCAAAGAAATGCAGTAAAATGATCTAGTTTCCTGTTAAAAACGTTAAGTGTTAAATGGTATTCTGCATTCTTTCGCTGCTCATGTTGGCTGCAGATAGTGTCTCTCATCTCTCCTGTCATGGCCGATTGTCTCGTAACACAAAGCGCTCAGTCTCTCCGCTGAGGTCATCTCAGTGCTCGTCACAACGGGCGCAGTTCGGACAGAGACTCTTTGTTACTGTGCGGAGACTCCCTCTCCTTTATGACACCATTAGCTCGCCTCACCACGAGGGAGTTAAAGGTTTCTCTTTAACAGATTTTTCTTATCTGATTTTTGCAGCTCGATTCAGTTTTGAATCAAAATAAAACCACACACAGAGTTCATGCATGTTTGCTTCAGGGGCCAGTTTCGGGTGGTAAAACTTTCTGATCACAGTCAGACCGACAAGCACAGATTCAACAGAGTTATCAAGCCTACAGGAGACCATGAGCATTACATAACGCCGTGAGCACTGTGAGCGCCGCACCGACGGAAAAAAAACGTTTACAGCAACTTAACAGAGTCAGTGCAGACAAAAAGAAAACCAGTGGTAGTCAATTTTATCTATGTTTTTTCTATGGTGGCGGTGAAGGAAGTATTCAGATGCTTTATATTTGCAAAAGTACGAATATCAAACTGTAAAATACTAAAAAAGCGATTGAAGTATAACAGGAAGACGTTCTTAAAGAGTGACTTTGGTATTTTTCAACCTGAAATGTATTTTCAATGTTTTTGTGTCTAAGCGACTAAAAGGAACAAAAAAATGTGAAATTGGTCTAAAATTGAGCGAGAGCGCTGCGGCTGCAAAACTGGCTACAATTTAAACACTTGGGTACGGAAGCCCTAAAAGGACATCTTTCTATAAATTTTATTTTCTCCGTTTTCTCGTGATAACGACATATTTCCGGTTGTTTTCTCAAGATTTTTCAGATGTTTTGTTTTCTTAATCGGCAGAAAATTATGTCTTTATCTCGACAAAATGGACTTCGTTTTCCCAAGATAAATTAATCTGTTATCGCGGGAAAACCAACGTTGTTTACCCGAGATAAGGAGAAAAATAAGTCGTTATAATGAGAAAATAAACGTCATAATCTCAAGATAACGGCGTAAATAAGTCATGATCTCAAGAAAACAACCGGAAATATGTTTTATATTAGCACATACTTAAGATAAAGCATCATCTGCAGATAACATAACATTTCAGCAAACCTGTAATACAAAATAAATGCGAATAATAAACTGAGGAACTATCATGGTTATATCTATTAGCTGAAATTTACCCTCGAAAAATATTAATTTGCAAAGTGACTAGTAGATATGGGTGTCAAATATATATAAAAAGTAAAAAATATAATATTAAAGTTGTTTAAAATAAAGAAACGTTACTTTACTGTGTATTTCAGTACAGTTTTTGGGTAAATGTACTTGATTTTGTTCCACCGCTGCGCTTTAGTGCTGCTCTGGCGGTCAGTATGAAATGCTCATGTCTGTGTATTAATGATAAACCTGTTAATAGGAGGTGTTAACAGTGCTGGAGTATCGAGGGTTGACACACACAGGAGGTTCGTGCACGCTGACATCCTGCTCCTTTGTGAAGATGCATTCAGGAGAAGCAACAAGAAGAAGAAGAAGGAGAAGAAGAAGAAGAAGAAGAAGGGTTTTTGGCATCGGCTGCATACCTGCAGCGTGCAACGGGCCAAATCCCTTATCTACTCACATTGCCACCACCGGGTACATGTTTTATATTATCTTTGGAGCCACATCGGGACTGCACATTAGTAAAGTCCAGCTTCTTATCAAGAATTTGTACCTGGAAAGTTGATATGAAAGACGGTTATCCTGCAGGAAGCAACAACAGCAGTGGAGCTGCGGGTGAGGACCAGTGCTGGAGAGGAAATTAGATCGTGGAGGGACGAGTTAGAGGCTCGGAGGAGCGAGATCTGACCGGAGGGGACGTGGCTGACTGAGGAGGACGGGGAGGGACTTTATGTGATGATGGGAGCTGCAGAGAAACTCTCCTGATGTGGATTCTCACTCACTTTACCACCTCTGGGTTCATGTTTGAACCTGTCTTCACCCCACCCTCAGGTCAAGTATTTCAGAGGTTTTTAAACTGTAAGCTGTGACAGTATGTGGTCCTCAGATACTTTAAATCCGTTAGGGCCAGATTAGTGTCAAAGATTTCAACACACAGTCGTAAAAAGACATTTTCAATCCAATGAGACTTGCATGTTTTCAGGATATTATTTTCTTCAGTGTCATGAACAAACATCCATAAATCAGCTTAGGAATCATAAAAAGACACTAATTTTTCCTGCAGAATTTGCCTGAGAATCAGGTCGTTTTTGCATTTTTTGAAATTAAAGTAATCAAGTGGTAGGTGTCTGTATATTTACAGTGTATTTACAGAGTACAATGCAAAAATGAGACTATAAATCCCCAATTCCCCAAGTCACAGCTCAATCAAATCTTGGTATACTTTTTTAAATTTTATTTATTTTTTTATTTATATATTTTTGTATTGAATTTAAAAAACAATACAGATATATTAAAATATTTTTTATTTAACATTTATTTTTTAAAAATATCTATTTCATATATTTTATTCAGCACAATTTGAAATATTTCTTTCCATGAGCACACTTTTATTTATTGTATTTTATCATTTTTTTCATATTTTATATTTTATTTTAGAGCTCTATTTTTTTCTTTTTTTTCATTTTTGTTTCCATAAGTACAATACAAACAGGAGCATCTGATAACTAACTTGGCACACTTAAAATGGCATCAATTTTCGAAAATCTAAAAACCCACTCTGAGTCAGAACTCAATCAATCCAGAACAAAGACGTGACGGACATATTTTTAGATTCAGCGTGACTCAGACGTCCTCACACAGTCATTGTCTCTGATGTCCATCACGAATAAAGCCATTCAATTTGCTTATAAAAAAAAAACCAAAACGTTAACTGCAGAACTTTCCTGAGAATTATTATAATATAATTATTTCTGAGGTTTTGAGTATTAAAGTAATCAGGTGATAGTTGTATGTGCACTCATAAGTACAATTTGCCAAAAATGTTTCAGTTAAGGCTAAAAATGTGGTTTGATAGTGTTGACATACAGCGAGCACACAGCCAAAGTGTCAGATTTCCAAAGCCTCTGAAGTATTTGGACCTGGAGGAGTTTACTTTTCATTTGAGGGTTGGTTTTGATGATCATAACTGCAGAGATACTCAAAACTTGAGTTCATCCCTTGAGTTACTCACATTGCCGCCACCGGGTGCGTGTTTGATATTGTCTTTGGAGCCGCACTTAGACTGGACATTACTATAATCCACCTTCAGGTCAAGGATTTTAACCTGGAAATGTGCAGAGGTAAGGGGAGGAGACTGTTACCCTGTGACACTACCGAAGTGACACGAAGCCTTCTGTTAAGAAGAAAAAACCAAAATAAAGAAAGTAGAAGTATAGAATAAAAGAGGGATTACATGCTCCATTTTTTTTAAAAATTGTGAATATTTTCTGCTACTTGTATCAGAGGTATCATGAACAAGAGCCCAGAGAGAAAATTAAAAATTAAAGTTTCAAAAGTAAAAAAGATTTCCCACCTTGCCTCCGCCGGGCGTGTGCTTTATGTTGTCTTTAGATCCGCAACGAGACTGAACGTTAGCCAAGTCCAGCTTCTTATCGAGGATTTGGACCTGCAAAAGTGTGAGACAAAAAAATAAAATAATTCAGAAAATTAAAATAAGAGCGGCTGGAGGAGGGGATCAGCCCCAGAGGGAGAAAACAGGATGTTGAAGGGATGAAGAATAAGACATAATCTGACATATTTCATTAAAGGTGTCACTCCAGCTGTTTGATTCAACCACTGCAGATCATACTGCGGTTTTCTAATACTTCAATAACTTCAATAACTTCTATAACTTTTTGATGATAAAAAATAGTTATTTGAAAAAATTAAAAAAAAATGTCCAATAATTTAAATGATTATTTTCTGTGAAATTATTTTTCTGATAAAATAAAAATAATTATAAGGTTATTTTACGATATTAATGAGGTTCAACAAGCTATATTTTAAAAAAAATCAGAGCACATTTTTCTATATGTTTTTTTTTTCATTACAACCATATGACCCTTTTAATTATATATATATATATTTTTTTAAAAATTAATAAAATGTTACAGATGCCAACTCTGGCGCATTGAACAGTGGTCTCTTGGTTAAATCTAGGGTAGGCAGTTTCATTTAGGCTTCAAAATAATAAAATTAAATATAAAAATAAAGAAAAATAACAATAAAAAATAATAAATTTTAAGCATATTAAAACTGAAGTGGTCTAAAGACTCCTGTTTGTTTTGAACGATAGTAATAAAACAAATATAAGAAATTGTTTTTTAAAAAATGGCAAATTAAATAATAATAAATGCTGAATGGTTTACTATTATGCTTATTTATTTATTTGCTTATTTTTATTTTTTTCTTTGTATTTGTCTTATGATATAAAGGTATATATATATACCTTTTTTATAGTATTTAATATTCCCACCTTTTTCTTTTCCCCTCATCTATTTATTTTTTAAATTTTATTTTACTTTTTATTTATTAACATATCTTTTTGTCTCATTTCTTAATTTATTTTTTTTTTCCTTTTTACAAGATTGAAAAGTTTCCATGTTCATTTGGTTGAGTATTTTGTTTCAGCATAAACCAATTAAAAAAGAATTACAAATTAATAAACGAATAAAAGTCTAAAAAAAACCCCTCTGTTTTACTGTATGAAGCACATGAATATGCCGGTTGGTTTTATTTTCAGATCGTGGCTGCCAGATTTCTGCCTACCCCAGCTTTAAATACACCTTGAATTCAAATGAAATATTTCAGACATTTCACAGATTTCATTCAGAAGTCCATCTTCCTCTCGTGTATTTAAAAAAAATAGAGAACACAAATAAAAAGAGCACTTCCTTTTTTCGTTTTTACCAAAAGTTGGTTTTGATGATCATAACTGCAGAGATACTCAAGAGTCGGGTGTTGAGTTCATCCCTCAGTTACTCACATTGCCGCCCCCGGGTACATGTTTCACATTGTCTTTGGAGCCACACTTAGACTGGACATTACTATAATCCAACTTCTGATCAAGGATTTGTACCTGGAAGAGTGAAAACGTCAGCTTTTAGATTTCTGAGTGGAGACGACATGAGCTGTGAGTCCTGAGATAAAAAGAGGCTGCTGACTCAGAGACGGCTGTGAACTCGTGTCGAGTTGTGTAACATGCAGGTCGAGGTGAAACCACGTCAGAGAAGAAGAGAGGGAGGTCACTGAGCCACGACAACACGGCTCTCTCATTTCCTTCAGGACCTGAAGCGGCCAATAATGTAATGATATAATAAAAACGTAATAAAGCCTGAAAATGTGATAAAATGTGAACTTAAGTTGAAAATCTAATAAAATTCAAAAATGCAATAACCTGATGTGATGAAAGGTCCTAATTGATACTGTAATAAAAAAATAGATAATAATAATAATAAATTATTATTATTAATTATGATGTGAAAATAAATTTATTAAAAAAATAAATATTTATATAAAATGTTTTTTGTCTGATAATGTGAAACATTTTTCTGTGACATTTTTTCTGATAATATATAAATAATTCTGTAAAATAAATCTGAAAATGAGTTTTTGGTAATAATGTAAAAAACAAAATTTTCATTTTTTTCTGATAATATAAAATAATTATCTAAAACATAATAAAAAAATAATTACCTGTACATATTTTTGTCCAATAATGTAAATGATTATGTTGAGTGATGTTTTTTTATAATAGAAAATAATCATCTGTGAATATTGTGTCCAGTAATGTAAATGATTATATTATGTGATTTTTTTCTGAAAATACAAAAATAATCTGTCAATAATCTTTTGTCCGATAATCTAAAAAAGACATTTCTGTGAATTTTCATTCTGGTTATATAAAAATAATAATCTTTAAATTATTTCTTTTTTTGATGATGTAATATGACTGGATTTAATGTCTTCCTCTTCATTTATATGCTCTGTAAAGTGTTCCCTAAAATTTTCTTGATAAAAAGAAAACTATCTGTATAGTATTACATATAGTATTACATTATGGACATTAGTAGTTTTAGGGGAAAATAGACCTACCTGAAAAAAAAGTCTCAGTAACGTATTAAGGTATTACATTATTGTGATAAGGAGGTCATATTACAATAACGGCCAAGTTATTAAATTTTGGGGGTTTTATTACATTGTCAATCGAGTTAAGTGCACAATTCAGACTTAAAATCAGGCTTAATTACATTTCCAGGAGCTACTGTGTGCTTCAGGACCAAATTAAGGATCATTGCATTCAGTAATGAACATTTGTGTTTGTTTTCTTTCTCTTTTCTGGTCATTTCGACGTCAGGAAGCTAAAAACTCTTTAACTCATATATGACTTTGGTCCATAAATATCTCAACACGAGATGATCTAAATTTCAGCAGGAAAACATCGGACACGTGACCACAGCTCCACAGAATTAGAACAAAGACTTGGCAAAGCTTTTTATGCTAAAACGGACCTCACACACACACACACACACACACACACACACACACACATTTAAAGCACACTGAACTGTATTGATCAGACAGCACTGCAAACATCAAAAGGCAGATTTGAGTTTCAGTTTCTCAGAAGCTCTGGAGGCAGAAACGAGCTGATTGGCTGATTCACATCTCTGGTTTTTAACCTTTTTTTTTCCTTCACTAAGCTGATCGAAAACCTCGAGATAAGATAATATAAAGAAATTTAATATGGAGAGGCTCGGACTGCACGCGCAGTGAGATGCAGCGTCAGCAGGTGAGTCGGGTTACCTTTCCACCTCCAGGCTGGTGTTTGATGTTGTCTGTGGAGCCGATCTTGGACCTGACGTTCTTCAGGTCCGGCATGGGCGCCGCAGCAGCCAGAGGGGCCGGCGAGCGGGTCTTCAGCGAGCCCGGGGATTTCGGAGTGGAACGCACCACGGCGACCTTTTTCACCTTGTTGGCCTCGGCCGCCGCCTTCGCTTGGCTAGCGGGTGATTTCGGGGTGCCGGGGCTGCTCTGTCCACTCTTATCTTCAATCAGAGAAACGTCAAGTCAGAGATTTTCAACGAGTCGACTCATGGATGAAATTAAAAAAGCTGAAAATAAAACACACAAGGAGCTCTGCCGACTAAAAGCTGTCCAAGTTTGATCCAGGACCGGATCAGACTGTGGCGTCGTGCCCATGCGAGGCCTAAAGTGATCTCTAATGATTTGTGCTTTTTTTTTTCTTTGCTGTTTTTATTTTTTTTTACCTTTTTCAATTTTTGGAGTGGGAGGTTTCTTGGCACTAGCTGTATCACAAAAAATGACACATCATAAGTGATCCTCAAATCTTACTCCTTATAAAGTCACATAAATGAAAAAATTAAAATTTTGAAACGAAGTGAAAATAAGTTTTTTGTTCTGTACCTGGTTGAGCTGCAGTTCTGGCAGAAGTTTTGGCCGGTGGGGTTTGAGACTTTGCAGCTGCACTCTGAAAATCAAAGAAAACCAAGAAGGCCTTTAGTATTCAGCAGAGACGCTGCTTTCACCACAGTCACTCGCTTTCATTCAAGTGCAAGAATTCAAAACATGTCTGGAGACAATTACACACAAATCTTGTTCTGATCTGGTCGTGCAAATGATGAATGGACGAGGCTTTGAAAAAATGAATGCAGGTTTGGATGCGTTTGTGTTTCCTTGACCTCTCAGAGAAGAAGACTGAGCACCCATCAGTCGTCTTTAACCCTCTGAAACCTGGACAGACATCAGTGTTTTTGTGCTGCGTTCAGACTCCTTTGACAAGCAATTAAGACTTTTAAACCTGAATAAACTGGTTGATTTTTTTTCTCTCCAAAACACGGAAAAAAGGAATGAACTTGGCAAGAAATTTAATTGAAACTTGCAGGAAATCAGACTTTTTTTTTAGGATTTTTTTTCTGCAAAATTTTGGGTTATTACCCTCTCTCCATGATTTGAAAGAAATCAAGTCAAATTGCTAAGGTTTTAAAGGGTTGAACTCAGGTCAGATCTAAACTCTCAGCCCAGGAACCAGAAGAAAAAGTTAACATTGTACGTTTTTGCAAAACTAAAATGCGCCTCATTTGCACCTTTCATATGCATCATGTAAACGTTGTGCAGTGAGGTTGTATGAGAGCTGATTTTGTCGTTGGGAGGGGGATGGTGACACATTGCTGCATTTTCTGCCAGAATAATGTGATGATAAGGAAGGTTTTTTCTTTTTTATGGACACTTTCCTACTTGGACCGTCTCACAAAGCGGTTGTTTTGTATGTTGTCTCCGTTTCCAGCAGGTTAGTGCCGGGAAAAGCGATTGTTTTTTAACCAATGCACAACTGTGATTCCTGGTGGGATAGAGAGATGAAAAGTGGCTCATCTTTACAAAAACATTGCTGCCTTTTCTGAAGGAATAGCGTTTTTTACAGAGACACTGCTGTGTTTCCAGGTGGTATTGAACCTGGCCAACATCATAAATGTACAGAACATCTCCCTGGTTTGCAGAAACATATGATGCGAACATTTCTCTGGGTTGAGACTGTCGGCTGCTGTAGGAGCTGTACTTACTCCGGGCTGCCTGGGCCCTGTGCTGCTGGCTTTAATGGGGATGGAGCTGGGGCCGTTTCGGGAGGAGGCGTGTGTTTTGTTGCCCCTGGTGACTACGGACGGTCTTTTAAGGGAAGAGGTTGGTTTGGTGGTAGTTTGAGTCTTTTTCATGAGGAGGAAAAAAAATGAATAATAAAAGCAAAAGTTCTAATGACAACGAACAGAAAACAGAAGAAATGACTGAACAAATGAAAAATGATGGAAAAGAATGAATGAAGTTCACAAATGTTAAAGGATTCATCTGGTTTACTACAACTTAGGTGTTATTTTTTAAGCTTCGGTCATCTTTTCAATCAGTTGTAAAAGCCACAAAAATGAGGGGAAAAAACACAGAAACAAATGTCCAACAAATAACCAGATAAAAAAAAACCAGCATGTTTTTATCTGATTGCCCCAAACCATCTAAATCCCTGCTACAAAAGAGAGTCATTCACTAATCTGCTGTGGCCGCACTTTGGTTTAGTGTATGAACAAAAACCACAATTTTCAGCTCTACAGAGCATTTTAGTATCTTTTGGCTCATTGTTTTGGTTTTCTGGTCCACAGATTTACTGCTCTTTTTAACTCTCAAAACTCTCACAGTGTCATTTACTGAGAGACAGTTGTAAAAAAAACAGAGTTATTTTTCTACAACTGCTCATCTTGTAAGAACGCCCAAAATCGAGCAGTTAGGAGGCGGGATTACAGACAATGCTAGTGCTAGTGCTCGGATGCAGATGATGCAGCTAATTTTATACTTGAAAGTCAAACTTTCAAAGGAATGACCAAGGCTGCACCTACAATACTGTATCCAGTTCTCTTATACATCTACGCCCTAACCTCCTCTCTGAAGATTTTGCGCCGCTGATAACAGCAGTCGCATTAAGAAGGACTCTCAGGCTGGAATTACACAAGTCTTGATGTCTTGATGCCCAATTCTGATTTGTTGCCTAAATCAGATTTTTTTAACCGCTTGCTTACTCAAAGTGACTCAAATCCGATATCTGCATTTAAACCGGCTTAAACTTTTCTTGCGTTTAAAGCAATGCGCATGCATAAACGAAAACTGGAACGTCCTTATAAACATGTTTGTTCTAACACAAGGCCTGTATTTTCGTCCAAAGTAATCCAAGTGTCCTGAAGCCCCAACGTGCCAAGTTGTTTTGAAAACTGACACTGGCATCATGTTTTTAGCCTTGTTGCAGCCTGTAGCTCGCAGTGTGGGAGCCACGTTCACATATGCATGTGCACACGAGACCGTCGAGAGCTCGCAGTATCAGCAGTTAGCATGTCAACACCGGCGTGCAGATACTGCGAGCTCTTGTTGGTCTCATGCATATGTAAACGTGGCTCCCACACTGCACGCTACAGGCTGCAACAAGGCTAAAAACATGACGCCAGTGACGTTTTTCAAAACAACTTGGCACGTCGGGGCTTCAGGATCACTTTGGAGACATTTTGTGGTTTTATTATGTTTTTTTGTTAATGTTTGGACCCTGGTCATCATTTGCTTCAATTATGAGTGCAACACCTTTTCCCTGTGTACCTGCAGCAGTGTTTTGTGGATTATAAAACTTTTTTGACCAGATTATCTAAACCACTTTTGGTGGAGGTAAATTTTTAAAGATTTAAAAGCACATTCATCTTTCATTGCACAAATAAATGTGTGTGTGCACAAAACCACAGCAAGCCTGCCTTAATTTTCCCTTCCAACTACTTCTGTTCAACCTGGAGATTTATTTACAACCTCTGACTGAATATTTCTCGCTTCCCATATTTCCAGATCAATGGTTCAATAACTGATAGAAAAGTCTGACAAACCTTAAAAAATATGCTCCAAATTGTAATAAACCAGAATTATGCCTTTAATAAAAGAAATGGTCATAATGTTCACGGTCACATACCTTATCTGCAGCGCCGTTATCCATCTTTGCTGAAGCTACAGACACAAGAGAGAAGCAGATGATGAGATTTTAGCTTTAATAACTTTCATTTCCAGGACTACCGAGTGTGTGCCTAAACACATTCACATGGCAAAGAAATGAAACCAAATGTTGGTGATATGCAGCATGCATCGTGACACAAAGTGCTCGTGGAAACCAAAAAGGTGGATTTTTTTTCTTTTTTCGGGGGGCTGCATAAACCAGCAGAGTGAGCAGAGATGGAGACATGAAAGAAAAAGTGGGGAGGGAGGACAACAAGCTTCTCCTCGGGTCCGATAAGAGTAAAAAACTCGGAGGGAGAGTGCAGCATGACAAACAGTAGAAGCTGCTTTGTAAAAGAAACAAGTGGAAGAAACTGAAGAGGAGTCTGGTGAACATGACAGCAAACAGACCTTTGAAAACAGCCACCGGCACCAAAGACTTTCTGGCTGCGGAGGTCTGGGGGGGAGTTTTCTGCAGCTCGGCGGTACGGGTGGTCTGAGCCACAATCATGTCTGAGTCATTATTAATGTCGGGCTTTGAATGGCCGGCCCTGTGTAACGATGAGTCACTGCTGCTGTTTTCAGCCGTTGGGTCGGCTGGCATTTCGGTTAAAATGTTCTCGGAAATGTTGTGAGGATCTTCTGAATGAGACAGATTTTGGGCGTTTTGTGTTTCAGGGACGTTTTTGGACTCTCCATCTTGTTCGGAGTAAATCTCCTCTCCCTGGCTGAAGCTCCTGTCTCCGATGGATGTCAGATCTTCCAAAGCGGCGCTTCGGACTAAAGACATCCCGGACAGATTGCTCATTTCCGTCAGGCACTCTGAGGCGTCCAGGCTGATCGCCCTCTGAGAGTCCACAGCTCCGCTCCGCTCAGGGCTCCTCCCGCCGGCCGGTGCATCTCGTCTTATCTCGAGGTCTTCAGAGGCCCATAAAGAGCCACTTAGACTCTTCCCACACTCCTCCGCCGCCTCATTTCCTGGGTCCACGGGGCAGGAAGCTCCCATGAAGTCAGCGCCCTCCCCAGCAGCTCCGTCTACAGCAGGATTTGACCCCGAAAACGCAAACTCGCCGCAGACTCCAGTACCAGGCTTTGCTAATTGTGTTTGGAAAGCAGATTAATGGTGACATTCACAGCACTTGTTTTCCATCTCCCCATTGAAACAAGAAAATAATAATCAGAGAAGTGAAAAAGAAACCCATGAGGAAAATCAAAAGATAGTTTTAATAAACCAGGAACACACAGAGAGAGCTATAAAAGGTGACGATGCAAGACGTGATCAGTGGTGCTTCATGAACGTAAAATGAGATGGAAATGGACAGTAATGCATCACACTGGGGTGACAGACGACAGATGATGCATTCCAGTGAACACGATGAACAGACCACAAAAAATACATTTATATCGTAAAAAAAGTGATTAAAATAAGAAATAACGCGTTTTTAAACTCCTTTGTGACTGTAAAATAGTGCATCCCCCCAAAAAACTGCACCTCTGAACTTTTGCTTTGTGCAGCTATAAAACTGTCTGGAGTCTGCAGTGTGACACCACAACAACTATTAACTTACACAGTGTAAAATAAAAATAATACGCAATAAATTTCTGCATTCATTTAGCAATGCATTTTTAAACAAGAGTTTAAAAAAAACATAAAAAGGATAATTAAATTTGCCAATTAATAAAAACATTTCCTCAACCCTACATTTACGTCACAGTTTCCAGAGACCTGAACTAAAAGCTAAATTCATCTTTGCTCTCTTCAAAGCCAAACAGTAATTCTACCTCTCTGAACGTGGAAGCTGCCGGTCTACTGCTGCCTCCATCAGTTAGTTTGTGTTTTTGTGTGACTTCAGTGTTTTAAAACATAAGTTTGGATTTCCTAAAATCACACAATAACCAATCAAACCACAATAATCAATGGAGCCTGGCTCTGAAGAGATCACAGACATACTTAATTATTTGTATTTTTCAGAATTTCTTTAAGGTTATTTTTTTTATTTTTGCTTATTTTCAGGTATTTTTCTTCTATTTATTTATTTAATTATTTTTACAGCTGTGGTTTGGTCAGTTGATCATTGCCTTTTTCCCATTTTTTTTTAAGAAATCAAACCAATCTGCTTAGGTTTCAAAGGTTTAAATAGTTGAATTTATTTGTGTTATAACGAAATCCTCGATCCATCAGTAAGTTTGTGTTATTGTGTGAGTTTTGTGTTTTAAATTGTTAGTTTGGCTTCACTAGAATCACATGATACCATAAAAAACTGAAGTCTGGCTTTGGAGAAAATAGATAAATTTTACTTTAAGCTCAGTTTAAACATGGAAACCATTTACTTCAATTCACAAACGATTTTCTCAGTTTTTGGATTCTTCGTTCACCATAGAGGCATACGAGAAAAACAGAGTTTTTTTCAAGAATTCAGCATAATTCGGGATGAGTAGCTGATATGAAAATGATAATTTTGTGGGTGTTCATTAATAAATGCTTTAACTGCAAACGCCTTTTTTGAAACCTGGATTGTCAGTTTGCCTGTGCTGTGTTCAGATGCCTTTCATGACCTATTTGACCTTTTGACACCTCAGCAAACTGGTTTAATGCTTCTTTTTGCTTTTTCCTTTAACCGTGGGGGGAAAAAAAGGCAGTAACCAACTTGGCAAGAAACGTCCCACAAATTGCAAGAAATTCATAAAAGGTGAAAAGAAAGTTACCTAAAAATAAGTTTTAAAAAAGAGGTTATTAGAAAGTTATCCAAAAAAAGTAAAAATGTCATTTTATATTTAAATCTGTTTCCAATAAAAGGGATTCAATACATGAAATGAATAATTACTTTCATTTTTCTTCACTTATTAAGGCCATTTTCATGTTTTTTGTTTTTTGTTTGTTTTGCTTATTTTTTTAAACTTATTTTTCTGGTATTTTTCTTGTGTTTTAATTTAATTTTTTTATTTAATTTTTTACATTTTTTTTTTTTAATTTTTAGGACAGGAGATTGCCGGCATGAAAGGGGGAGAGAGAGAGGATGACATGCAGCAAAGGGCTGCAAGCTGGAATTAAACCAACGGCCGCTGCAGCAATGACACTGCCCTCATATATCGGGCGCCTGCTTTATCCACTGAGCCACCTGACGCCCCATAATTCAATTTTTATTTCATTTTATCTTTTTGGTTTTTACAAATTTCTTGCTAATTTTTGGGCCATTTCTTGTTCAGTAGCCCACTGGCCTCTTGTCATCTTTTTTAAAATTTGCTAAGGTTTCAAAGGTGGTTGGATTTATTTATGCTTTATAACTAAACCCTGCAAAAATGCAGAATTATTCAGGTATCACACACACTATGAGAACAGATTGCAGAGCAGATCGTTTCGTCCACCTGCAGCTCGAACTGTATTCATATCTATATCTGCTGCAGTAAATAAATGCAGTCTAAGTGCGATCGATAAAAGAGGAAACGGCCTACCTGTTGAAGCTGCTCCTCCTGCTGCTGAAACATGATGAGGCAAATGGAAAAAGACATTAGTAATGAGTTTCTGTCATTCATGAGCGATTAATTCACTCACTGCAGAGAAATCAATACAGAGCCCACAAACAGCAGGAAGCCCAAAGCAAATAACTGTTAAATAAATCACTCAAAAGCAGATTAATATGCAAACGACCACTGTTTTCTGTGACGCGGTGCAGCCGTACCACACTTAAGCTGGTGCTCCATGTGGTACTTCAGCTGTTTTTAACATTATTCTGGCGTTCCCCGCCACCGGGAGCGCTGCATCTGTTTAACAGATCGCAGGAGTCTTAAATCTGCCTGCGGTCTGGCACATTCCCTTCATTCTGAAATAGCCAGGATGTAACCATCTTTTTCATTTAAAAACAGAACATGTTGGAGTCTGTTTATGATCATGAAAGCAGCAGAGGATCGACCATCAGAGCATGCACAGGGAAAAAAAAAAGAAAGAAGCCAGAGAATAAACTCCCCAAAAACTTTCCCAATAATGATGCTGAAAGAAAAACATCGTAAGCTTCATTTTTTAAAATCAGCAGAAACACAACAGCAGCTGTTTAAGTAGAAACTTAAGAAGTCCAGCACTTATTCCTGAAGCGTGTCAGATGAAAAGGTCGATGCCAGTCTGACGTCTGAGCGTGCAACATGACGCTGAAATCAGCTGGTTTGTTTATTATAACAAACTGGAAACAAGAAAACAGCATTCTGGTTAAAACTGCTGTTTTTGTTAAATTTGCACAATTAACTGATTATTGCTAAATAAAAACAATATTTTTTTTGCTTGATTTCCTGATTTTTATTTATTTACCTACTTATTTTCTCGTCTGTTTATTTGTCATTATATACTTTGTAAACTTCATTTTTTCTTGAATATTTCAGATATATTGTTGTTTTTCTTTTTGACTGTGCTGTACCTTTCACCTAAAGTTTGGAAAAATGTTCGGTTTGTCAATTAAAACAAAAAAAACGACTAAATGAATAACTAAATAAATAAACAGTAGTTGCAAAACTGTCAATCAGAGAGATTTAAGTTTCTCCAGGCGAGCTGTTTCCCTCTGTTTCCAGCCTTTATGCTAAGCTAAGCTAACCAGCTGCTGACTGAAGCCTCATATTTATTACACAGACATCAAATGTGGCATCAATCTTCTCAGCAGCGAAAAAAACCAAATATATTTCCCAAACCAGAAAAAAAACTGAAAGCAGAAGCAGCTTGAAAAGAGGCGGGAGCTCAAAGACCGAAAGGCGTACCGAGCTGCCCCTCGTCTTCACATGAGGCGCTCTCTTTTTTGGGGAGCTCGGGCGCTTCGGCTCCGACAGCGCCTTCCTCCGCGGGCGCCTCTGCTGCAGGATAAACGGACGTCAGTCAGTCAGTCAGAAGAACAGATTAAATCTCACCCTAATCTGACAGACCGTCCTCAGGTTTACCGAAGCTAAATCTGCCTCCTGACGTCGTGTTGTGGTATTTCTCATGTTTTTTAATAGATCAAGGAGCAGTTTTCGACCTGATGACCCTCCTCTCCACCTCGCTGTCACTCTCAGTCTGTGTGATCAAAGCGTGACTCGACCCAGACCGAGTCCTGCAGGCACACAGAGCCACCGCTCTCCATGCCGGTCAGCGATCTGCAGCCGGTGAGCTGCTGATTGTTCACTGTGTAAAAAAACTCTCTCTGTTTGCAAAAACACATGCACCAGTTGGCTATAAATATCAAAAAAGCAGGTTCGAAGCATTCATTAGCAAACAAATTCAAACCAAAGCGAGCTGGAAATCATAAAAACTGTGAGTCAGAAGAAAATCAACAAAGTAAGAAGCACATTTCTTCGATTTTATCTCTGAAACTAAAGTAAAGTTATTGATAAAAGAGGAGAAATGAAACTAAACACAAACTGAAACATGCCAAATGAGGGTCAGGTTAATAAAGCCGTCATGACACGAGGAGCGCGGGCGGGCGTACCGGCTTTCACCGCCTCGTCACTGAGGTCAGACGCAGCTTTCACCTCGTTTTCACTGGGCGCCGCTTCATCCTCTGTGAATTAAAGGTAAACCGGAGGTCAAGCCGGAGCTACGCTGAAAAAAAGAGAACTGCTAACCAGCTTAAAACAATCACTTCAGTCGGTTACACTTAAACTAATTAAGTTTCTTCAACTCGACTTTTAAGCAGTTTGTTAATTGGACTTAATCAATTGGGGTTTTTTTTTAAGATTTTTTATTGACTATAACTAAACAGCAGAGTGCTCTCCACATTCTCAGAAACATCTCAGATTTAAAAGACAAAATTACTTAATAATAATAATAATAATAATGAAAAAATAGATAGGGCAAAAGAATAAATACATGAATAAGTACATAGATAAATAAATATATTAATGAATTAATGAATAATAAAGGAAAAATCAAGAAAAAAATAAATAAATAAAAAATAAAATTAAAAAATAAATAAATAAAAATAAATGAATAACAACAATAAAAAAATCTACCATCTATACTGAAAAAGGCAGATACATTAAAAAGGAGACCAAGTCCTTTAAAATAGACCATCATCCCCCTCCACTCGTGCCGTTGGTCTTTCTAAGGGTGTGACACAGGGTACGTTTGCGGTGCCACTGCGTAACTGACGGAGGTTTGTCACATATCCACTGCTTTAAAATACAGCAATGAGAAGGAGTTTGTCATATTTTGAATAATCACTTGATATTGAAGCAGTTATTTTAAGTTGGTTAACAATTCTCTTTTTTCAGTGTTATTTTTCAGCCGTCATTATTGTTAAAAACTTGTTAAATCAACCACAAGTAAAGTTCACGTGAGCTGTGAAACAGAATTAAAATGGTTAAAATGTTTTAGAGACCAGAAAAATCCATTAAAACATATAAAAACAGGTCTTAAATTTAATTATGACATCATTTTTCTTACCTAAAACAGTCATTTTAAATAATGTGACATTATTTTCTGAAAAAAAAAGTTTTTAGATAATAAACAGGAAACTCTGAGAAACACATTTAGACCCTCAGAAACTCAGAACAGACACATAACCTCATAAAAATGTCAAAGTTAAAGCAAAAACACCACAATATTTAAGCTATTACACCATATTACAATGTTTAAAATCCTGATGTTAACAATATTTATGATAGAGAAGCTAAATCAGCTTATTGTGAAGCACTTTGAGCTGCATTCCTAGTATGAAAAGTGCCGTATAAATAACATTTATTATTATTATCATTATTATTATTATTATTATTATTATTATTATTATTATTATTATCATTATTATATTCATAATTATGTATTAAATTTAAACAGAATTTTTTAAAATACATTTTTAAGCATTTTTTCAGGTTATTTCTTTCTTTGTATTTTTTTGTTTTTGTTTGTATTTTTGGCATATTTTCAGGTAATTTTGTTGTACTTTTCAGAGATTTCTTGCTAATTTCTTGGTTATTTCTTCTTTGATTTTTGAATAAAATAAAGCCATTTTTGCCCAGGTTTCAAAAGTTTGAATATATAATTGTGTGAAAGGAATTAAAAGCCCGTCTCATATAGACGCCTCTCCAAAATATAAGCCTGCTGAGTTCAGTTATTTAGGCAAATCTGAAATTTTTGTATTGCTTCTATGTTTTTATTTTATGTCTTATTCTATTAAAATGTATTGTTTTATTCTTCCTTTATGTTTATTGTCTTGCACCAAAACCAAAGTCAAATTCCTTGTATATGTAAATGTCCTTGGCAATAAAACCCGATTTTGACTGATTCAGATAATAGCCGGGGTTATTAATTAAAGATTTACAGTATCCTTATGAGTTTATAAAGGAAATTTTGCATTTTAAAACCGCAATGACCCCAATTCACTACTCTACGTTTCCTCTAAACTAACAACACAACTAACTTCACTCTACAAACACTTTTCCATCTACGTCTTGTACGATCACATGCAGGAGATACTCACTGTGAGTTTCGCTGCTGATTAAAGTGCTGCGAACCTCTGCAGACGGACCTGAGTGTGTGTGCTGCTGCTTCCTGTTTGCACGCGAGATGATGAGGAGTGGAAACGGGGAGAACGACTGCACTAGAGAGGGCTGCAAACTGGGGAACGCTAGGCTACGCACTAACGAGCCATACGGTTGGTAAGAAGGGACGAGAGGGAAGAAACTGAAACTGATTATTAGCAAGAACAATCTGTCTGCTCTTTGTTTATTCATTTATTTTGAGACATTCTGACAAACGAGACATTTATTAATAACCCTTTTTTTCTGTGCGTGATGCAGAGCCTGATTGTTTGCGATGTGAATCGGCGTACAGTGACTCAGGACGGAGACAGGAGCTCGTTCTGACCCAGATGCCGGCTGGATTACGGAGCGAAGTGCAGCTGCAGTCGGACACTCGGGGCCAGTCAAGCATGTCTTGTGTCCATTATGTAAAAGCGGGATTAAAACAAAGCTCGGCTGAAACGGCTCGGCCTTCGATTCTGCACAGACCACAGAGACTTTTAGGAAACTGTACATGTTTATATGAATCTTCTTCATCTTCTCTTAGAGATGAATTTAAGAATATGCTTCTGGGATTAAAGTGCTAACATTAAGCCTCAGTAACGGAGCCGAAAAGTTTATCAGCAGGGTCACATGACTAGAAATATTTAAATTGCATCTATAAGCAGTTAATAAATATTACATAAATGGTTTAAAACACACTATAATGTCACTAAAATCATATTTAAAGATGTTTTTATTTGTTTACTAATGAAAAGTGTCATTTATTACACCTCTTTGAAAAGCATATTTTACACAATAGCAACTCTATCATTATAATTAACATTTAAAAGACCATATATCTGCTTACAAAGACATTATGGTCAGTTTGAATCATTTATTAATTGCTTATATCATTTTTAAATATAGGAGGATAGTGAGGGTGTTAAAATAAAATATTACCATTAAATAATATATATCAATATTCATTTAATTTATAATAAAATTATCCTTTACAGAATGTAATGTTATCATTCTACAGTTTTTTAAAATAATATATTACATATATAATATATATATTTAATATATAATATTTAATACAATTAATGATTTTTATAGATTTTGTTTCACACAAAAGAAATATTGTTTTTTTTAATGTAATTTTATATTTTTTTTATATTGTGATGAACATCTATTTGAAAATGTTTTTCGATTTTCAACAAACACAAATAATTTTTGCAGCTACTGAAGGTTATGTTGGTATAATATCACTGTTTAGTTAGGGCTGGGCAATATGGAGAAAATCAAATATCACAATATTTTTGACAAAATATCTCAAAATCAAGATGACACTGCAGGATGATGGTTGGTGCTTTCATAAAATATTTACACAATGAATTTTTTAATAAATAATCATCAGTAATGTGGATATAATGACTGAGTGGATAAAGTCAAATAATAAAACATTTGGTAAATATTAAGCACACGTTTGTTTTCATAGGTGCTTCATGTCCGTTCATAACTTCTCTTTAAATTTAAGCATATAAATATATTATTGATCTCAGACATCAGGTGCATTTATGTTGTTGCTGCACATTCAAAATCTGTATTAAAGCTATTTTTATCTTTGTAAAGCTGTTTTTTTTCAGACTCATTTATGCTGCAGAGATAATTGTCATCATCCGTCAGTTAATTTGTTGTAACCTTGGAAACTGGACTCAGGTTTGCTGATTGGAAACTAAAAATATCACTCAGGAGAAATGAGTTTTGTGTTTATTTTTAACGGCTGAAAGACAGAAAAGTTGCGCTTTTATCCGAATACTGGAGTCATGACGTAATGATAAGAAGATAACGTGAATGATGTCATCAGGATTACGTCACAGACAACAACACTGAGCGAAATAACCGTAAATAACCGTAAATAATCAGCTGCTAATCAATCTAAATGTGGGTGAGCGCATTTTGGGGGCTTTTGCAATAAAAATACATTAAAAAGTGACATCATTCAGCGAGAAGCAACGTCAGCCAATCAAACACCTGCAAGTGATTTTAGGTTGATTATTTAGACCAAATTAAAATTAAAATCAAGCTTGAGTTAACATTTTAACCAATATCAATCCTAATCATAAATATCAAAAAGTTTTAACCCTTTAAATGCCTTTTTTGTCATGATGACACTGTGTTTTTAGATGAAAAAATGGGATCAAAAATGTCAGTTTTTTAATGGGTTTCAGTGGAGATTTTAATTTTTTTTTTGCACGTAACAGTCTGAATGTAACTATTTAGATTCCACGGTGTATTTTAGACTTATTGTAGGAGCTGAACTGCAAATTCAAAGATTAAACTACAATACTTAATCTTGCCAAAATGTACGATATATGCATGAACACATTCAAAATGATCAAAAAATGAAGAATGAAAAGCATGAAATGTGATCCTGAGGGATCATCGCAGAGGCATCTCTTTGTTGTTCGTACTAATATGTCTATTTTTTTTGTTTGTTTGTTTATTCTTTTCTGTCTTCGAAGTTTCTTCCATTTTTTCCCTGTTTCCGATTTCTGGGTTTTTTTTCTTGTCTGAATCGAGACAGTAAGGTCAGACGGTGCCAGCAGTCTTGTGATTGTGGGTTATATTAATAAAACTGGACTCGGCTGATGTCTGACCTTTCATTTTGGCGTCTCCGGGGCTTCTGTGTCCCATCTGGACGCCGTTCTCCTGGTGGTGCTGGTCGTTGATGGTCATGTTGGCTAAGGAGGAGCTCATGGTGTCTCCGGAGGTGTAGCTGTTGGAGGTGTTGTTCACGTAGTCCATTGCCAGTCGCAGGTCAGGCTGCACAAGAGCAATAAATCAGTTAGTCCGGGACGCGTCACGTAACAGATAACAAGCGACACACGTTGCACTCGAAGCAGCTGACAGGACGAACACCTGGTTTTAGGGATTAAGTATAATGATGGCGCACTTTGTGGACACTTTGTCTTCCGGCGTGCAGTCCGTCACCACCAGATGTAAACAGACACTGAGTCAGTGAAAAGCAGTTATTTATACGTCCTGACGTGGGGTCGGCGCCTCATGTTACAGCCTGACTGATAAAAATAGTCCCTGCTGCCCATGTGCACGCCGTCCTCGCTGTCATTAGCTGGACTTCCTAAACAACCTCCTCTGAACAAGAGGGTGTCATGTAGCGCCATGTTTCAGCATTAGCATTGTCACTGAGATGCTGAATGGTGGCGTGGGCTGATTATGAGACAATGGGCCCCTGGGCAAAGACGTGCAGGGGCCCCGCCACCTCTGCTACACAGGAGCAAGACACACAGACTGTGGTGGTTTCCTTGCTGTTCGTTTTGTGCCTCTTTGAGGAAAATTATTCTTTTTTTGTTTGTTTTTGTGGTAATTTAAGTTTTTTTTTTGTAACTGTGTATCTCTTTGAGGTTGTTTGGCAACTCTTTGTCGTCACTTTAATTGATAATAATTTGTGGTAAACTCTATAACAGTTATTGTAGCATAAAAATCTCATACCATCGCAGCCTTATTATGGATTAATCTGCTGATTATTTTCATTAATTAACCAATTTTTTAGTTTGTAAAAATAGTGAGAAATGTTTGTCACAATGACCCAGAGCCCGCCGTAACACCTATTCACTAATAATAAATCAACATTATTAACATTATTTAAAGGAAAAGCAGCAAATTCACACATTTAAGGAGCTGGAACCATGAAACGTTTTTTCATAGAAAATAACTTCAGTGATCAAAATAGTTTCAATTAATTTTCTGTCAGTCAACAAGCTGTTTCAGATTTACGTGTAAAAACTGTTGGGTACTTAAATTTCTTTAAAAAACAACAATTATATAAATGTAGTGGAGTACAAGTACAAAGTAGCATGAAAAAACAAGTTGAAGTAAAGTGCAAGTACCTAGAATTTGTTAAGTACAGTACTTGAGTAAATGTACTTAGTTACATTCTGCTGTAAATACTGCGTACTGTACAACAGGAAGTAAACATCACAGTCCCGACGTGCTCCTTCAATCGGCGAGATGTGAATTGCGTCAAATCTCATAAAAAGAGGATTACATGACAGATTAAACACAAGCCGCTGGTTACATCAGCAGTTTTCACTTTGAATTATAGTGATTTTTTTCACTGCCGTCACACACACACACACACACACACACACACACACACACACACACACACACACACACACACACACACACACACACACACACACACACACACACACAAACACACACACAAACACACACACAGAGTGGAGAGAGCTTATGGCGTAATCAGTTTCGGGGTCCAAACTGCTCTTTTTCCGTGTTTGTGATGCAGATTTGTCGGCTTCTGATCTTTATTTTCCCTCTTTGGCACAAAAACACGACTCAGTTTAATCTCTCGGAGATCCAAAGACTGTTTATATTAGTAATTTACTAAATAATCATCCATCAATATCATGCAGCAAACAAAATATTCTACACTGATTAAATGTACGTAGTTGAGGTAATGTTTTAGTAAATGTTTTTTTGCATATTTCTTCTGATAATTTAAGTACACTGAGTGAAAAGACTTCTTAACTTTTATGCAGGATTAACATGAGGAGGATTTTAAGTGCAGGACTTTTATTTGAAATCGAGTATTTTCACTGTTTAATTGATTTTTCAAGCAAAGGATCCGAGTGCTTCCTCCACCACGCTTTTTTTTTTTTTTTTTTGAGGCTTTTCCCCCCCAAACACTCTTCAGTGATGCAACCGCCTCTTTACAGCCAGTAATGCCTAAACTGTTGCCGTGGTTACTCCACCCAGTAAAAGCCACTCTGAAGGCACACTTGGCTCAGCTATGCGACCTTCCCTCTGTGTACATTCATATCTCCTGACCTTGGATGTTTAAACAGAGTTCCACACGCAGAGCAAACAACATGAACGGGAGAAAGTGGCCGAGAAAACACTTTAAAAAAGATTTAGAGTAACACACCCAAATCCTGGGAGGGAGCTCCTACACCAACAATTATATTTTTAAAGTGCAAAAAAAATCACACTTTGGAACCTGGTTTTAAAAGTTTGCGTTTTAGACCGAAAGGCCAAATCACAACCAAAGTTTAACGTTTCATGCAAGAACCGCTGTCAAGTAAATGGCTCCTAAACTGCAGCCGCACGCAGAATTCATACATGATTAGTTTAAATTGCAATAATTGCTGTGATTGCAACATTGCAACACCATGGAGGGACTGATTACCATAAACACACACTATGCAGTTTACTTTAATTCAGTCCCCACACACACACACACACACACACACACACACACACACACACACACACACACACACACACACACACACACACACACACACACACACACACACACACTCTAACACACACACACACACACACACACCCTGCCCGGCTGAATGTGGACTAATCCGCCGCTGAAAATAGTCCCCAGAAAATGAACTATTTCCTCCTGTTTGAGTAAAGTTTGATTATAATTACAATAGCTTTTTTAGCTTTTTAAATTAAATTACTGAGCCTTTTTGAGAGGTTTTTTGAAAACTGAATTATCATTTAGTTTCAGACATCTTGTTTTGTTATTATTTTGCTCTAACCAATCAGAAGTAAGTTACATATCCGTCTCTTCAACGTCACAATCGTCACAGAAGCAGCATTTGTTAGTAGGCGTTAACTAACCAATTATCATTCAAGAAATATCCAAAATTAGGAGTTATTATCTCTTTAAGTTCACTTACAACGACCTGCACATCTGCAGCGACCTCTTCGACAATCGCCGATATTTTCCTGGTCGTTTCTTTCTTAATATTTCTGGCTCCTGCGCAGGAACATAACGTCCCCATTTTTAATCCTGCCCACAAAGCTCTGATTGGCTCCAAATGGTGAAAACACCAGAATCACTGAAATAAGACAGCGACTGAAAGGTCTGAGTGCAGGCTGAGCGCCACACAGATGGCGGGATGGATGATGCAGACACACACATTGTTGGATTTTTTCATGGGATTTTTTTTTTGTTGAAAACATAGAAATAACACCAAATTTATCTTTTAAAAAGATAAATATAGAAACAGGAGATGCCAGAGATACATAATAAATGACAGAGAGACGTTTGTGCGTCCCAATAAAAGAAAAAAAAGAAATCCTCATGAATAGTGTCCTGTCACTGCTCCGGGACAAAACTGCCATTGTGGCATCACACATGACAGAATCCAAACAAGAAGAAAGCTGCACACTTGCCAACACAGACTGTGAGAGGCCGTTCACTCTGCATCCGGGAGCTCCGGCGGTTAGAGAGCAAACAAACTCGACGCCGATAAGAACTGATTATCATATTTACATTAGACTGCAGCGAGGCTGTCTTACAGGACACTGATGCTGCTGCTAATTTCCCCTTTTCATGGTTACTTTTGGCTCTTTTTCTCGCTTTTACTTGCATTAACACACCCGTTTGTCACTCTTTGTGCTCCAGAGCCTCAAAACACACACACATTTCACCTGCTGCAGAATGGCAGCATGACAGCGGTCTTTGTCGCAGCTACGCGAGGGGTTAAAAGGTTCGAGGGTCTGCTGATGCAGCTTGTTCCTCTCAGGGGCGTGTGAAAATGTAATGTTGGCACGGTCCCACGACTCCCGAGCAGAGCCCGCTGCAAGACGGCTCTGCAAGGAGCTCGGTCAACAGGGATGTTGACACAACTCCAGGAGCACCGAGCAGGCAGCGAGACGTGCAGGCTCAGACTGTGCGTGTGTGTGTGTGTGTGTGTGTGTTTACCCCTGAATTCAAAGCAGGCTGCACCAAAGTGGAGCAAAATATTAATTTAATTAAACACATATATTTTCCTCAGATATAATGGAACTAGATGGCGCTCAGCTTGAGGAGCTCGAAGCAGCAAAAACTCAACAGCAAATGGTTTCAGTTTTTTTCTTTTTTTTTTCTTAAGGAAAACAGGTCATGTTTAGACAGAAAGAGCCCTACCAAAAATGGATAAGTCTTTCCTGTGTGTAGCTGCCATAAGTGCCTTTAATTTCCCCATTAATATTTGAATTAAATAATGCTTTTGTGTGTCCATTAACATGGTTTAAGATGAATTATACGGATATGTGTCTCTGGAAGGACCTGTGTGCAGGGATACTGGAGTTTTCTGTGAGACCTTGTGTATTAATCACTTTATGTTTTGACTTTGTGTGTTTTTAGTTCTCACAGCGTTACTGACTTGTGTGACCGCATGCTTGTGTAACAAAAGCCCGTAAATGAGAGAAACGCCTCGTGTCTTTGGTTGAACTAGAGGGGTGCAGCTACACGTTGCATTATTTTTAAAATCCACATTGAAATGTAACATTGTGAAAACAATTGTCGTGTACATTGATCTGCAAAAACAAACTTAAACGCCGAAGTTTGCCAGTAGTTTGTGTTGCAACTACAGAAGAAAACCACACGCATGCTTAAAGTGCAGCCGTGACGTCACCGTTCTCACAGGATCCGTGAAGCGCCAGTTTACACGGCGACAGAAGGGTGGCATTTCAAAAGATTACACTCTATAACTTGGTTTCAAAAGTATGCAGTTTCAGGCCCCAAAAAACACCATTGTCATATGAACAAAAGGCCAAACTGCAACAAAATATAACGTCTCATTTAGGAAAGCGTTGTGGTGTAAATGACTCCTTAAACCCCAGAACTGCTCAGCTGTGTTCTTATAATGATGAATCCCATTGTCCTCCTAAGTGGAAAGTGTGTGTCAGCTGATCCTAATTAGCTTAAATAAACCGCAAATCTCCGTAAAAGGGCATGAGACTGCAGTGCACACACACAAACAGAAAAACACAGAGGAAGAAGAAGATGACAAGCTGAGAGAGTTAAGTCTGGAGCACCGGACTCCAAACAATAAAAAAAAATCAATTTTGAGTTAGAGGTAATTCTGCAAGCAATTAGTGGATGTGAAAAATACAAAAAAAGATGCATAAGATACTAAAAATAGCTGTTAATCAACCACCCGACCTGCATGCTCCATTTCAAACGGTGTTTTTTGTAGGTTATTCATCTTACGCTGCGTCGTCACCGTTTGCTCTGCCAGCGATCTGCCTGTGAGACTGTCGAGCGTGATCACTAATTATCAGCTGGCGTGGTTCCCATTAACTGATGTGAACTGAAGTATTTATTTTAGAGGACCATCAGATGCCTTAAGATGCCATCCAGGTCCATTATACTAATTATTGTTATTATCTCTACGACCGATATTTTAACGCGGTAAATCACACCAAAACTGCCTGGCTTAATTAACAGCTTTACAGGTAAGAGAAGAACATGTGCTTTTGATTTTGCTCCACTGATGTTACACAAAAGCATCAGTTTTATATTCGGGAGAAACAAACACACCTGCTGTCCGAAATGCAGGTTTGTGTAGAGTTTGAAAGGATGCTTTTAAAAGGTTTTTTGGGGGAGCCTGACCCACTTTAGCGACTAAAATCTGACCTGTGCTGCTTCGGTTATGACCCTCCTTTTTTTTATAATCTGTCTCTTGAGAGTCCCAAGTGCAACAATTCACTGCTTTAAATTATAGATTTTATTTTATTTTATTTTATCTCTTTTTTTTGTATTTTTATCCTTATTTATCACTTTTCACATTTTTTTCTATGATTTCAGACTCTTGAGCTGCTGCAATGTGTGAATTCTCCCACTGTGGGATTTATCGTATCGTATCGTATCGTATCGTATCGTATCGTATCGTATCGTATCGTATCGTATCAGTATTATGTCTATATGAAAAGCTTATAACTGCTTTAAGAAAAAATGATTATTTTTATTTCTTTAATAAAATGTCGGAACTATATAAATTTTTAAAAAAATGACCTTCACAGGGTCTTAGAGTCAAAGGTGATGTCTTCATTGCTTGTTTTGTAAAATAAACAATAAAAAACATTTAGCATTTAACATTTAGCATTTAACATTTTAGAAGCCATTTTAGAAGCCAAAAACAGAATTTCTTTGTCATTTTTCTTTGAAAAAAGGGCTAAAACAATTAATCATTGATTCAATTGTCATCTTTTAGTCAACGAATTAATCAACCACACTTCGATAATTGATCAATCGCTGCTATTTTTCAACCAAGAAAACGGCAAGTTTTGCCTTCAAAAATGTAAGAATTTGATCCTTTTTTTCTGTCTTTTACATAATTATGAAACAAATATCTTTGAGTGTTAAACTGACCAGCTGATGATTATTGTCATCATCATTTATCATTTGGGTAATTAAACGTCCGTAAAAATGTCAAAACTCAAGGGAAAGTCTTTAAATTTGTTCAAAACCTAAATATATTTAATATACACTCATAAAATAACAGAAAATCTACACCTTTTAGAGGAATACTTTGCATTTTTGTATACAAATAACTGCAAAAATTGCAAAAACTGCAAGAATTTTCTATTATTTGACTAATCAGTGAATGTTCGAATAGATTCAGGTCTTCAGCAGCTGTCTGAGCCATAAAAATATCAAAGAATCATTTCAGCTCTGATGCATGGCGGAGTAAACAGCTGAAAGCTTCAAAATATGCTGCATTCAAGGGGAGTTTGGATGTTAAAGGGGTTTTCTATAAAACGCCAAAAAACAGAGCGAGTTGAGGTCTTTAAAACGCTCATTGTGTCTGACCAGCAGTCAAAAAAAAAACAAACATTGACATTAAACAGAATAAAAACAGCAAATTCTCAAATTTAGAAGCTGGATTTGGAGAATATTCAACATTTCGTCGATTTGTTTTCACGTCATCTGACTAACTGGTTCATCTCGAAATGGTTTCAGTGCGAAAAACAGAAACAAAGGCGTTTGTCTGATGCCGTGTCTCGTCCTGCCGGCTCACCAGCGCTGCTTGTGAGCTCAGCTGAGAGACGAGGATGCTGCTCTCATGCTTGGCTGCCTCTGTATCTCTGACCTACTTTTCCCTCATCATTCCTCTCTGTGTTCTCGCGCAGCCTCCAGCAGCCACAGACCGGCTCTACCTCCCTGTAAAACGACGAGGGGCTGAAGGTGGAGCCCGTTTTCCATTTTGCCCTCTAAAAGCACCGGAGAGGAAACATCTTGCAGCTCCGGCCTGCACGCGGGCGGCTCCTCAACGCCCCTGCTGTCACCGTGCCAACAGTCACGTATATTTACCGTCTTTGCTTTCATACCTCCAGGATGTTAACCACACCCTGCTACCTCTCCACACATCCTCCTCTCAGCCTCCTAAAACAAGACGTTACATAATCGAAGCTTCTTTCAGCTCCAGTTTGCAGGAGGAGTTAAAGACTTTTACTTGCAGCCAGGAATTCAAAATATGAGGCTTTTTTTTCGTATCGTGTTGTCATGGTGCAGAGAGTAAAGTCATCGCCAGCTGCTGCATGTTTCAATATGTGCACAAGACCCGGAGCTACGACCTGACACACACACGCAGACACACACACACAGACGTCTACTGGTGAAATGAGCCAATCCTCCATCAGCATGGTGCCAATTAACTGCGTACAAGAATGCAGTTTAAAGCCCGCTGTGGCATTTCTTCTTCTCTTAAACAAGAAGACGCAACCGGAAAGACGTCTGAGGAGCTTCTTCTGGCAGATGTTTACGACTCTGTCAGGTCTATTCTGCTTTTTTTCACTGTGCAACTGAATAAACCAGAATAAATGCACACATGCAAACAGAAAACTGTAATATTTTGCACGAGGATACACGTTTGGAATTAATTTGTCTTAAAAATAAAAATAAAAAAGTTAAATAAAAGAAGATCGAAAAAAACATGTATATTTCCAATATTCCAAAATATGACAAATAAGGCTTGCAACTAATCATTATTCTCATGATCAGCTATTGTTTTTCGTAATAAATGTTAGAAAATATTATTACAACTTCCAAAAATTCAAGGTGATGTCTTGAAATTTGTTCAAAAGCAAAATAATTTACTAATTTAAAAACGGAAGAAAATGCAAATCTTAAGATTTGAGAGGAACATTTGACATTTTGCTTAAAAATACTTTATTGCAACTGACTAAAAGTTTCATGTCTAAAGCAGATGCAGATTATTTTCAGTTTCAGTTATCCTTTAGGCATTAAAATGTCAAAAAATCATCCCCAAACTCAAGGAGATTTCTGCTAACTTGTTAAATATATTTACTGTTCTTAACATAAGAAAATGCAGCAAATACTCACATTTGAGGAGATTATTTAGCATTTTTGCTTAAAACATACTTTAAAATTGGATTGTTGCAGATTAATTTTCTGTTACTTGACTGATTAGTCAGTGTTTGAATAGTTTCAGGCCTAAAGCAGATATCTGAGCCCAAAAAATTGTATCACGACTTCCCGAAACTGAGGGGGAAGTCTGAAAATGTGTTCAAAACCTAAATATATTTACTGTGCGCTCATTTAAAACAGGCGACAAGAGGAATATTTTTTTCACAAATAAGTTTTAAAAAAATGAGTTTTTGCAGATGGATTTTCTCTAAGTTGAGTAATTAGTTTATTGTCTAATATTTCCACCTCGGCAGGACGTTTCTGAGGCTGAATAACTGACAGAAAGCTGCGACTGCAGAGGAGAAATGTCGGAGATGTGGTTGGTTCTGCCAGTTTAAGCTCCTCAGGCTGAGGCTGCCGGATGAGGTCACCTTTGGACACGAGGCCATCAGTCTTTGCTAAGTGGAGCGTTCGAGTGCGGATTCATTTCATAACGCCTGACACTCGAGGACACGTCTCCGAAGCCGATGACTCAGTGAAGTCAGCTGCCAAATTCAGACGATTGATTTGAACCTGCGTCTTTGTTGTGGGAATGGACGATGAAAGTCCTGGACTCGCTGACTCTGGTGTTTCCAACAGTTATTAGAGACAAGTGCTCAGTGTCTCCCATAAACTACCAGAGGATGTAGCACAAAAACACGCTGCTAATAATTAATTCAAAACTGTTAACTGAAGGCTAGGTGCAGCTTTTTTTCATCAATTTAAAAAAAATGAACTTTGGTTTGTGATGGTTTTCAACAAAATACCCGACTTGACAAGCTCCGACTCAAACGCATCTTTGATCCAAACCTTTTCTTTTTACTCGTGCTTTTTTCTTTTTAAGCAAAGAGAAATGAAAACACGCAGCTTCTTCTTTGTATCAGGCTGTTTTTGGTCGCTGGTCCGCTGTAGCTCGTATTGTGAGGACCTGCAGCTCTACCAGGACTTTCAAAACCACCTTGAAAAGACGATTCAAAGCTGCTCAGCTCTGCACTCACTGACCTTGAACTCCAGACTCTATGACTTGTTTTTTGGGGTTTTTGTTTTTTTTAATATGATAAGCATTCACTTGTCATGCACTGCTGTATGAAGCGTTTTATTGTGCTTTGTAAATAAAATGAAATAAATTAAATGAATTCCGTGACGCCTAAAATGAAAAGCTTAATTGTTCTCTGGTTAAAAAGCTCCCCACTTCATGTTAGTAAAATGCTAAAATCGCTGCAGTATCCCTTTAAATACACCACTCACGTGTTTGTCTCCAAGTAAAGCCAAACAGCAGTGACATTTATTAGACGTTTGGCGCAAAATTGAGCCAAATCTGACTTTTGTTTTACTGAATCAAAGTTAAAATTGTGTGTAAAACTAAACACGAACGAGACAAAACCAAACTGCACAGCGAACTTTAGCTGGAACTGCACGTGTTCATTACTCTTTGCTTTAAAAAAAAAAACTGAGTCAGAAGAAAAGGTTTGGATATGTTTGTTTTACTAACTGCTCATTTTCACATCTGGAACATTAGGTGTGTTTCTGTTTTTGTATTTCGTAGCTCATTTGCACTGAAAACATCTCTACATGCAACTCTCTCAACACGCCATCACCTACAGATAATGTTCACGATGTACGAAATCTGCAAACCACAGTAACCTTTGTACGTTTCAGACGCGTCATATCGAAGTTTCTAAAATAACGTAGTATTCCAGCTGAGTTGTTTTGTTCAGGAGGATGAGGGGACCTGCAGACCACTGCTCAAGACCGACAAACAACAAAACCATTGTTGTGTTTGCAGTGGATTTTTAGCCACCAAATGTGGGTGTTTTTAGTGATCTGTCACTATTTTCCAACAGAGATTTTGCCATGAAAAGCTGCTGTTTTTCTACCGAGACATCGATGCTTTACCAAGTTTGATTATGCCAACAAAGTGTGGCACAAAGCATCTTTTTAGGTACCTTATTTGGGTGTTTTGTAGCGAACTGTCGCTCCTGGCACAATGGTGGGTTTTTGTTTGTTTCTTTGTTTCTTTTTTAAGATTATTTTTTAGGTTTTCCCCTTTGTTTGACAGCTTTCAGAGTAAATGGGGGAGAGAGAGGGGATGACATGCAGCAGGGACACAGGTTGGACTTGCAGCACGTGGGGCACTCGCTCTACCAGGTGAGCCACTGGGCGCCCCAAAAGCAGTTCAATTTTACAAAGACGTTACGTTCCAGCAAGATAATAGCCCAAATTTTTTTAACGTTTTTTATCGAGACATTGCTGCTTTTTCTCCCATGATCGTGGCTTCAAAAGTGTCTGTTTTCTCCAAGACATCGCTGCTTTGCCTCCCGGGACAGTACATCAAAAAGTGGTCGCTTTTTATCAGGACACGACGTCTTTCGATCACTTAACAGTGACCTAAAAAGCAGTGTTTTTTTTATTAAAACATTGCTTTTCATCTCCAACATAATGGACTGAGAAGCAATGTTTTTTATCGAGACGTTGCTGCTTTTTTTCAAGTGATATTGGCCTGAAATGCAGTTGTTTTTCCCGACATATCAGTGCTTTTTCTGCCTCTATAGTGCCTGAAAAAATGCTGTTTTTTACCAACACAAAGCTGCTTTTCCGGGTGGGATTGTGCCATCAAAGCAAGTAATTTAAGCCATAATAAAGGAACTTTTCTTCATCATAACCACGTTTTTGTGTAACATAACCACACAGTGTTGTAAAGTTTCAGCATATCAGCTACATAAAGTGCAAATGTGACGTATGTGCGGTTTGCAGAAACGTACAAACATTTTTTCTGGTGACTGGGTTGCATTCAAAGGACACACTGTATGAGCATGTGAGTGCTGCATTATGATCCATTTGAAGAGCTTTGAATTAGAGAAATGGATTCAAACTCCAACTTCAGCAGTTCTGCAAGAGGGAGGGGTCCCTGTCAGGCTGCTCTGTGCGCATTTCTCCGGTAACAGCTCGTGCCAAAGCGCTGCAGAAACTTGCAGCGGGCTGTTCTGCGTCTATCCAAACATTCACAAAATGACACTGAGATGTCTTTCATTCCTGTCCGCGGATCATCTGTCCGCGCGGAATGGCTTCCAGCTGCAGTTACAGACTACAACACGCCCGCCTCCCCTCCTCCGTGTTGCACAAATCAATGGAACAAGAAACTGGCTCTTCCCCATGAGGATGGAAAGAGGTGTGTCAGGAGGCGAAGAAAGAGACCAACAAATCCATCCCAGTCCATCAGAGCGCAGGTATTATCACCCTGACATGCGAACAGCGCGTTAAGCCCTATTGTTTTGGCTTTTCGTGCACCTACTGCGCATCAGATCCTGTGCACTGACCCCGGGCGGATTACTGAGGAGCGCATATGTGTCAGATAAGCAGCCCGGTTCACTGCTCGGGCTGCGTGTGACAGCGGCGACGCTGCGCTGCTGTGCGCACACTCTCCACTGTTGATCAAATGAAAAATGGGCTTGGCATTTGCGCAACATCGTCCCCGACTTCCCCACAGAATCTGCTCTTCAAATAACGCCCCAAAATGCACATACATGCAAATAAACGCAACACGCTCAGGCGCCTCGTTGTGCATTGCTTTTGGATGCAGGATTGTGGAATGAAAAAAAGGAGTGAATGAGTGGTGCACGTACAGCTATGCTAGAAACCATTTAGGCCCTCAGATGCAAGAAAGAAGCGAAAGATCCAGAATAACGGGAGCGGGGGAAAAAACGTGGAGCCACAAATTCACACGCAAATCAAAGCAGACGACACAAAGAAAAGCAGCTGCTGTGTGTTTTAGAGAAATAACAATGCATTATTGTCCTCTTGGGATCCTTTAATAATGAGATTATAAATATTCTGTCGGATTAGTGTTGTTACGGCGCGCGAGGACAATCTCCGTGCGGCTGGAGCGAGAGGAGGACCTGCTCCGGAGCATGATGGAGGCATTTTTGCTTTTGCACGGAATAAGGAGAAACACGCCGGAGGGAGGTGACTGCTCCTGGTGCGATGGTGGCTGCAACAAAAACACGTTTCTCCTGTTTGTTGTAGATGGAGGATCGATGGAGATGAAGATGGAGATCGCGCAAATTGCATAAAAAAAGGCCTAAAACGCGCAAAATCAGCCGCTGCAGGAGTTTTTTCTGCTATATGATAGGAGAAAATGCATTTCATTCATGTGCATGATATTTGTATAACCGCTTCGAGGCCCAACCTCTCCCACCTCATGCAAAAAATATTAAGTGACAAGACGAATGCCGATGGAGAATATCGACGCACCGTTTTGGGTTCGCGCGTCGGCGGCTCGCTGCGGGGTTTCGGTGTGATTGCGCAGACATCGCTTTGGAAGAAATACTAGAAATATGACGGTGTTTTTTCTTACCTGAGTGCAGACAGCGGTGTTGTGTCTTCAGCGGCAGTCGCTCACCGGGCTCACACGGCTTCTCCTCGCAGTGCAGCGGGCGGCCGGAGCGGGGCGCTGCGGAGGAGCGCAGAGGAGCGGAGAGGAGCAGAGAGGAGAGGAGAGGAGAGGAGAGGAGAGGAGCGGGGACTGGCTCTCCTGAAATGCAACCTGTCTGCTCACATCGACCCATCTGGTTTTAGGGAGGGAGTTAATAACGAGGTGCAATTACAAGCTTTGAAAAGTTGTGGGTTTTTAATGTTTTATAGCATTTAAATATCAAAAATCTTTAAAAAAAAAAACAACAAAAAAAACATTAAAAAAAAAAAAGATAGTATATAGGCCTGTCTTAAATGTTAGATCTGACTTTGTGTGAATTAGTATTAGAAACACATTGCCGTGTAACCCTTGTCTCTGTATGTCTTGATCAAATATCTTAAAGAGCTTATCTACTTATTTTCTTTAATGTCATTTTCTTTTTCGTTTATTTTATTCTATTTTTTTCAGTTTTTTTTATCAATTTACTTATTTTTTCAATATTTTATTTTATTCTTTTTAAATCTTTTAATTTAATTACATACATATATTATTTTATCCTCATTTTATTTTATTTTTCAATATTCTAATTATTTACTTCTTTTATTATTTTTCAGTATTTTTTATTTTATTTTATTTTAAAATATTTTATTAATTTATTATTTACTTCTTCTAATTTGATTTGATTTATTCATTATATCCTTATTGGATTTTAGTTTGTTAAATATATAGTAATATAATAATAGTTCAATTATCTACATATTTACTTATTTTATCCATATTTTCCAGTATTTTATTTATTTAAACATTTTTTTTAATCATTTTTTTAAATGATAAATTTTTCATTATTTTGTTCTTAAAAAAGGTTTGGCTGAGGAGTGCTACTTCACATGTGTAGGTTTTAAATAAACAAATAATAAATAAATAATTAAAATAAAATGGGGGGGTAAATAATTAGAATACTGAAAATCAAAATAAAATAAGGATAAAAAATAAGTGAGCAAATAAAATATTAACCATAAAAGGAAGAGAGATTTTTTTCAGCTTCTAAAATAAATCTCCTCCACTTTTAAACATCTCCGCGGCCTCATTACCTGCTGCTCTGAGTGAGTCCAGGTCACATCCATGGAGCTGTTTAAAATGCTCGGCCATCGGGTCGTCTTCATTTCCTGTGCGAGTGGCACAAATACGCCATCCGCACAGGAAATGAAGGGTGTGTTCTGAATCGCATATCAAGTCTTTTTACTTTTAGTACAATCTACGGCCGCCTATTTTTTTTTGGCCAGAATCTTGTTTACTTATTCTTATTTTTAATTTTCCATATTTTAATTATTTTATTATTTACTAATTTTTATCCTTATTTTAATTTTCAGTACTTTTTATGCAGAATTTGTATTCTTTTATAATATTTTATTGACTTATTTTTATTCTTGTTTTATTTTTTAATGTTTGATTTATTTACTTATTTATTTTTGCAGTATAATATTTATTTAGCTATTTTAAATGTATTCTTATTTTATTTTCAATATTTTATTTATTATTTATATTTGCTTTTTTTACCTTACTGTTTGTGTCTTTGTCTTCAGAGGAGCACATGTCTGAAATAAAAAGAATTTTTAATATCAGTTGACTGTAAACATGTTTTTGGTGTTATTTATAGAACAGCACATGGGAAGAAATATGCCCAAAACAGTCTGTAAGAGACCAAAGAGCAGAACACAGGAAGCAGGGTTTGGGGCTCAAAATGGATGAGTGTTTGTTGTTTTATGGATGTATTTTCAGTTTATGAAAAGGGTCAGTATCTTTTTTTGTATCTGAATTTATCTAAATAATTAAGCCTTGTGATAAAGCTTCATACAAAACCACAAAACGTTACTTTTAACCTCTAGTGGAGGACTTTAACTCTCATTTTCAAACTCAAGCTTTAAAAAATGTTGTACATTAATATTATTTTTCTACTTTCATTGAGATATTTTTTTAACCAACATCAGTTCTTATCATAAAAATTAAATATTCATAAATTATTCAGAATTTTAATGTCAGACTTCTGTCATGATGCCACCATGTTTTTAGAAAAAACACAAAAAATTAATTTTTTAATCTCTGTCTGGGATATGTCAGTGGTTTGCTGATAGTGACGGTGCACATAGTGGAAATAGCATGTATTTTCTCCATTAGAAAAATGTGATTAAAAAACAAATAATTTAGTAATCAGGTGGACAAAGGAAAAATTTAAAATTCTAAGGCAACAGCTCAGAATGACACCCAGAAATAATACAACGCATGTTTTAATGCATTTTAAAATGCTTTTTTAAATGCTGTTTTTATGCGTGTTTATGGCATATTCTTTTACTTTAACAGTATGTAACAATTTCCGACAGTGTATTTTAGACTTATTGTTGGAGCTAGAAATTCCAAGATTAAACAAAAATAAACAATCTTGGAAAAAGATTCATGCCAAATGCATGAACACAGCCAACATTATCCAAAAAATGAAGAATGAAAAGCGCCTAAAATGCACCAAACAGTCTCTCAGGGTTAAAGGACTCGAAGCATTTGAAGAGGAAATAATATGGATTATAAATATGCATTTTAATTTTAAAAAATCACAGTTGTTGAAGTGATTGTGTGTGCAGAGAGACGTCTGCAGAAGCTACAGTAACAGATCAGCACGGCCGGCACACAAAAGGTCGAGTCTTGGCACGTAAAACAGCGGAGGCCGGGGGGGAGAAACAGTGCACCCTTGTGTCGCTGCTCCTTCGCTGGCCTCGCTGTGGCCCCTCACTATCGCTCCCACCCACTGCCAACTTTTACACCCAGCCGAGAAAGCGTTCAGCTGCAGAATAACTGACGGTCAGATGTGTTTGGGAAAGCTATGATGTGCTGGCAGGACGGGACTCTTTGTTCCTTCTTTCGTTCCCCTCTCTCCTTTTTGGAAACGCGCCCGGTGCAACAGCTGCCACGAGCTGTGTGGCAGAAGACGTTTGGATTTATGGTGGTGGGAGTTCACTGCGGGCCAGGTGCTGCGGTGGGAGCCTTCTCAGGCTGAAAACACCCTTTAAATGAAATGAATCCAATAATGAACCAATAATGAAATGACTGGTCAGCAGTCTGGTGCCTGCAGGAGCCGCTGCGCTGGCTGCAGGACGTTTCAGTCTCTCCGGGCCGGTTATGAAAGAGTTTTAGTGGCGTTAAATACGATTATTTACATTTGGAAGATTTTATATTGAAGAAAAAGTTTGAGTTCACGGGGAAATAATCTTATTTTTCAACGTTTTGAAAGTGAGATGTTTTGACAGTAATCATGTCATAGCCTCTCAGGAAAAGGGACTAAATAACACTCTGAATTTAGGTGAAATTTTGGAGATGAAAAACCAGCATGGCCATTATTTTTTAACAAAATAATTTCTCGTACTTTTTACTTATTTCTTGCTCCTTTATTGGATCACATCTTATGCTGCTCAGTGGCTTCCAATGTTTTTGAAAAAAGCCAATTTGCTCAGGTTTCTAAGGGTTAACAGGGGTCCCTTGACCTTTGACCTCAAGATATCTGAAAAAAATGTGTTCTGTGGGTACCCATGAGTCTTTCATAGTGCTCGATGCAAAAAGAAGACAAAGACTTGATTGATTTATTCAGGTTTTTTTAAAGAAAAGATGTAAATAAAGCAGCCTGCTTTAGAGGAGATTTAAAAACATTGAGATATATATCGTGTATCAAAATATACACTGTAAAAAAGTTTGGAGACATAATTATCAAGTAAAAATGTTTAATATTTATGAGTACCACTTATTTACACTGTTTTCAATTTCCCAATAATACTTTTTTAAAAAGAAATCATTGTTCTTCATTAAATCTTAAGCATTTTTCTAAGGGCAGCTTAGAAAAAAATAATAATTCCAATTAAAGTCACTCTACAGCTCTTCTCCTTTCCTTCACCCGGCCATTTATCATTTGCACACTTTGCCAATTATTAATTCCCTCAACATCATTTCTACATTTAAAGCCTAATAATAAACTACACTTAATTTAAAACAAAAAATACATAGAAAATTCTGTCCTAAATTTTAAAAAAAATGAGTGGATATACTGAACATAATTAGGATGAAGTTATTTAGTTGCAATAATAAACAATAATAAAATAAATATATATAATATAAGTCAATAAAATTAGTGCAAAGACATTTTTTGGCAGGTATTAGTTTTAGTGTTTACAGTGTAGCCTAAAAACGTCACAATTTCACTTTCAGCCGGCACCGCCCGGCCCTGATGCAGGTCGCTGTTGATTCTGCAGAGAAATAAATGAAAGTGCAGCTGTAAGTCAAATACGTGTGAGCCGACTGTGACTGCAGACTCACATCAGCGCTGACTGTACAAAGACTCCTCATCACAGTAATGAGTCCTCTGGACGCCAGTTCAGACTTCAGACCGCTCTGTGTGGAATAATCTTAAATACATAAAGACTAACTGGCCACCTGCCTGCTCACTCAGTGTTTTATCAAAGCTTCATCCAAATCAGAGAGACAAGCTGCGATAATTCCTCCAGATTACTGTTAAATGACTCACATTCACTCCCACTATCCAGCTCTGTTACTAAGTCTTGCAATTTGTAGAGATTAAATGATAATTATATTCACCTTTTTTGTATAAAGCCAGACATGATGCTGTTTTTAATATTCAAAATATATGAAAAACTCTCACAAAAAGACTAAAAACCTAAAAGTAAGTTTATTAAGTACAGTACTGGTAGACATAAAGGCTTAGATTTCAGGGGGAAACCTCCTGCTCAATATTTACAACATTAAATTGCAAAAGGACTTTTTTGTGGGAAAAAAATACATTTGCACCATGAATTAATGTTAATGTTATGCACATTAATGCATAATTTATGCACAAAAATCACCAAAAAAAAAACAATCTTTAACACTGAAATCTTCCTGGTGAAGGGCCACAAAATCCCTCACTTTAAAAATGCCCAAAAGCTGAAAAGAAAGTCCTTTATCGCAGACAAAAAAATGCCCAAACTGATGGCTGAAGAACAAGTAAGGAATCAAACACTAGAGGGAGTTAATGCAGCATCAGCAGCCTCCTCTGCTGCAGGAAATCATCTTAGTGTAAAGAAATATAAGCAAAGGATTCATTTCTGCCAATAAGAAGCTTAGTTTCAACATATTATTTAATGCATATTGTAAAAACATCATTATGTTTAAACTGGGCAAATACTAGGATTAATTTCTTTCTTTCTTGATTTTAAGATGATTTCAAGTGCTCATAAATACCCCTGAAGGTGAAATCTAAAAAAAACAAAAAGGGAGACTTTACTTGGAAAAAAATAAAATGAGAATAATAATAATAATAATAATAATAATAATAATAATAATAATAATAAGCTTTGCTGCCCGACTGAAAAACTGAAAAAAAAATAATTTCGATTCCAACCTAATTGCAACAACAAAAAATGGCTGTGTATGTTTTCACAAAGCATGGATACATTAAATAATATTTTTAATATTTATTTGGAAAAGTTGGAATACAGCGTCCGAAGCACTGTATTTTTTTTTTCTTTTTACAATTTACTGACAAATTTTACTCTAAGATTTTATACTGAAGACTCTCCATATGATATGAACTCACAGTAAAACCATCAGTTGTCAGTATAACTACACGTTCTGTGTACAGAATACTGCAGGTTTTCACAGCACGAGTTGTTTTTCAGTTAAATATTACATGATAACTCCTGCTGCGGGAGAGTTACAGCATAGAAACTACAAGCCAGAAAAACAGAAAATAAAACAGCTGAACTGAACGCACATTTTTAACCTTCAGTCGATGTTTTGGTTGTACAGACTCAACAATCATGTTCACAGAGTGCAGCATCAATAATGCAGAGTTAAAACGTTTCCTGTTCGATCTCCTGCTGTGAAGTTAGTACGAAGCTGCTCAGGTGACGTCAGCGTTTGATAGAAAATATACGTTCAGTCATCTCGTGCCTCAAAATACTCGCTGCGGCTGCACAGAGGACCAAGATTCCTCCATTTGAACCATTTTTAACATGGACGACTGACCTTCTGCCTGCTCGATTTAGTTTCTACGAGCCCAAGAAATAAGAAAAAGTGGCCATTTACTTGATTAATTTGATTTGAAACATGAGCTTTAGTCAGATTATAGCGGTTTACATCCTGATTCTCACCACATACACGGTAAGTTCTCAGTATTGTTAACAAATCTGCATGAGGATGAAACATTCAATAAGGCTACTGTTAATAATGTTATGTAAAATATGTAAACTGAGGTGGGAATTACAGGAGAATGATTTTTTTTTGTCAGGTGAACTCCACTCATCCTGAGTGTTCAATTGTTCTTCATCTTCAAAAAAAAGAAAATGAGTGCAAACTAAAAATGAAGACGGACGCTGCAGCTTCACAATCAACTGCTAACACAACTGCAGGTAACATAAAGATTAAAGCATTATATAATATTTTCCTTATGTCATATGTTGATTCTATTCTTTGTTTTAAAAAAATATTAGGTTGTGTGACAGAGTGGGACGGAGTGAGCTGTTGGCCAGCTGTCTCTGAGGGACAGAGTGTCTCTGTCCACTGTCCTCTGCTGCTACTGAAGCTTGAAAGTCCTCCAGGTAAACTTTATTTTATCATTTACAGACTCCACAGTGTCTCTGAAGAAAGGGACATTTTTAACAAAAAACAACATAATAACGGAAAAAAAGTGCAAAAAGTCAGTTATAATTATGTTTAATAAATGAATCGAACTGAGTTTATAGAAAAAAGTTTCACAAACACTGAAGATTTTTATGCCACTTTCTCTATGTTAAAGCTGTTATATTTAAACAATAATGGACCAAATGACGTTAAACCAAAGGTATTATTTAGTACAAATTGTAGCAAATTTTTTGACACATTGTTTTTCACATTTGGCATCTTGCAATATTTTTAAATTTTTCAATTTTTGTATTTTTTTTTATTGTTTTTGTGTTTATAGATACCAAAAAAAGTTTAAAAGCCTATTGTGTCAAGAATATGCTATTCCTCACATTATTTATTCCTTTTTTTTTTTTTTAAATATTATTGAGCCTTAAACTGTAGGAATACTGAGACTAAAAACATTGTATCTGAATAACCCTTAAAAAGTTCACCAAGCGTTCTTAATAGACATGATAACAATTAATCGATAATCGATTAATTGGTTCCTGATAATTAATGGAACATGTGAAATTTAATCGATTGAATTGCAGAAATGTTATTTTTGTCTTCCAAATGGACGGCATAAATTTTACAGTTTAGAAATGTTGCAATTACGAGTTTTGAATTATAAAATTTGCAGGTTGTTCTGTAAAGTTGTTTACATCCTCACTGTTTTTTTTACAGTATTATTCTGGAAACCACAGCTGACTTTTGTTTTAGTCCTAAACTACAAATGTAGAACTCCTGAAAGAAAATTATACTTTTATTATTATTATTATTTTTATTATTATTATATTTATTATTTATATTTACATATTTTTTCATATATGTCTATAAAATTATTATTTTTTTCACATTCTGTCAGTGGTTGCAGAAACTATTTTTCGGCTCACAGCTGCAGTTTGACCTCTCTCAGCTTCCTCCTGCGTCCTGACACATTTGTTGTGCACAGTTCTCATCAGCAGACGCTGCACAGTCAGCGGCTGGAGTGAGCCGAGCGTGCCGTATCATAAAGCCTGTCACTATGACGCTCCGGAGGAAGATGAAGACGTGAGGAAAGAGGTGCGGCAGACAGAGTTCCCCATGCATGCATGCATGCATTTCACCAGCAGGGAGCCAGAGATTTGGTTCTTTACGCCTCCGACTGATGAATATTTCATATTTTGCTGCAGAAAAATTACTTTGATACCCTGAAGTTGATCTACAGCGTTGGATACGGAGCGTCTCTGGCTGCTCTCCTCGTCGCGGTCCTGCTTTTCTGCTGCTTCAGGCTGGTTTACTTCAACATTAAAGATTTTTTTTTATTTTAATTTATGAAATGTCTGTAATTATATTCCTGTGTTTTCTCTCAGGAAGCTGCGCTGCACGCGAAACTACATCCACCTCAACCTGTTTGTGACCTTCATGCTCAGAAGTGTCGCCGTGTTCGTCAAAGACGCCGTGTTGTTTGCAGACAGAAGCACAGATCACTGCACGGTGTCGACGGTGAGGCCGCACACCGCTCACACATGAACAAAAACATTAAAAAAAAACTGCTGAAGAAAATTAACTGGAGCAACGTCATTTTTGAAAAACTGTCAACATAAAAACTTGTGCTCATAATCATGAGTGATAAAGTACTGTGTACTTTACTGTACTGCAATATCCAAATTATTTATTAAATGAATTTTCAAGCGTTATTTAAGATTCTTTTATTTAACATTTAATAATGAGGAAGAATTAGTTAATTTTATGGGTAAATAACTTAGAAAAATTGTGTTCATAATTATGCTTAAAAAAATCAAATAATGTGAAAAACATTGTCGGTATAACTTAATTTTTATGACTAATCGACCTAAAAAAAAAAGCGAGTGTTCATAAATATGGTAATTAAATATATAACTTTTTTAAATTGAAATAATGTGAAAAAAAATGTTGGAACAACTTAATTTTTATAAGCAATCAACTTAAAAATTGTGTTCATTATTAGGGTAATTAAAAGCACATAAGACTTTTTATGAGTAATCAACTTCTAAACTTTCTAAACTAGCTTCTTCTTTTTAGCACTGAAAATTGACTGATATAAAAAATATGAATCAAATGTTATTGCAAATTAATAAATGCTACATTTTTAAACATAAATATTTAATTTTTTTATATTTTCATCTACTTTTCATCTACAACTCTGAGTATCCTAAAAGGAAGCACATGCAGATTTCTTGCAGTTAAGTGTAATTTCTTGTGTGACGTCAGTGACGTGAAATCGCGTCCCGTGTCGTCTCAGCTCCGGTGCAAAGCGGCCGTGACCTTCTTCCACTTGTGTGTTCTGTCTAACTTCTGGTGGCTGCTGGTGGAGGCTCTGTACCTGCAGACTCTGCTGCTCTGCACCTTCACTCAGCCCGCGAGGCTCCTCAGGATCTACGGCTCCGTCGGCTGGGGTACGCTGTGCGTTTTTCGGCTGTATTTGTGTCTGATCACGTGTCCCTGATCTGATGGAGAACCTGATTTTGCAGGAACTCCGTCAGTGACTGTTGTAATCTGGGCCCTGCTGAAGTCACAGCTTGATGATGAGGGGTAAGTGTTACGGAAATGTGTCTCATATTTTAGATTTTTATTTCATGTTAACCCTCCGAAACCTTAGCAGATTGATTTCCTTTAAACACATGGAAAGAAAGCAATGAGCAACTTGACATAAAAATGACCCGAAATTAGCAGGGAATTAATAAACTGAGAATAAAATGACCTGAAATTAGCAAATAAATAAATAAATAAATAAATAAAATAAAAAATTAAAGTTAAAGAAAAAACAAGAAGTGACCTGAAAAAAAGTTCTGATATAAAAATTTGGAATAATTATATTTAAATGTAAATATATATTTTAGTTAGTTAGCTCTTTATTTTGACCATGGCAAAAAAATAAAAAAATGAAAACACAATATAAGCAAGGAAAAAAACACCTGAATGCCCATCATATATATTCAGTAAGCAAAGTACTTTATATCTGAAAGGAGCGAGAGGAAGTAAATACTAATTCATTTTTAATAATTATAGACTTTTTTAAAATTATTTAATTAATTAAATAACTTAGAAAAAAACATTTTCTTTTTCTCTTTAGCCTAATTTTAAATGTATAATTATAAATATAAGTTTCTTGATATTTTTCCCTTTATTGAATATCTTTTTTTCAATTATGTCTTTATTAGTTTCAACAGTTATCCATTAACAAACAACAAAAAACACAAAAAGAAGGAAAAAAGGATTATAGTAATAATAAATAAATAAATAAATAAATAAATACATTTTCTCTCTCTCTAAGTGTTTTTTTTTCTTTTTTCTTATTTTTTGCAATTTGCCGCATTTCATGCCAAGCTGCTGATTGTACTTCTTCCCATGTTTTTTTGAAAGACATCATATCAATTTGCTCAGGTTTCTGTGTGTGTGTGTGTGTGTGTGTGTGTGTGTGTGTGTGTGTGTGTGTGTACAGGTGCTGGGACGACCTGGACAGCCGCCTGTGGTGGATAATCAAGATCCCCATCCTGCTCTCCATCTTTGTGAGCACATCGTCTGCACATCAAACTAAATTCTGGGATCACGTACGAACTCTTCTCCTCGTCACTTTTACTTTAATATCTTCTTTGTGTGATTTGAACTGCAGATAAACCTCCTGATCTTCCTGAACATCAGCAGAATCATCGTTCAGAAGACAAAAGCCAATCGTGTGAACCCAAGTGAGTCACACCTGTCCAGGTGAGATTCTGTCCCTTATTGTCCTATCTATTCTGTCTCCTCCGTCTGTCTCTGTCTTTGAGCGTCCTCTGCTGCCCTCTGCAGGACTCTCCTGCGCTCCACTCTGCTCCTCATCCCTCTGTTCGGAGTTCACTACGTGGTGTTCGCACTGATCCCAGAACACGTGGGCGTCGGGCCTCGGCTCTACTTTGAACTAGTTTTGGGCTCCTTTCAGGTAACACATGACGGATCACGAGGGCTGGGCGATATGGAAAACGTCTGTCGATATCGATATATATCACGATATACATCAAATCACTATTTCTGTCGAGCTTAAAGGTTCCCTTTGACTCCTAAGTGAGATATGAAGACATCATAACCAGTGATGCTCGATAATGATTATTTCAACCGATACGATAAACCGATAATTTCCAGCTGCTCGTGGCCGATAAGATATCGATAACAGACAGCTCTTTATGCTTGTTTTTCATTACCTGAGGGTATGAAAGGCTGAGATGTGGTGAGTACAGATGAATTTCATTTTCATTAAAAAATGACATTTCAGACAAAAAGCTGAAAAAAATCGCATTTCGGTAAAATAAAGTCATTTTCAAGAGCAAAATCAGTTTCATTTCTATATATTTAATGTCAACTTGAATTGTACAAAAATAATGCTGAAAATAATATTGTGTTTGAGTTATAGTGGGACTACAGAGGAACGTTCCCCAAACTGTCAGGAAGCAGCAGCTACAGAACCGTCCCTAAGTAACCGCTCTGCTGTGATCTCTGCACATTTACACCAAACATCAGATATCAGTTTATTCTTTCAGCAGAACCGAGCTGGAAACTCACTACACCTGAACTCAAACCGCGTCCAGCCTGTCCTCTCATCATGTCCTCTCATCATGTCCCCCTCACACACACACGGAGCAGGAGGAGGGAGGGGGGAGACGGCGGCCGCTTACACCGGTGTTCAGCGGTTACTGTGAGCAGCGAGCTCGCTAAGAAATGACAGAATCAGGACCGGATTGAGACATTTTGGAGTCCTAGAGGAGACTGAGATCACCTGAAGGACAATGAGAGCAGAGCAGACATTTAGAAACACCAGTGGAGAATGAGAGCGGAGCAGACAGCGCAGAGACACTGCAGAGACACTGCAGAGACACTGCAGAGACACCGCGGAGACACCGATGGAGAATGAGAGCGAGCGGACATGGCGGGAATGCCTTCCATATTCTATCCACTACATCTCATATTTCAGTCGAGGAAAAGTTATATCGCGATTGATATCGTTATCGTTTATCGCCCAGCCCTATATCACTCACTAAAAATATTTATTTGATATATATTTCAGGGCTGAAACTATGAGTTATTTGCAGATCGTTTTTCTTATAGTGAAGAAGTCATGAGCAGCATCATCCTAACTCTGCTTTTTCATGTTGTCTCAGGGTTTCATCGTTGCTCTGCTGTACTGCTTTCTCAATGCAGAGGTGAGTCCCGGCTGCAGAAAAAAAACTTCATCAGAGTCGACTCTGTCAAAATTAACAGCATTAAAAAAGACTAAATATTGTCTTTCAGGTCCAAAAAGAAATCCAGAGGACGTTGAGAAGATGTTGGCCTGAGACGAAAACTAACGTCATCAATCTTCCTACTCAAGAATTTGTCCCCTGAAATCGAAATAAAAGATATATTGTAGTTTGGTGCTCATCAGCTCCTCGACAGGTTTATTCTCTTTCCTGATTATTAACTAATAACAGATCCATATTTGTTTTTAAAAGTGGTTAATTTCTCCTTTTTTATGGAGGACGGCAGAGTCAAAGAAAATATGATAAAGAATTTAATAAATTCATAATTAATTGTGCAAAAAACGTTTTTTTAATAAAATAATTAATTGAAAAAATATTAAAGTAATGGGCAACAACAATTATACAATTAATTAATAAAAAATAATTTATAAATAAAATATCTGTCAATAAAAAGTAGGGATTTACAAAAAACAAAAAAGTCAATATGTATATGATTAAAAAAAATACACTACTGCATTTGTAAAATATATATATTAAATGCAGTTTGAAATAAATAAACATAATAAACATAAATAAGAAATTGCTTTTAAAAACTAAATTATGTATGCATATTTTAATCAAACATTTAACATTTCCTTTTCAAATGATATTTCCATTTCTCCACTCCATTTACTTTTCCTGTTAGCAAGTCAATTTGCTCAAATTCCTTTTTTATTGCCCATTAAAATATCAAACAATACATTATTTTATCATTTATTTACAGAAAGATTAATCAATTCATTTTAAAACAAATGCATCATTGCCTATTTTTATTGCACAATTACTTATTAATTAGTTAAATTCTTTATTAGTATTTCCATGACATTTATTCCATATTTCCACCACGACAGCTCAATAATTCAATAATATACAATATTTAAATAGCTCTGTGATTTTCTTTATACATGTTTGTAAAGCTTGCTCTAAAAACAGCAGACAAGAGAGCTACATCTAAACATTCGAGCTGCATATAAACTTAAGACTCATCAGAGGCACAGTTTGTTTACCGGGAGATGCTATTAGGTATCCACAGGAGAAAAAAACATTTATGTTTACACATCCTTCTCTATTTGTAATATTATTTGTTGAAATATTGTTAAATTGTAAGTAAATCACTAAATAAATAAACTGATTTACAGTTTGTTCAGTCTTGGTGCTACAGAATGTGTTGATGTTTGTGATTGAATGTCGTTGTGTTGTCTATATATGGTGACCCTAAAAAAACAATAAAATATGATAATAGTATTTATACTGGAGTTTGTTTTTTTTTAATTATGCACTCAGCATGTGCAAAGAATAGAGTCACTAAAACTGTACAAAACTGAGCTTCTGCATCAGGCTGACACCCAGTGGTTACAGCGCCACATTACAGTGAGCGCCTGACATCAACTGAAGCCGAACCACAGACAGAATTTCAAATCCAAGTGTGAATGAAGAAAGTGAAATGCAACACAGACAGCAGACCAGGCCATCAGTCGACCGAAACACCATTAAGATTATTAACCCTTAGGGCACTCTTTAATATTACACACACTCGTATCGCTCTGCACACAAAAAGCACCAAACAGACCCTCAGCATTCACACAAAACATGATCAACTAATAAATTAAGATATACTATATAAAATACTTGCATACTACATGTTCATTTATTTGTGGTGGACCCCAGTAATCACCCACTACAAATAGACTGTCAAGAGCTATTGTGATATATATATATATATATATATATATGTATATATATATATATTTACCATGCTGTTAGTCACTGCACCACACTCTCAGAGTGCCAAGAGTACTGTTGTCACAGACAGAGCAGCAGAACACCAGGCACAGTGAAGGTGAAACTTAACCATTCACTGTGCAGGGTCTAAAAGTTTGCTTTCACTCACTCTGCACTCTGCTTCTCCTCTCATCCGTCAATCTGATCAGCTCTGACCAAGACAACTGATCAATTATCCACGCTGCGACTCAAAACTGCCGCTGAGGGATAAAAATAAAAAACATCCCAATTTAGATGGGGTACAGAAAAAAGAAAAAAAGAGCACACACACAATAGAAAAGAAAAAATGGGATATTTGCTTCACGTGTTAATTTTATTTTTTTTGGAGCTGGACTATTTATTAGGATCACTATTGAAATATTTTGTCATTTGTCCACGACATGACAAAAAACAAATGAAGTAAAAAGTGCAATATTTCCCTCGGAAATGTAGAGAAGTACAAGTATAAAGTAGCACAAAACGGAAATACTCAAGTACAAGTGTCTCATAACTGTATTCAAGTACTATTTCAGTAGAATCACTTTTCCACTGGCAGAGGGCTCCATGAGTACTCAGCTACAGATGCCCCATCAGGGACCTCAGGGGCCCCCAGGTACAAAGAAACAAAGAGCCGGCATGAATGAATGAATCTGTGAAGGAACTTCAAAGTAAAACTCAAGACGAAGTAAACTCTGATTTAAGAGTTAGACAGTCAGGAGGAGTTTTATGGGTTCAGTTTTTTAACAAAGCGGGAACTTTCAGCATGTGAGGAGTTAAAGAAAAAAGGGTCTCCAAGAAGAAGAGGAGAAAGGAATCCCACCTCCCCTCCCTCGCCTCTGAATGGTCTAACCCGCCGTTCACATGGCACCCTCCCCCCATGTGTGTGTGTGTGTGTTGTCTTTGCCTTAAATAGTGCAGTTATCCGGCCGCTCTGCCTTGGGACTGCGAGATCGGACTGCAGCCGCTCAATCTGTACGACTTCATCCGCTGCTCCACAGCAATCACTTCCTGTGTCTCTGTCTACAGCGTGTTTGTAAAGGGACAAAATGAACGGGACGGTGGACGGGATGTACGACCACGCTCCTCATGACGGCTCCTTCATGTTCACCTCCGAGTCTGTGGGAGAGGGACACCCCGGTGAGTGCAGGACTCCCTCTGCATGCTGCTGCTGAGCGCTGGCGGTTATCATGTGTTTTATGTTTCAGTGATCATTGATGACTTTGAGGAATGTGCAGAATCCTGGTGCTGCATGGAGCCACTGTACCAGAAAAAAGCCGTCTGAAGAGCCACACACCTCTGACTGATTTCTATAAAAACTTATATTTAAAGCATGAATACAGGTAGAAAAATAGACTGTCAACATGCTTTATCAATTGCACTGCAGCTGCACATGATGTTTAGGATTTTTAACCCTTTGAAACCTGCTTACAGACACCTTTCACAAGTGTTTAAACCTTTGAACTCCAATTTGTGCAATGTCTCTTGAAAACTACAGGAAAAAAGGCAATGAGCAACATGGCAAAAAAAAGTCCCGCAAATTGCAAAAAAATAGTAGATATAGACATTTTTAAAGAAAAAAAGGTTGGGAAAATGTCTATAACTATAAATTCATAGTTGTCAAAATTTTACAGTTTTATAGTTTTTTAACCCAGAAAAAAAAAATGTTGTTCCACAAATTGCAAGAAATTAGTAGATTTAGAAAAAGAAAATAAAATCGGAAAAAAAGTCAGGGGGAAATGTCAGCAGGTCATTTATTTTTGTTTTATTTTATTTTATTTTATTTTTCAGGCAATTTTCTGGAAATAACTTCTTGCTAATTTTGGGGTCATTTACTTTTGTGTTGCTTATTGCCTTCTTCCTATGCTTTTGAATGATCATGTTCTTAAAGGGTTAATCCAAGTGCAAGAAAGTTGCACTCTGCAACTTCACTGTGGATCATTTTAAATGCTGCCCTGCTGCTTTAAAAACTTACAATGTTAAACCAACTAATTCAAGGTTGCTGAACTTGAGAAAAAAAAGTTCACTCAACGAAGGATATTAAGTTGAATCGACAGGTGGATGAACCATTCACAAATTCTTCGTTTAAAGGTGCAGCAGCTCCTGTTGGAGCCACTTTTGCACCAGATTTAGTACAAAAACAGCATGCGAGCGCTGTTGGATAAAACTTGAATGAATGGCTCTTTTCTAATGATTTTTATTGCCCTCAGAAAACAGCCATCGTCACACACTCTGAAATCCTGAAAAGCACTTCTCCTGCAGCATCTCTTCAAAATATGAATGTGTTACAACCTAAAGCACCGCGTGACAAAGTTTGGCTTCAGTACAACAAACTCGTATACTCGACAGCAACTGATCCCGGCTCTCGTGCACGCTTGCTACCCCTGACACTTGACATACATGGTGAACTGGAGCCCGTGCACTGCAGAGTGCTTGTCAGGTATTTGACTCTCCGCATGAGTCTCTGCTTCCCAACAGAGCAGCACGTGTGTTACGGAGGATAAATATCCTCTTTTACAATAATGCTGAAAACCTGTGAAGGCCTACTTTTTTGTTTTTACACACAGAAACTTCCCGAATCGAGATTCAATTGGATCGAAAAGCAGAATTCATAAAGTCACTGGTATTAATAAAATCTTATCCATTCCCATCAAAACATGGCATCAAGACAAGAAAGTTCAGTAAAACACGTTTTCAGCCTCACGTAGCAAAAAGCTTTACTTCTTTTAGATACCACCTCCTGTTAGTGTGGCACATCAGTCTAGTTCATTCAGAACAGATAACCTGCGTCTCTGCTCACAATCGACTAATGTTAACATTAAAGACAGGGCTGACCTTTGAAAGTCATTTTGGATCAGTCAGAGAGCCCTCAGTCGACTGAACGCAGATTTTCATTACAGATTTGTGCAAAACTTAAGAGATATTTTCTAAATGTCAATAAAACACAACTGCGAGATGACTGCGTTTCCAGAGTGATGTTGTGCGACTTCTCTGGCGATAACATCCTAAGCTGCACGGCGAAAGATGTTCAAAACATTAGCAGCTTTATTTCTATTGCAGCCACCGCACTAGCCGTCATTATGTCCAATCCAAGGCAGCGTAGGCGTGTTATGGAGCCATAATGGAAAGGCGAACCTGTTATACGAGGAAGCGGCCACGTATGAGGGATTTCTGGGAGCTGATCGTCCACGATTTCACAGAGGAATTGCGGATTCAAAACTTCCAGATGATCCGCTCAACTTTCTCAGAGTTATGTGATGCAATAACAGCTCTTGTTGCTCCTGCTGCATCATGGGAGCCAGTTCCTACTGACAAGCTCATAGCCATAGCATCATGTGACCTAGAAAAGCCAAAAACGTGTTTCAATAGCAGTTTTGCAAATTATGGCTTTTCCAAATCACCTGAAATACCAAACTTAAAAACTTTTTGCTCTAAATTGTGTTTCTATCAGATGTATTTTATATTCACAATGGAAACCTGCCGACTGGTGACACTCATTCTGCACATGCGCTCCAGGGCTGGGGTCAGTTGCAACATCTGACTTCTTTTATTCAAAAACATATTGTGAGCTACATGTCCTATGTAATCATGTTTAAATGGCATAAATAATTGGCAGACAGATGTGAATTTATTATATAATAAAATGCTTTTGGTGCAGTCCAAATAGTATCTGAGAGAAATGCAAACAGTGTTGCAGCAGGTCCCAGTCCCCCCTACAGCAGTGACTCACCAACAGAAACATGAATAAAAACCAGCTGTGAGCTCATTTCTATAGACTCACTTTGCAGCCTTTTCATTACTGATCATCACTGAGCCTGTAAATATGCAACTATCAGCTGCACCTCACAAGAACTAACCAGAACAAACTTCACCAAAAATCCGAAAAACAACAAAAAAAAAAGCAAGACGCCACAGCGGGAGCCAAACGCGATACAAAGCCACAGAAAAAAGCAAAATAAAACATAAGCAAGGCAACAAGTTGACTGCAGCAGCAGCCATAAAAACACATGTTGAAGCAAAAACAGCAGCACAGTTTAAATCATCTCATAATGCAACATATGCACACAACTTTTATGCTGTACTCATCTGTCTGCACGTCACTCTGCAGCTCTTAAATCCTCCAAAATCTGCTCCAGGTTCAACATCTCTGCTCCATTATTCCCGGTGCAAAATATGACCAGTCCTCTTGGCCTTTACGGGTCCAATATAAACAGTCCACACGACCTCGCTGTTTGCAAACATTTTGAGCTAAAAAAAAAAAAAAACACAGTCACAAACTGGACAAAAGTCTCTCTGAAAAACACTAAAGTTTGAAAAACAAATGTAGAAGCGACCGCTGCAAAATCCACGAGACAATATTAGCATCGTAGCATTTGGGATTGAAGCTCTTCCCAGCGTGCATCTGTCCTTCACGCATCATCTAGGTGCGTTTGATTTGGGTCACTGAGCGTGCGCGCGGGGTGGGGACACACCTGTAGCTCCTCACAGACACACAGGTAAACAGACAGACAGACAGACAGACAGGTGTGCAGACAGACCTGCAGCTGCCTTTTTTTCTTTTCTTTTTTCTACATGCTTTTAAATTTAGCACAATACTTGAGATAAAGCAGGTAAAATTAAATTAAATTAAATTAAATTAAATTAAATTAAATTAAATTAAATTAAATTAAATTAAATTAAGAGATTTCACAAAAATACACATAAACATAATCGTAGTAACTACAGTAGATGTAATTTGTTATTTCCATGGTCCCTTCTCCTGTGATGTAAGAGGTTATTTATTCAAGCAGATGTTTTAATATCACTTAGAGTAAAATTATATATATGATTTTAAATGTTCTGTATTCAAACATTTCGTTAAGAGGACTGCAGTTGTTTTTTTAAGAATATTTCATTCAATTTTCATCGCCAAAAAGTTACAAACCTACACGACCAACATACAAACAGATTAAACAAAACAGAACAACAAAAAAATTGCAAATAATTTGCAGAATTATTATAGCTTTTAAGAGGTTTATTTTTATTTTGTTTGTTTTTTTACAATCCCTTCTTTTTGTTCAGTTTTTTTTCATGTTTGTGTTGGGTTTTTTGCTAATTTTCAGGTAATTTTCTTGATTTCTTGCTAATTTTTTGGTCATGACTTTTTAAGTTCCTTATGGCCTTCTTGTCATTTTTTTTTAGGTATTAAGCCAATTTGCCAGTTTAAGGACTCAGATGTCATATTTTATGAAATGATTGTGTTTTGTTGGGCAAATCTGATGTCAGATCCATGTGGTGCAGCTAAAGTGTGTGTGATGTGTGTGAGTACAGTAGTGTGTCAGCGAGGCGGTGCTTTGATGAGCTGATGGAGTTACAGTGTATCATGTCACATCCACCAGCTGAGGTTATTCATAGAGCTGCAGCTCCTGATACGAGTGTCGTCCTCTGATTCCTGATGAGGAATGTGCAGCAGAAGGTCACGGGAGGAAACAAACTGCCACACAAACTGAAACAGATATTCGTGTATTTGAATCTTTTCCAGATAAGATCTGTGACCAGATCAGTGACGCCGTGCTGGACGCTCACCTGAAGCAGGACCCCGACGCCAAAGTGGCCTGTGGTGAGTAACCGCGAGTTTCTCTGCAGCAGAAGGTGGTAAATTTGTGCCAGAAGGCACAACTCTGTCTTAACCCTTCGAAACCTAGAGCGACATCAGTTTTTGGAAAACTGTATTTATAAATGAAAACTATTTATAATTGATTACATTTTTTAAATTTTGTAATTATGTTATTTATTATTTATATGAATTGTTTTATTTTAGCAATTTTTCAGATAATTTCCTTTTTATTTTATTTTAATTTATTTTATTTTCATTTTATTTTTGTATTTTATTTTTGTGCATTTCAACTAATTTTCTTTTACCTTTTTACCAATTTCTTGACCATTTTTGGATTATTTATTTTGTTTCTTACTGCCTTTTTTTCATGTTTTTGAAAGAAGTAAAACTGATTTTCTCCACTTTCAAAGGGTCAATGATGGACTGTCAGTTTGATGAAAGAAATTATTTAATGCTGTAAATCAAATTATTGAACGAAACAATACGTTGGCAAAAAAATTTTTTTTGACCTCCCTACAATGTTGATAATCAATTATTTGTTTAATTAAATTCAGTAAAACTTGCACACTTCAGTCTCATGCAGTGTGATGTCTTCTGTGCATGTGTGTGTGTGTGTGTGTGTGTGTGTGTGTGTGTGTGTGTGTGTGTGTGTGTTGACACAGAGACGGTGTGTAAGACCGGCATGGTGCTGCTCTGTGGTGAGATCACGTCCCGAGCCAACGTGGACTACCAGAAGGTGGTGAGAGACACAATCCGAGACATCGGCTACGACAACTCAGACAAAGGTGAGTTCAGCTAAATGTTCAGTCTCACACCTCTGCAGCCGACTTTTCATGTGCTGCGTTTAGACGCCATCACAAGTAGCTTATTTAAATCTCCAAAATCTGAGCAAATTAGCGTGATGTTTTTTAGAAACATGAAAAAAAAGGCAATGAGCAACTTGGCAAAACTTGTTTCTGGATATTGCAAGAAATAAGCAGATTTTAAAGATTATTTTTAAGGCCTTTTTTTAGGTCATTTCTATTTGTTTGTTTGTTTTTATTTAGGTAATTTTTTTGTACTTCTTTCAATAAAATATATATTTATATTCATATCAATTACATATTTAAAAATATTGTACAAAATTATTATTTAGCACATTTTTTTCAGGTCATTTCCGTGGTTTTTGTACATTATTTTAGTTGTTATTATTATTTATTTATTTATTTGCAGATTTTTTTGGGTCATTTCTTCTGAAGTTGCTCATTGCCTTTTACCTGTTTCTGAAGACAACAAGCCAGTTTTCTATGGTCACGGAGGGTTAAATTTCTGGGCGTGCCTGAGTTTAAAGCAGTCTTAACTTTCTGTAATGTGAAATGAGTTTACCCTGAAATGTCCCCCTGTCTCCGTGTGTCCAGGCTTTGATTATAAGACGTGTAACGTGCTGGTGGCCCTCGAGCAGCAGTCCCCTGACATCGCACAAGGAGTTCACATCGACCGCGTGGAGAGTGACATCGGGGCCGGAGACCAGGTCATCTGCAAAAACACAAACATGCTGTCTGTTTACGTGAACTTTGACTGTCACATTTTGATTTCAGAGTAGTTAAATTATGTTGTTTAACTTGTCTAACTTTGTTCAACTCAACTTAAAGTTTTGTTACACACACGAGGTTAAAAGCACGAAGACATTTGTGACAACAGAAGTTATCGGTTTTGTTTTGTGAGGACAGGGTCTGATGTTCGGATACGCCACAGATGAGACAGAGGAGTGCATGCCCCTCACCGTCGTCCTCGCACACAAACTCAACTCCAAGATGGCCGAACTGAGACGCGACGGCACCGTCCCCTGGCTCCGCCCCGACTCCAAGACACAGGTGGGACCCAAATTCAAACGCTGCAGCACAGAGTTCAAACGACCATCAAATGTGCTGATAATGGTGGTTCGTTAGTTGGTTATTTATTGTGTCATTTGCATAATTGATTCTGAGTTGGATTTAAAATCACACGTTAAAAATGTCACAAAGGTTACCTGTTTTCACTTAAGAAACATTGCTAAAATCAGAGCTTGACTTTCTGTGGAAGATGCCGAAAAGCTGACGGATGCATTTGTCTAAACAATTAAAATGCACTTTTTACTGGTCTACCCAAAAAAAGTATCGACAGGCTGCAAAAAGGACAGAATGAAAAACATGAACACAACCTATTACCATGTCACATGTCTAAATTGCACCATATTCTACACTGCAAATCCTCCGATTCGCAGTAACACACCTGTCGAGTGTGAAGTCGATCGTACGAAGGATGGATCACGATATTTTAAATTCAGAGATAACCTGGTCTGCGAGGAAGTTTCTAGTTGCTCGAGAGATAGTTAGAGCTCCAGAATGTGCTGACCAACCAGAGCGCGCTGGTATGCAACACGTGAGCCGGGAGACGTCTTTCCAATAACACCTCAACAGATTCAGCCTGTGCACGCTTCAGCTCGCTGCGCACGTGTCAAGACTTCATCTGCAGAAGCTCACACAGTAACAGGAAAAGGCTGTCAGGAAATGTGGAGTTTCCTCTGTTATGGCTTCCATTTGAAAATATAAATTACTTTACATGCTTTTACCCTGAAACATGGATCAACAACGCTATTGCACCCTCTGAGCCCTGAGCAAATGGGTTTGATTACTTTCATAAACATGGGAAAAAGGAAATGTCCAACTTGGCAATAAATAAATAAAAGGTGACAAGGAAATTACCTGAAAATATTTTTAAAAAGAGAGAGTGGATTATTAGAAAGTTATCCAAAAATTGGGAAAACTCGATTTATAATTATAATCATTTTAAAATAATGTTACAGGAAAGAAACGATAAAATGTATAAAATATATATAGATTTCTTCATTTTCAGCATTTTTAGGTCTTTTTTCACATATTTTCCCCCATGAAAGAAACCACTTTGGTTTCAAAGGGTTAACACTTGAATAAAATCCCAACTTGAGTATAACACAATTTAATATCCACAGTAAAAATACTAAAATCTCTCCACTTCCATCCCCCCAGGTGACGGTTCACTACAGCCAAGAAAACGGCGCCGTGATCCCCATGAGGGTTCACACCGTGGTGATCTCAGTGCAGCACGACGACTACGTGAGCCTGGAGGAGCAGAAGAGGATCCTGAAGGAGAAGGTCATCAAGGCCGTGGTGCCGTCCAGGTACCTGGACGAGGACACCATCTACCACCTGCAGCCCAGCGGACGCTTTGTCATCGGTGGACCTCAGGTAGAACAGTCTTTAGGTTTTTTTCATTAATTCTCACGCTGTTTAGATGTTCTCTGTTATGTCTTATGATGAACACGTTGGTCACAATAAAGTTGTTTTTACAACAAGTGCTGCCTCTGCAAGGTTTTACAGTATGTGAAGATGCAAACTCCTGAACTTTGCGTTATAATTTCTATGTAATTAGGTTTAATCAGAAGATCAAAATTTGATTTTCAGTGAATAAAATGCTGGAGAACAGCTCTTGCATCAGCACTGGAAACACTTGTTTGTGTGTCTCTCTGTCAGGGCGATGCTGGAGTGACAGGCAGGAAGATCATCGTGGACACATATGGCGGTTGGGGGGCCCATGGAGGCGGGGCATTCTCTGGGAAGGACTACACTAAGGTGGACCGCTCAGCTGCGTACGCCGCCCGCTGGGTGGCAAAGTCTCTGGTGAAGGCCAAACTGTGCAGGAGGGTGCTGGTGCAGGTGAGATCAACAAATCATTTGTGATGTTTGTGGTGTGGAGCGCACCAGGTGCTTTGTTTATTTTCTTCAAATTTCAGAAGCACAGCTTTTGCCCAGAGCCAACGTGTCTCAGATGTCCATTTTCTAAGTGACTGTAGAAGTTTAAGTTGTATTGGCTTTTCCCGCCATGCTTACACATCATAGGATAACACTAAACCATCCGTCCACATTTCAACATTATATTACGCCCTCAAGCACAAAGCCAGTTCCATAAAGAAATGATGGAGAAACTTTACCGGTCTTCACAGAGCCCTGAACTCAACCCCATCCGACCCCTTTGAGTTGCACTGGATGGCTGACTGAGAGCCAGATCTTATCTCCATCCAGCAGGTTCAACATGTGGTGGGAAAACAGACAAAGAAGAGTGGAGATGCAGATAGATTAGAAATAACACCCTAAACAATCACACATAGGTGAATATTCAGGCGTCCATATATATTTGGCCATGCTTTTTATCTTTTCTTCTAGTCAGGTTGAAACAAAAGAGTTTATTCTCCATCCACAAAATCTAAGGGGGTCTTAGTATTAGATCAGTATTAACTGCTGAAACTGTCTTTATTAAAAGTAATCAAAAAACTACTTATTGAATTTTTTTTTCTCATTTGTGTTTTCAGGTGGCGTATGCGATCGGAGTGGCCCGCCCGCTCTCCATCTCCCTGTTCACCTACGGCTCCTCTCAGATGAACGAGACGCAGCTGCTGCAGATCGTCAACAAAAACTTTGACCTCAGACCCGGCGTCATCGTGAGGTCGGTATTAAACTGATCACACTGTAGCCGCTTTGATGCTATAATACAAACTGATCGCTGTAGGAAATGTAACCGTATCCACTGTTTTACCCCTTTTTTAAACACGGAAAACCTGCCATTGCCAGTAGAGCAGAGCTGTGTACCCAACTCTGCAGCAGAGGAGTGTGCCTCTGTGTGTGTGTGTGTGTGTGTGTGTGTGTGTGTGTGTGTGTGTGTGTGTGTGTGTGTGTGTGTCTGTGTGTGTGTCTGTGTGTGTGTGTGTGTGTGTGTGTGTGTGTGTGTGTGTGTGTGTGTGTGTGTGTGTGTGTGTAGATGTGTGTTTGGTGTGTCACATTTAACGTCACGGACAAGCTGGAGAGCAGGTTAGTAAATAGTAGAAAGCAGCATGGAGGCCAGTGAAAACTTAACGGTGGTTACTTCTTTTGTTCTATCTCTTATTAATTCAGTCTTTCTTTCAAACTCGGTGCAGACTAATTTGTTTTGATGTTTTAGCGATGTTTGCACATCCATCTTCACTTTTTGCACACTGATTTGCACATTTTTTCTTTTCTATTGTTCTTTTTCATCTTTTTTATTATTATTATTGTTATTTTATTCTATTCTATTTTATTCTATGTTAAGTGTTTCCTTTGTATAAATATTTGCAATATTTTGCCTTTTTACCAAATATTTTATTAAGTTGCTGCTCTTTTATTTGCTGCTGTAACGAAACAATTTCCCTCATAGGATTAATAAAGTATTTCTATTCTTTTCTATTCTATTCTACGTTTGAGCGCTGCTTGACGGACAACATTGCATCTCTCTGGTTAAGTGGCTATAATTGGCGCATTCACCTGAGTGTTGTGTTTCCATCAATACCAATCAGAGATGGAGCAGATACATTTTTGACAACTGCAGAGTCATTTGACCCGAGTGTAAATGCCGATTGTAACCCTTCCCATTACGTCAAAAAGTCAGAAGTTAGCGAGTGTTATCAGGGTTTTTGAGCAGTGGGAAATGTATATGTAGTATTGTGGTAAATGTATCTGTATTTTGATGCAGAGACTTGGACCTGAAGAGACCGATCTACCAGAAGACGGCCTGCTATGGACACTTTGGCAGGAAGGAGTTTCCCTGGGAGGTCCCAAAGGACCTCAACTTCTAGTGTGTGTGTGTGTGTGTGTGTGTGTGTGTGTGTGTGTGTGTGTGTGTGTGTGTGTGTGTGTGTGTCTGTGTGTGTGCGTGTGTGTGTGTGTGTGTGTGTTGTACAGATAGCTGTCCTGGTGCTGCTGTAACCCGGTAAGAGAGAGGCAGCTGGGAGGGACAGGTCAGGGTGGGAGCAGATAATCTCTGGTGATTGGATGAGAGGAAAGATGTTTCATCTGTAATTGATGACTCCTTCAATGGTAACATGAAATACGAGCGAGCTGTGTGGTATTTTTGTCCCGCAGATCCAGTGTACAGTCACATGCAACTATTTTCTGTCCAGAAATAAGTGAATGACCAAATCTGCAGGGAGAGCAGCCGCACAGATGTTTAAATCTGCCTTCATGTCTTACAGAAATCTGTTGTTAATACTTGTATGTTATTAATAATGTACACTGAAGGTTCTGATTTAACTAAAGCTTTTTTTTAGATCTTAAACTTTTTACGTATACAAAAGATAGTTTTGTTTTTTTAGCATGAAATCAAACCTTCACCCTGAATCTACTGTGTTCAACATAAAACACTCGATCTCCACAGGACGGAGATGAGACGTGATCACAGATACAGCCGATATCCCAAAGAAGTTTCAAATGTTAGTCAATCGTTGTAAATCAGTGATTTTTTTCTGCATGTTTACACTTTTTTCTGCATGTTTACACTTTTTTATTGTTTCTATTTTTCTATTTACAGTTTTTCTCAGTCACTTTGATACACGTGGTCATCAGGAAAAACAGAATTTACTGGTATATTCACAACATAAATCATTTTAACAATAACTGATGGTCGGTCCACTGACTGATACACTGTAAAATCTGACATGGTGGTTTTACTTTTTTTTTTAATCCAGCAAACCAATTTCCTTGAAAAATGTAGGTACAGATAACTATTATTCTTAACTTAATATCTCATTGTTAAGTTTACTTAAAATAAAGTTATTTGTACTTAATTTTATGAAGCTGTTGCAACTTAAAAATGACAAGTTTAATTAAATCAATCTCTCTGAGTTTTAGCATCTTCAGTAAACCAAGTTCGCTAACTTCACACGTAGATATAAAGTAAACAAAAATTAAGAATTATATTTACTTTTTCAAGGTCATCAGTTGCCACGATTATCTAAGTAAGATCAACTGTCAGATTTTGCAGTGATATGTTCATCGACGTAAGTTTTTACTAACTGTTTTGAGAAACACACTTAGTGTTTTGCAAATGTTAAAGATTATTTAAGAAATGTACCAAGTGACTGAGAAAAACAGGATTTTTTATATTTTTATATGATAGATAGACTGCTAGCAGATTATTTGATCATCTAAAACCCTCAAAGCAACAACGGTAAGTTTACGCACTGACTTTTATTCTTCTAAATAGTTTAAGTTTAAGTTTTCTCTATAGCCACGTACAGTCCATGATTAGGGTTATAAAAGTTTCTGCATTTTTTTAATAATTTGGTATTAAATAAAATGACCCACAAACACTCGGTCCACACAAAAATACTAAAAAACAAAGATGAGATGTGAAAAAAGCGGGACCTAGAGAAAACTGCAAGCTATATAACATTTATTTTTTATTTCAATAGCAGGTTTTAATGGTTCGGTGTGTACGATTTAGTGGCATCTAGTGGTGAGGTTGCAGAGCTGAAACTTCTCCTGTGTGCAGAGCATTTGGCCGAGGCACAAAATGCAACAAATTTTTGTTAGTCCATTCTGGCTTACTGTGGAAACAACATGGTGGACTCCTAGAGGAGGACCCGCTCCGTATGTAGATATCAACACCTCATTCAAAGGTAATGCAAACTATTGTTTTAATTTTCAGGTGGTTATAAACTAATTAAAACATAGTTATGGATATTACATCACATTTCTACCACTTGATGCCACTAAATCTGACACAGTTGACCTTTAATGTAATGTTCATTGATTAAAAGCTGTTAAAAGTCTCTAAGAAATACTTCAAATATGAGATTTAAAAAAACAGTATTTTTAAATGTCAGTGACTCACGGAAATCAACATGGAAATGAAAGAAACCCCGAATTAACCTTTGCTTTTACATAATAGTGTCCACCTTGCTGCAGGTTTTAGTGCTTCACTGGATTCTAAAGATGATAAAGACGATTACAGTATAAGCTGAAAGTCTTACTAGATTTTAACATTTTAGTAGAAAATCAATGCACAAATGTGAACATACTATCACATTTTCTTCTAAAGTCGTTGATTGAGATGAAACAGCTCTTTCTTACATTTTATCCGACAATAAAGACAGTGTTAATGTCATCAGGACCTGCGACCTTCTGCAAAGCAAAGACGAGATGTGATCTCAAAATGTTTTAAAAAAGTCATTAAATCAGAGAAAAAACTGTGAATCTGTCACATTATGAGACATATCATGTAAAATCTGATTCTTTGCACATGTTGTGTCATAAATCCTGGAAAATTTTGTAAATATGATTTTGAAACCAATAAACCATTTTAACAAGAGGCGTTTGATTTTTCTTTAAATGAATGAAAATAAAGATTTTTTTTCATTTGTTTTAATTGTGTTGTTTTCTGCATACATTATTACTGAACTTTATGCTCTTTTAAAATATTTCTACATGTGATCAAATACAGCATGACGATATAAATAGTTTGGTCCCATTGAAAAAAGTTAAACAAGTGATACAACTTTTTTTTTAGCTGATATAACAAAAATATACATTAGAGCTTATTTGGGCAAAATATGAAACAGCTACTTAGGCAATATTGCCACATAAAGTTGCACAAAATATTTCTGTGGACATCATAAAAAATAGTTTAACATAAGGACATAAAACAACTAAACCTCATTAAAGGTTCTGTATGTAACTTAGAAAATCCTTGTTTTTATTGTCATCGCTTTCCGAGGGCTGGCTAACGTTAGCTTAAGTTAACGTTAAATTGGCTGCGCACCGCTCTTGGCTAATAGTAGCTCTTAATTTATACATTTTAATGTCTTTTTTGACAAATAAAATAAGATGATTGGGCTGTTACATCTTTTGTTGGCTCTATCAACACCGTTTGTCAAAACAGGGTAGTTTTATGTATCAAGTTCGCTGGGGAGGGAATTTGGGAAGCTAACTAACAAATCTGCACAGATAACGTTTGTTAACGATAGCATGCTAAGGTAGCCAGCTAACTAAGCTAAGCTACGCAGCATTGATCTGACGTTGGCGGCTACGTAAAAAAAAGCTGATTAACTAAAATGACAATTTGTCAGACAGACGGCTTTTATCGAGCTGCCAAACGGACGTGTTTTCATACCTTGTTTGTGGAGTGAGCGCCTACACTTTCAAACAGTTCATAAATTATATATCTCTTGAGGCACAACTTCAATTTACAAATAAACGGGTTTAGGAACTGCAGATTTTCAGAATAAATGCTGAAAGTCATCATTCACATAAATCTGTCGCCATTTAAAACTCAAGAAAACATCTTTTTCTACTTTCTGCCAGGATAATTAACGTTGGCTGTTAACATGGGAGATATTTTGATAGATATTTATATAAACAAATATTGATATTCATTTTGTTTTTTGATTGCGACCTCAGCTGCTGTAGTGACTCTAATTTACCCAGCACCAACCCCAGCCCCGCGGCTCACAGTGGACTGGTGGCCAGCAGCAGCACTGGGTCTGCAGCCTCCTGCAGACTGTGGGATTTTTGCAATCTTTAAAATTTAGTGCAGCTACTCTGTGCGACATGGATCTAAAAAAACAGAGTCCGACAACATTTGATGCGTGCAGACAGTTCGATGTCATCACCTACTGAACCGCAGGCTATGACCTACGTCCACTGACGTCAACATGCAAGAACAAAACGTCTTTGGCATAGTGGTGAGAGAAAAATGTAAACAAACATGAATCAAGCCCTCGCTATAGTGGCATTTATGTGTGTCTGAAACAGTCTGAAGTAGAGGACGAGGAGAATGTGGACACGGCCGTGGCTGGGGAAGAGACGCCAACTTGGCACGCCAGTTTTGCAACAAGAGCTCGAAGCAAGTATTAGCATCTATTAACATTTAGCATTCACTAGCAGTGTGACACTGATCAGTGTGTCATTGCATGCCACATTTCTGCTGGTTGGTTAGTGAGATGATTATCCAAAATTTCTGATAACGGCTGTCCTTGAACCTCTCACAGTGGGACTAGGAACACCGTTCTAGAGCCACGATGAAAGATATTGCCACGTTTTCTCTTACAATGGTTATCATTCCTCTGAGACAGCCCAAAATTGCACAGTGTGTACAGAGCTTAACCCGTGTAACGGCAGCAACAGAAAGTTTGCTGATCTGGCGGTGAGTCTGGGCAGTCTAGAGGGTGCAGGATCATCCCCTGTAGCTTGGGTGCTCGGTCTTGCTCTGGCTGAGTTCGAGTTGCAGCAGGACACTGAGTGAAGGTCCTTCTCCACTAGGTTGCCACCGTTGGTGACAGTCGTCTGTGGACGCCATTTCTTTGCTAATGTTAACGGCGGTTGGACACTGTTAGTGTTGGAGCAGAGCTGAAGAAAACACATGACGTCATATCTTTTGAATTTTCCAGAAAAACATGCCAGTCAGTCCACAGGCTGCAAAAAGCAACCGAGAAAAATGGAGGTCTCAGTTTTTAAGTTATGTTACAATCTATTAATTTTGGCAATAAAAAGAATATTAAAAAATTCCACACAGAACCTTGAAATGAATTATTTTTGGCACATTGTAACCTTTGGTCCATCTGTTGTCAACTTTTTTTGGAAAACTTTACCTAACTGTGAGGTAAAGAGTGAAAGCTGATTATGTAACAAAACTTCCTGAGTGAAAAAACAACAGAGAGCTCGGTGTCTGAACGCCTAAACATTCAAACAAACCGACGCCGCTGCATCTGAGGCCCTTTGAGGACGTTTGGTCGGATAAAAAGGCAACTTCAGCCAAGAATGCAGAGAGTGATTGTTACATTGAGAGAGTTAAAACAAACAGCGAGGGCTGTGTGCGTGTGTGTGTGCACATGAGTATCTCTTTCAGTGCTCAGCAAGGCATCTAATGATCCTGTGCGATGTTTGTAACATGCACACTGTTGCAAAGCACGTTTAAAGTCTGTGAAGTCTGCCAGTCTTTGGTCAGAACAGCTTCGGCATCACGGCTGTGTGCAATAGTGAGCGTGAGCATGTGCAGCTTCCAGGCTCGGGACTCCATGTTGGTGTCTTCCAGATTGACCCTTTGACCTCCAGGGACGCAGAAGTGCACTGCAGTTTAGTTACAGCATCGACAAGCTGTCTGGCTGATGGTGGTTGGAGCCGCCGCCAACTTCTGTTTTGTGTCCAGAGGTGGAAAAGCTCAACACCCCCCCTCCTCCTCCTCTGGACAGCACCATCAGCGTGTCCCCCGACATGCCACCAAATTCGAAGGCAAAAGTCCCGTAGAAGAGCATGATAAGCGTGCAGTAGACCCACTCAAAAATGGCGGAGGCGTGCTGCAGGGCGAAGCTCTCCTGGCAAAAGAAAACTCCACCTTGGGATCAGAGGTTAAGGAGAACAATGGCGGCACAGCAGGAGAGAGGAGAGGTCGTAAAATCTCTCTATTATGAATGCAAACACGCAGATTGGTGTTCTTTATGGATGTGCTCTATTCTTATTTTTGATGTATACGTTCATTCATGCAGTGAGACTTTTTATGCACTGGTTGCAAATATAAACGTCCAGATTGTGTATATTTGGATTCAGAAAAGAGATGTAAGAGAGTTTTTTCTCCAGTAGGGGGCCACAAAACACAATTTACAAACACACAAGCCCTGAACATACCAAAGTGCAGGAGAGCGTCACAGTCACGGTGAAGAGCCAAGAACATGCAAGCAAACACAACACGCTGTCCTTCCATGACATTTATAAAACCAGATGTTACCTCAGAGGTCCACTAAGTTTCCTGAAGTCAGTTAAAAGAATAAGACAGATGCAAGGTCACGGTGACCTGCCTTTGACCACCATTATCTAATCCTTTAATACTTAAGTCCAAGTGAATATTTGTGCCAAATTTTAGGAAGTTCCCTGAAGGCCTTCTTGAGGTATCATGTTCATGAGAAAGACAAGGTCACAGAGATCTTTATCTTGGACCACCATAATTTAATCAGTTCATCGTTGAGTCCAAGTGGACAATTGTGCCCAATTTAAAGAAATTCCCTTAAGGTGTTATTGAGAAATTGCTTTCTGGAGAATGAGACAGGACGCAAAGTCACACAAACCTACCAAAATGAGAAAGACAAGGTCACAGAGATCTTTATATTGGACCACCATAATTTAATCAGTTCATCCTTAAGTCCAAGTGCAAGTTAATGCCAAATTTAAGGAAATTCCCTGAAGGCATTCCTGGGGTATCGCATTCTGGAGGATGAGAAGGATGTAGTGAAGGATGTGAGAAGGACGTTTGTGCTAAATTTGAGTAAATTCTCAAAGGTCACAGTGATCTTGACCTTTGACCACCAAAATCTAATAATCTTATCGGCTCATCATTGAGTCCAAGTGGACGTTCGTGCCAAATTTGAAAGAATACCGATGAGCTGTTCTTGAGATATCTCATTCAAAAGTTTGTGACCAAGTCACAATGACTTTAAACTATTACCATCAGATTCTTATCAGTTCATTCTTGCGTCTAAGTGAACGTTTGTGCCAAATTTGAAGAAATTCCCTCACTGTGTTTTTAACATAACACATTCACAACAATGGTATGGACAGCCAGACGAACAAGGCATACATCAGGAATTAGACACCTCTCTCATTTCTATCTGGAATGATTCTTTTGGAATTCTATTTTTTACTGATCTTGTTGCTCAAAACTCACAAAACTAGAGAAGATCTTAAATATTTTCTGAAAAAGACAAACAAAATTATTGTCACATTGGCAGGATACTGAGCACCAGGGAGATCAGCGCCAGCAGAGTCATCCCCACACGCAGGTGTCCTATCCGGTACTCGTCCTGGGTCTTGGCGAGTCTGTAGGTCAAAGCCGACTGAAGACACACAAACAGCATGCTGGAGGGGAAGGCCACTCCGGCTCCGACGTAGTGAAGGACTTTAGCAAAATCCACCTGAGAAATAAAAACACAAAACACAAACAGTTACACTACTGACACTTATTTTCAAGCCATTGTCTCTTTAACCCTTTGAGACTGTTTGGTGCTTTTGACACGCTTTTCAGTCTTAATGTTTTGATAATTTTGACTGTTTTCATGCATATCCCATAAATTTTGGCAAAATTGTGTAGTTTTGTTTAATCTTGAAATTTCCAGCTCAGCTCCTATAATACGTCTAAAATACTCTGTGTAAACTTAATAGTTACATTCATACTGTTAACGTAAAAACAATGCTCCGTTGGAGCCCATTTAAACTGACATTTTTGATCCCACAGCCATCAAAGCAGAAAAACATGCATAAACATGGGGACATCATGACAAAAACCTGGCATTTAAAGGATTAAAACTCTGTAAATTAATCAGTATTTGATATTTATGATTCAAACTGATGTTGGTTAAAAAATTAACTCAGTGGAAGATGAAAATCATATTACTGCGTTGCATTTTTTAAAGTTTGATTTTGAAAAGCGCTTTTTGTGTGCACAGCGACACGACTGAGTGTAGTATTAAAGCTACGGGTTAGAAACATGTAAAAGTACAAACCAAACCATGAAAGCTCCAAAACATTGAAGCATTGTGTATTTTGGGGACATCTCAACACAACACAGCTAATAATAAAAACCACAAATGACACACACACGTACACAAAGGGGCCATGATGACCCACCACCAGCTCTCTGGGTAATCACTGGTACAATATCACCGGATAAAGAGCGTCAGAGGACAGGACAATCTGCACCAGCAAAACACAAGATGAGGGAAAAACTGCTCTGACACACGTTTATAAAACCAACGAGATCGTCTGTGTTATCATCCGTGTTTGAAGTGTTTGGACTGAACCTGTTACTGTGCTTCAGTTTCAGCGTCACAGAGAAAGTTTTTCTTTTCTGCATTTCCAATCTTTAAAATACTTCCTTTGTGCACGTTCGTATGTTTTCAAAAGCAGCAGCTGGCACGATGATTACACATCCTGAACACGGGGGTTAAAATGCATTGTGGGAGACGGCACAGCTGTTTAAGATGAGTAATTACAGAGAGGAGACACAAAGAGCGAGCAAACGTATGTTCTGCTTGATTTATACGTGTGTGCTGCCGGTTCCACATGAACCACAGAGATGTTCCCCGAAAAACCTGAGGAAGATCAGATTGGAAATGGTTTTCCCTAGCTTTTTTCTTCTTTTACCTGAAGTTTTTTCCTCTTGCTTTTAAACAATAATTTTCTAAATCTACTAATTTCTTGCAATTTGTGGAACATTTCTTACAGAGTTTATCTTTTTTTTCATGTTTTTGAAAGAAACTGCTCCGCTTTGCTCAGAGTGCAAAAATTTAAACACAAACACAAGAAAAGCAATGTCACTCCGGGTTTCAGGGGGTTAAAGGGTTAAAAAAATAATAATTAAAAAAAGGACAAATTACAACTACAAAAGAAACCTCACTGAAGACTTGATGTGTAACGATGTTTGATTTGTCTCCTCCCTGCAGCCTCTTTTGCCAAATCTCATTCATGATTTCCAGAAATTCAGCATCAACACTTCATCAGCGAGCGATAAACAGCGGCGAACACACACGAGGAGCCGCTGTTTATCGCTCTGCAGACGGACGGAGCACATTTATACACTTAATCACCTCCACGAAAACTCCTGCCATGTTTACTCTGAAGGAAACACCGGGGCTCATTATGTAAGAGCGGGCTCGGACAGGGAGGAGGAACCCGGCAGCCAATCAGAGGTGAGGAGGAGGACCAGCTTTAACCACAGAAGGGGGAGCTGGGCGGCGGACCCTGGGGATGAACTGTGCAGTGTGTGCCCCAAAATGTGATTAGAGGGGCCCAGACATGTGCAGACAGAGCGGCAGTAATCTGAGACACACACACACTGCAGAGGGCCTCCGACGCTGACCTCTGACGACACACACACGTGCCGCAGTATCACACACACACAGCTGTATCGTGGGGTTCAGCTCATTGTTTTGGATTTTAGGCCCCAAACTTCACTGTTCTGGCAGACAAGAACAGTTTGAGACTAGCTGGTGAACACAGAGGAGCATTTAGCAGCTAAAGCGACGGATATATTTCACTTTAGGAGATGGTGGAGACCAAAACCAGAGCTAAAAGAGAGAAAATATTAGGCTGATATTTGTTAGAGGGACACACACAGGCTCTCAAGTCACTAAGCTAAGCTGTAACTGCTGGATGTGTAAATAAGGTGCTGTCTGCTAAAAAGTTATTCACTTAAAAGGTGATCATACGCAGCCCGTTCTCATTCCGAACTCATCAGATAGCGTCGCTGTGGCAGTGCTTTTGGCCTATGAGTGTGACGCCAAAGGCGGCAGAAGCCAACAAGCACGAAATATCTCTAAAAAAAAAGAGAAAAGGACCTGAAAATAAGTTTTTCAAAAGAGAGACGAAAGAAAATTATCTGTAAATTATACATTCAAAAAAGGAGAAAATGTCCAGAAAACTATATTTATGATTATTATCATTATATATTTAAAACAAAATAATTATGTGTCTTTTTTTTTATTTTTATTTTTTACCTTTTTTCTTCAGGTAATTTCTTTTTTTTGTAATTTATTGTTGTTTTTTTGGGTTTTTTTTTTTTTACCTTTCTTTCATTAGTAATTTTCAGGTAATTTTCTTGTAACTTTTTACTTTTTTGGCAGATTTTTGGGTTGTTTAATTGCCCATTGCCTTTTTTTTATGTTTTTAACAGAAATAATCCAATCAGCTCAGGGTTCAAAGAGCTAATTGCCTTTTTTCCATGTTTTTGGGAGAAAACAAGCAAATTTGCTTAGGTTTCAAGGGGTTAAATTTGGTTACCTTGTGTAATTCCAGCACAGCGTCACCACATTTCATCCAGATTAAAAGGATTGTGCAAATTTAAATGTCTCACATACAGCTTCATATGTGCATCCATAGCAATGCAATATATTTTCTGAGCGATAATGATGTTTTGTGTGTAAAATCTGAGTCTGCGGTTTAAGCAGCAGCCAAACGCAGCGCAGTGAAGCATGCCTGAACATATAATGCCACTGAAATATTCAAATGTTCAACACATGCATGCCGAACTACATGCCTGGCAGAAACCCAAAGTTATCACATGTTGAGCGGCAGATTGAACACCCGAGGCCACGAAAACTCTCTGCACTGATGGGCCGTGTGCAGAGGTGTGTGTACAGTGTGTCCCATACATGTAGGCACATGTGCTGCAGCTGCTCTACAGCAATCTTTATCTCAAACGCTTTTGAAAACCAGCAGCTTCACGTTAGTACAAAAGGTCAAACTGAGCTGCTTTAAAAAAAAACACATGATGGACTTTATCATGAGGGCGCCTCCTTGAACTGGAGGACAAACGCTCAGACGCACATCTTGTTTCAGAGGCCACAGAGAAGTCCGCCAGACAATTTCCAGACAGAGCAAACACAACTTCAAAAGAGAGATTTGCTTGGAAGGTCTACAAAGTGTTGAGCGGCTGCAGGGACGGACGCACATCAGAGGAGCGGCACAAGCACCACAAACGCGTTTCTGTCTTTTAGATGGAGAAGTGATGAAATATCCGAAAATCACTGTTTTAGAGAGAGTTTACGCAGCAGCAGGTGTGACAGCGGGAGACGAGAGAAATATTTTGATGGGATAAACAGGTAGGAAATCCAGGTGCGACAAGAAAATGAAAACAGTGGGAAAAAAAG